>NC_133369.1:25917223-26005860 GCF_049309525.1 Garra rufa
GTTGGGTATCAGAAATCTGCTTTTTATATGTATATAACACACATCATTAGCAAGGTGTATACTGACTTTGGTCTTTCTATTATCAATGTCTTAGTACTTACTGCCTACACACACACACACACACACACACACACACACATCGGTTTTTCAGCCATTCTTTGGGGTGGTTAAGGTGCTATATAACACCAATGCCAAAGAACCTGTTAAGCCCCTGTATAGTTTTTTATAGGTTCTCTAATTGTCTCAGTTTATTTGGGAAAACAATTTAAAAACAACATTCAAATACAGTGTACATCCTAAAGATAACATGCTTAACCTTTTTGCCCCTAAGGAAATATTCCAGGGCCCACACACTGATTGGTTTAGCCACGTTCGAAGCTGTTGTAAATTTCTCTACAAACATAGGCCTACATCTTTGTTTACATTTGTGTGTAGCTTGGTAACCACTTTGTTGCAACCACAATCATTTCTAAGGAACTATATTGTTTGGCGGAAGAATAATGTTTTCATTAATATCATTACACTTATTTACTGTTTTATTTTGTGAAACCTTACTAAGTATATGGAATGATTGTTTATAAGCCCTGTGAAGCCATAGTTTTATCAATTCGAATTTATAACAGCTAAGGGAGTTCAAGTCATGCCTAACAACACCCCTTAGCTGTTCTCTGTAAAATAGTATATAAATTGTATATTTTTTCTCTCTTGCTCCCGTCAATCAGGGGTCACCGCAGCGGAGTAATCCGCACTGCCAATTTGGCACATGTTTTACGCCAGATAGTATATAAACAGTGAATACTCTTTTTTTTTTTTGCCTTGCCTTGCCTTCCAAGTGGGCTCTTCTGTAAGGATGTGTAGTCACATAAAAACTGTGAATACAGAAAGTATATGCAAACATGCTGCCTTTTTCAGAGCTAAAAATGATTTATACATGCCATATTTTATTCTTCATGAAAAACGTCAGACCATCATATCAAAACAAACATTCATCTGTTGACATCAGTTCCTGCTTTATTCAGAAACAGAAATAACTTAATCTTATTTGAGTGTTTTACTTTTACATTTATTTGGCTAGAGTGCTACAAATATTGTCTATTTTAACAAAGCTTTATTTTACTGTTCAACTTTTATCAGACAGATTTTAAAAGTTTTGTTCTGTATTATTTTTAAAATTAGAGAATTGATCTGAATTGATGCATTGATCAATTTTTTCAGTTTTTCATTTTTGGTGAGAGAATGTAGTCAGGTAGAGCGTGCACATAACAAAACTCCAGTGTTTTTGTCTATGTGGTAATGTAGTAATAAATGCAGCAAGTCAGTTAACCACTTTAACTGCTATTTAGCACCATTTTAATAGAGTGTAGAATAAAATTTGGAAGGAAAAAAACTGGCAGGCAGTGGATATAATTATTATTATTTTTATTTTTTATTTTTGCCTTGCCTTCCAAGTGGGCTCTTCTGTAATGATGTGTAGTCACATGAAAACTGTGAATACAGGAAGTATATGCCAACATGCTGACTGACACTGCCTTTCTCAAAGCTAGAAATGATTTACACGTGCCATATTTTATTCTTCATGAATAACGTCAGACCATTATATCAAAACAAACATTCATTTCATGACATAATTTCCTGCTTTATTCAGAAACAGAAATAACTTACTTTTCATTTATTAAGCTGAAGTGCTACAAATATTGCCTATTTTAACAAAGCTTTATTTTACTGTTCAACTTTTATCAAACTAGATTTTAAAATTATTGTTTAGTTATATTATTTTTTAAATAAGAAAATTGATCTAAATTGATATTTGATATTCACATTTCACATTTTTGTATACAAAATGAATTAAACATTTTAACTTTGTTAACAATGTTACAAAATAAAAAGAAACATCAAGTCAGTGTAATCCTAACGATGTTTAAGAAAATTGCAAAAATGAGAGTAAATGAGGAGATCACTTACCAAAGAATACTGTTGAGAGCTGCTGAAATGATTGACCCATTGAGGGTTACTCATAAATAAACCTAAAGGTCATAGGCAGATGTGTAGAAGACACACAGAGGAGGAGGAGACAGCAGCAGGGTTAAAAAGAGGAAACATGATAACGATCAGTTGTCAGTCATTCACAATTCTATTTCAAATGTTCACTTGTGTTTCGGGAAATCCTCTTTAGTCTCAAAGACTTTATAGATACTGAGATACTCAAGTGCACTCAAAAAAGCTTGCCAAAGAACACGGGCAGATATACTAATTATGAATGTGTCAGGGAAAAACAGCAAGGAGAATGCATCAATCTTTTAATAATTTGTTGATAAACTAGTGCTTTCTTTGTTTTCAGTTTAGGAGATGAAGTCTGCAACAGTGCAGTAGTGAATGTGCCTGTATGCATGTTTCATACTGATTACATAATCTGAGAATTTTTGTTTTCCATTTGAATTGGTTCCTTTAAAAGTAGCCATTTCACTCTCTTTAGATATATTTTTCATGTGTGTAAGGAACATATACACAGAGTTTCGCTCAAGTTCACAAAAACCAAGATGGCAGAAGGTACATCCTGTTTGCTTTCATTATTTTACAAAAGCACAATGTTTCGTTGTTATTGTCAGTACACACACACACACACACACACACACAAAAAACATAGTCTTTACAGATTCTAAAGATGTATTAATCTGTATGACCAAACTGACGGAGTATTTTAGAAGCAAGATTGAGCGGCCATGTAAAGTTCCTAATACATACATCTTTCAGATGAAAAAAACATATTTGAGGTCGATGAATGATAGGCGAGCATTTGGATGTCCTGCCCGATGTACTATATTACCACATAGCCCAGCTGTTAAAGATCTGTCCGTCACAGACTTCGTGACTTTGCCACTTCGCCACTTACTGTAGTTTTTATTTCTGCGACTAATACAGTTTTGGTTGACCAAGCTTCTTCTCGTCGACTAAAGCTTAGTTGACTAGGGGCCACCCCTTTGTATGTGATGTTGGTTTTGTATGTGACACCGCAGTTCTGACTTGAAATGTTTGTTGAGTGACGCTATAATTCTCTGTGACGTTTTAAAATAATGTACCATCTGCACTACACCTAAGTATGAACAAAAGCGAATGCTTTTATCGTGTCATGTTTTTTCATGGGATTTGTATCCAAGGATTCCACATCCTAAGTACAAATTCGGTGCCTGCTGAGCTACTGAGCAAGATTGTTACATCCGGTGTTGTGTCAATTTGGAGTTATAATCATAATGGTTTACGAAAAACAATTACAAGTGGTCGCCGTTTTACCGCCTCTAGTGTTAATTTTTGTTGGAAACTGCAGTGATATGTAATTATTGGTAATATTTTTGATTTGAGGCTTTTTACTTAATTTTAACATTTTATATCCTTAATATATATATATATATAATAAATATACATCCTGTTATTAAATTTGTGGGGGCTTCAATGGGATAGTTCATCCAAAAATTTAATTTTTTCATTATTTAATTTCTGTGGAACACAAAATTAAGATTTTTTTTTTTTTTTTTTGAAGAATGTTGGTAACCACATTAATTTGTTTACAATTTACTTCTAATGAATGCGAAATGGAATGTTTGACAAGCTTGTAGCCTTTTAACACCATTGTCTGCTTTTTGGCCCTATGGATCAAGCTAATAAACCAAATTAAATGGCATACAAGTATTCTCGACACAGCATAACAGGATTCACACGGTGTTCGCCAGCACTAACACTAGCACTTACGCAAACTTTTGCAGTAGCAACATTTGAGTAAATTAACCTGCAGTCAGGGGAAGTCTGACCTAGTTCAGTAGCTAATGCTTTTCAGAATTTTCTTTTTCTTTCTTTTTTAATTGAATCAAATACTCAAGATATATGTTGCACAGATACGTTAATCTTTGCACTGCATTAGAAGCATTGCACATTTGGTAATGTACACATTAATTGACAAATTAAAAAAGTTCCTACTTGATCTTAGCTTAGCGGTTGAAGATCATGTGCTCTAGTAAACTGGTTCAAACCTCAGAGAGGGTGAATCATGACCTTTTTGGATTATTGTTTTTCCAATGTACCCATAAGCAAGGCACTTAACCCATGGTGGCTGCAGAGGTAGTAAACATAAAATACTTGTAACTACAGCTTTTGAAAATACCAGTCTTTATTGCACAATTACTAGCATATTAAAGTAGTTGACATCTATTTTGAGACTGTGACATTGATAAGTATTCTGTGTGTGTACCCCTGGTATTCATTACATTATGGGAACAAAATGTCCCCAAAAGAGCCCTATTTGATGTTTGCCAAAAACAGTAAGCAATTCTGTCTGGGATTTTTACATGGGTGGTGAGAGAAAAATGCAGACATTCTGGATTTGGATGGAAATAACATCACATACTTCTCCCTGTAAATGGTGAAAATAACTTATGTCCCCATAAAAAAGAGTTGCCATCCAAATATGGCTAAAGATAGTAACAAATAGTAATAGTAATAAAGCTTATAAATCATACTAAATTAAGTTTTCTTAAATCTCTTGTTAGGGATAGGGATAGAGTTAGGTTTTTTCTTCTTTTTTTTCTGACTTAGCAAGTTGTAAAAATGTGACAAAGCATAATGCCATGTTTTATCATGAAACTCAAGATGCCACATGCTGATGATATTCACAGCATTAACCGACTTGGCTCAAGCTGATTGGTACATGTTCCAGCACTCTCTCCACCCTCAATACCACGACTGAGGTGAGTCCCTTGAGCAAGGCTCGCCGGGTGCCGCAGTAATGGCTGCCCACTGCTCTGGGTGTGTGCTCAATACTGTGTGTGTGCACTTGAATGGGTTAAATGCAGAGCACAAATTCCTACTATGGGTCACCAAACTTTAGTCTCACGTCACCTCCTTTCCTTTCCCTTCCTTAGATGGATGCCACTGTGATTTAGGTTTAAGACACACAAATAACTCAGTACATATCAAACTATCTGTAAGAAGAGACAAAGCAATAGTGATAGTAATAAAAAGGTGGCACAGCATCATCTTTTAGTTGCAATCTTTTTGAAAGATTGTGTCTCTCCAGTTACTAACGTAATCTTGGTTCCCTGAGATAAGGGAACAAGCATTGCATCACTGACGCTATGGGTAATTGTAAATTAATCTGCAGTAAAACGAAGTAAACAAAGGAACAATTTCTTACTGACACAATTTGGAAGACTCTTTCCTAACATTGGGATCAGATGGAGGGCAATGTTTTTTTCATTGACAAAGATAGCCTAACGACAACGTTTTGAGTTCTGAAACTTACAGGATGTTTTTATAGTAAAATGACCTCTTATGTGTCAAAAGATCACATCCATTTTGGTATCTCAGTTCATGACTCCTTTAAATACTCACAGCACTGTATCGCTGTGGGCACTGGCAGTAGCAAGTTCCTGTACTTGCTTGCAGCAGCAACAGCAATTATTTAGAACAACATCAATAACCAACAGCAGCAACAATTCAGCAGTGTAGCAGATCTATTACACCAAGACCAAATACACTATCATTGTCATATTCATTACTGTGCTAAAATCTTCAGAGTTGTCATGATAGAACTGCACTTTTCATGAGCAAGCACAGCCTGGTCTTATTGTTTATACTTAGGAATTTATACGTAACGTTTAGAGGCACAGAACGTACATTTTAGTAAATTTTTATTGATGCTAAAACGTACAATTTAGACGTATTTCAACAATTAAAACGTACAAATAACGATGTATTTTTAGCTAAAAAACTATTCGCATCAATGCCTTTTTTATCATTTTATTAATAAGCGATTTAGAATTTTAGCCCCCTTAACCTACCCCAAACCTAAACATACCCATTTTATAGCAAATATGCATTTTTATCATTTTATTAATAAGCGATTTACATTTTTAGCCCCCTTAACCTACCCCAAACCCTAAACCTACCAATTTTTTGCGAATATAAAACATAACTGACCAAAATATGCAGGGAAATTACCATTTTTACTAACAATATAGCATAAAAATATTTGTTCTAGTCACTAATCCCACTCCTACCTATAAATCTAAAGTTAACCATAACACTCTCTGTACAGTAATAAAGAAAAACATGACAGGCAGAAAAGTGCAATCACAATCATTTATTTATTGCAAAACTGTCAACAGCCGTATCAAAAAGTAATCCAAATGACGATGTCCTTGTATCCGCAGTCCTCTCTGGTAGAATACAGTAGATTTGTTTGAGGTGCAGAACAGATTTTAAATTGTTAATCGCCGAAAATATTATCCAGATTATTATCCTGATCCACTCCGTGAAGGCACCCGCGCATCATTCAAACACATCTCAACAGAAATACGGCACGTCGTAATCTGTGACGAATGCTGGCGAGAGCTAATGAGCGTTCGATTTTCCTGCCGTAAAAACTGCCGTTTCCTGATGTGGCTGTATTTGAATTTATAAAATGCACTTGAGCGCGGGTTTATTGCTGTTTGCTGCTGGAGTCGCTGCTCGTGATGGAGATGGAGATCGCCAGCTTGTCCTTGCAATCGAATGTATTCTGAAGATCTGGATTACAGCACACAAATAAAATTGGTTCCCCGAGGGAACGAGACGCTGCGTCACAATGCTATGGGGAACGCCATTGGCGAACCACGCTCTGAATATGTGATGACGTCACCAACCAAGAAGCTATAAAAGCATGTGCGCTGGCAACGGCGTCAGCTTTGAAGCATGAAGCGAGCGCTCGCAGGGATGCTACTAATTCGGTGCCCTGTAACGCACGGCAGGAGAAATCCAAACTAACTGCTCTAGGGACCCCCGTAGGGGTGGCGAGCCCCTCGGCTCTGCTATGCAAGCGGGCGTAACAGACCGAGGGTTTGACTCGCAAGGGACCGCTGTGCCCTGTGATGTTAGCAGGGGTGGCAGGCTGATCCCCTGAGGGCATCGGGGAGAGACGGACACCATGGAATGTGATGCTACCCGCTCGTCGCCGATGGGGGCTGCCCTCAGTAGCCCTGAGCGCCAGTCAGGGCCGTTTAGCTGAGGACCTCCTAGACTGAAGCACGACCCTCAGGTCGGGCCTCTCCTCGGAGGTCCCCGGCTTAGAGCGCCACTGGTCCCGGCCCCGTTGCGGAGGGGACCAGGCAGCAACGCTAGCTTTTTGAGCCTCCCTGTACGAGGAGCTGGTACACGGACGAGGCTGCTCACGCCCAGCAGCCTCTGCTATGACGCGGCGAGGAAGGAACCGCTGAAACGCCGCCGCTTGTTTGCGTGCCTCCTGGTACCAGTTGACGACAGAGTCGACTGTGTCGCCAAACAGGACAGAAGGGGCAAGCAGGGCATCAAGGAGGAACCACAAATGCCTCTCCGCCGCCACCATGGCTGCCATGGACCACCCAATAGCGATCTGCCCTCACTCTTACAAACATTCTTCCTAACAGACATATTCCACAAAAAGAAAGCTGTGCTAACTTGCACAAAAAAGGTGGAATAACAGACACAACAACACAGAGCGCTTCGCTGAATGACAGAAGCTGACGCCGTTGCCGGCGCACATGCTTTTATAGCTTCCTGGTTGGTGACGTCATCACGTACGTGACGTCACGCCTCTTTCTATTGGACTATGCACATGTATTCAGAGCGTGGTTCGCCAATGGCGTTCCCCATAGCGTTGTGACGCAGCCCGAGTTCCCAGATGGGGAACTCTTTTCGTGTCCCACCTCTGCAAATGAAGTTAATATTACATGAATGGTTTAACGATTGCAGAAATGTTATTTATTTTAAGGGTTTAAAGTGTAGCCATGTTTAACATTATATAGACCTATTCTTGGAAACTAGCTGGCAACAGAAATCACACAGAACAGAGTGAAATGTTATAATTTCATATTAAGTAAACTATTTAATATTGCAAAACATAAGGCTATTGGTATTAACTAAAAACAACAATAATGAAAATAATGCTGCAATTTCAATATTCATAAAGATTCATTTTTAGGTGTCGTCAAAACGTAAAAAAATGCTGTAAATACGTCAGTATTGTACATTTTAGTGTCTGGAAAAACGTAAGTAAATGTACGTTTTGTAGAACCACATTTTACATAAATACATACGAATTATCATGAGATCACGTTGCAAAGCATAAAGTGGTCAACCATAGTTTGAGACCATTCTGACCAGCCAGCACGAGATTCTGTTACATTGAGTCCCTAATGCACAAATAATTGAAGAGTAAGAGAATATTAGAATTAAAACAGAACTATAATCTCAGTCTAAATTTTAAAAATTATTTGAAACTGGATTCAGATTGAGAACAGAACTAGAATCAAACTGAAAGTAGTTTCTAAAAAATGAAGTGAACTTAATGAAAACCTACACACAGTGCACCATCGCCCACACCATTGATTTCTTTCATTGGGTCAATAAATTAACAAATATTGCTTTTTAAATAAACTGCCATCTTGGTATTATAAGATTTTATCTGACATTTTTGTCAAAATTGAGTTATTGACATATTCTTGTGCTGTAATGTAAATAATTCTTATTTACATTTCTGTGATGTTTCTTTTGTAAGCTGTGTACATTTTTTTTTTTTTCAGTTCTCAGAATGCAGATAGAACCTCATAATTCCAAGGCAGCAAAATGTATGTTCTTTTAAAGATAATAAGGATATTGTAACAGAAAGACAAATATTGATTAAAGGTCCCATATTGTCAAAATCGAAATTTCCTGGCTTTTTTCATGATAACTGAGGTCTAGGGGCTATGTAACTACCATATGAGTTTCAAAACAGTCAATCCACAGTAAACTGCACATAGCCTGCTTAAAGTAGCTGTTTCTTTTCACAAGCCGCTGTGACTTCCGTACAGATGTGACGTCCGATCTACTCAGTCACCGCCTTCAGTCACCACCCCGAAAGCCAACCACCGTCCCACCCTCCTTTTGTCAAACCCAGACAATATCGTGTCCATAACATTGCTAAGCAACAACAACACGAAAACAAGTCGAGAAAACCCTGTTCAGAACAACGTGAATATAAGAGACCAGAGGCACGTCAACTTCAGCTTCTTTCACACAGCGATTCAGGAAAATACACGGATAATGTGTCCCATGATTTGTTCTGGAGTTGTTTGATTTGGTTCATTCACAGTTGTTTTCCGGAATCTGTGCGTGCTTTACACACAACCCATAAAGACATGTGACGTTTGGATGTGAGATGTAATGCGACACGTACATTTCACTAAACTGAAATTAACCTGAACAATCTGTGCTTCAGCGCTGATAGTGAGGAGCTCCCTGACCGCTGCTTCATTCCACTTTGCACGTATTTTTTGTTGTGAAGAGTCGCATGATAACGTGCATCATCACTACAACACTGCCTTTATGGTTCTGGCTTTTGTTCACACAGCGCTCGTTCCCGTAATTTTCCAGAATCAGCGCGCATTGTGAAAGGGGCTTTACTGAAGCAACAGTTATGTAGCTTACTGCATTCGGTGTTTGAAAAAGAAAAAACATTAATGATCATTCTGAAATATCCTGTTGAGTATCAGCAGGCTAGGCTCTCTCTATGGCTCTGGGCTCAGCTAAAGCATACATGACCGTAGTTACCTGTGGCTGTGCGTCACTCAGAAAACAACAGGCCAATCAGAAGAGAGGCTCATGAATATTAATTAAATGGGCCAAAATCGACCTGCTTTTGACAGAGCTCCTAAAAAAGGAACTGTAAAAATATACTGAGATGGATTTTTGCACTTATACCGCAAATATATATTCTTAAGGACATCAACAACTAAAATAAACCTCCAGAAATGTCTACAAAATGGGACCTTTAATATATTTGTGACCCTGGACCACAAAACCAGTCATATATAGCACAGATATATTTGTAGCAATAGCCAAATATACACTGTATGGGTCAAAATTGTCAATTTCTCTTTTATGTCCAAAACCATTAGGATATTAGGTAAATATCATGTTTCATAAAGATATTTTGTACATTTCTTACCGCAAAAATATCAAAACTTAATATTTGATTAATAATATGCACTGCTATATTTCATTTGAACAACTTTAAAAGGGATTTTCTCAATATTTAGATTTTTGTATCTTGGCTGAATATTGTCATATCAAATCATACATCAATGGAAAACTTATTTATTCAGCTTTCAGATGATAATCTCGACTTTATAGGCTTATGACTGGTTTCTTATTTATTTACAGTGTATATAATCTTTGCAGCACAGCTCTGTTGTTCTGCATCTTACTTGCTCTAAAGTGTCTTCAAACTGTGAATATGTAAAACAAAACAATACTGAGTGCAGGTGTTGTTGCCATGGCCTTGTTTTATTTGAGGAACTGAGACTACAAAGACATCAAGTAACTTTCATGACACTGCACTACTGTCATACCGAGACTCTCGTGTAATTGTTACTTTGGTGTATCAGTATTTTTATGATAATACCCTGTTAAAATTACACATTTTTGCCTTTTAAGTAGTAGTAGGCACATACAAGAGGTTCGGTGCTACAACAGGGCCATGAAAACCATGAAGGCCGTCATTTTCTTTTCTTTCTCAAATTAGGGAAGTGGAAAGCAAGGGATTTGCTGAGGCTAAGGAAAAACTGCTGTTTATCCATTTTCTATAGGAGATGGGTTTGGTTGTTAAGTATTTTGTTCCATTTATTTGTATCACAGCTGAATGCTTTTGACTGTTGTCAGGAAAAGCAGTTTTAGACAAACTTGAAAACAGAGAAACAAGTGTAACAACACTGCCATGTTGATTAAATAGCCCCTCGCTTCCTCGATCTACACAATGAGAAAAGACGCCACCACATTACCACATTCTCACGTTCATTTTGAGAGGAGGAATGGATGAACTGTGGTATTGAGTATAGCCACACTACAAACTTTTCCTCCACATTCTGACCAGTATTTTAAACTTCTTTTAGGTGATGTGTCTATTTTGCTCAGAAAAACTGTGACAAAATTACATCTGTAAAAAATACGTATGCTTGAGTCTACTTGCTACACCTGTGGTTTCCTGTGCTGTGCAAGAAAAAACCCTGCAGACAGGAAATATCACTTTTCTTCTTAAGCCCCTTGCCCTTTGCTCAAAGCAAACTCTTGAACTTCTAACACATCATTTGCATATTTTACTTAATTACTATTATTTTTGTCTTACTGATAAACAACTAGCCAAACTCATCTCAACATGGCTGTTCAGCGGGGTACATCTTAACTGAGTGCCCTGATATAAAAGACAGAATTACACAAATGTGTTACTTGTAAGCACATTAACATAGTTTGTTATAATCTTAGTAACATTTCAAGAGTATTTTGCTTTAGCTCTTATATAATGAATAGAGCTGAAGACAATCTAAAGAAGTTAACTGAGAATCACATAAGATGAGATATCAAGCAATACTCACAAAAATAAGTATTCTTTTATTATTTATTTTCTTTGATATATAGTCAAACCCAATATTATATCATCTTCCACGAGTGTTTCACATATTTTAAAAGGAATATTTCACTCAAAATGAAAATCTGCAGAAGAAAGAGGTCATAGTTTTAGAACAACATGACAGCATAATAAAAAATAACTGAGTAAATTTATGTTGGAAAGAAGTGTATGTTGTCTATTTAAAAAGCTTCTGCAATAATTTATATCATCCTAATTTAATGACAAACTTTGTTGATTCATCACTGACTTGTAAATACATTGTGTGGTACTTTTTGTTGATACTTGTTTTAAATAGTTGTATTTTTATTATCACTTCAATAAAACTAAAATACTGAATTGTATTAATCTTATATCTTAAATATAATATGTGAGACTGCAGTTTATAAAACCTTAGAAATGAAATAAGTTTTGTTGGCTGCCATCTAGTGGAGAAAATAAAGAGTTTTATTTTAAGTACTTGGGAAAAAAGAGGAAACAGAAGTAGTATAGTCTCAAGAGGTTTGCAAACTCCACATACATCTGTTTGATTGTTTTTGAATGCAAACTAAATTTTAAGCCTCAGGGACCATCTTATATGCACATAAGACTATGGACTTCAACATGTTGTAGTCAAGAGACTGTTCTAATGGTAAGGCAGAGTAAACCTCTTGTGCCTTACCAGTAAGACTGCAATAACAAATGCCCACAAAAGATTTAAAGATTTGCTTTGTAGAACTTTAAAAAAGTCTGCAATCAAAAGCAGATCTCTCTACCTACAGTCGTGGCCAAAAGTTTTGAGAATTACATAAATATTGGAAATTGAAAAAGTTGCTGCTTAAGTTTTTCAGCTGCGGGATCGGAGTGCCACCAGTGCAGAGCTTGCTGCACGCACAGCAATTTTGCCCAAAAACACAGCCATGAATAAAGAATTGTACCAAAACACCCTCCAACAGCAACTTCTTCCAACAATCCAACAACAGTTTGGTGAAGAACAATGCATTTTCCAGCACGATGGAGCACCGTGCCATAAGGCAAAAGTGATAACTAAATGGCTCGGGGACCAAAACGTTGATATTTTGGGTCCGTGGCCTGGAAACTCCCCAAATCCTAAAACTTGTGGTCAATCCTCAAGAGGTGGGTGGACAAACAAAAACCCACTAATTCTGACAAACTCCAAGACGTGATTATGAAAGAATGGGTTGCTATCAGTCAGGATTTGGCCCAGAAGTTGATTGAGAGCATGCCCAGTCAAATTGCAGAGGTCCTGAAAAAAAAAGGGCCAACACTGCAAATACTGACTCTTTGCATAAATGTCATGTAACTGTCGATAAAAGCCTTTGAAACGTATGAAGTGCTTGTAATTATATTTCAGTACATCACAGAAACAACTGAAACAAAGATCTAAAAGCAGTTTAGCAGCAAACTTTGTGAAAACTAATATTTGTGTCATTCTCAAAACTTTTGGCCACGACTGTACAATATTTGAAAACCTTGGTGGAAGAAGAAGGGGTAAACTATATTAAATCAAATTCTATTTTACCCCTCCACAAGGCTTCCCTCCTCATCAAATGTCAAAAACAGTCAAACAGCTACAGAAATAATAGAGAAAATTACTAACCAAACATCAAGATTTTGATCACAGTAATTTGCACCTTATGACAAATCGTTTATCCCGAACGAGCCCCCAATTGTTAAGTCCGACCCCAGTAGGGGTATTGGAAACGACGAACAGGGTAAATAATTTGAGAGAGACGAGGAGGTCTTCCAGTCTCCAGCCTCAGCATTATAAACAATACACTTAATCTGGTAAAGTAAAACTTTAGGCTTTGTTTTTTTTTTCAGAATCAGAATGAGTTTTATTGCCAGGTATGTTTACACATACAAGGAATTGTTTTTCGTGACAGAAGCTTTCACAGTGCAACAGAATGACAGTGACAAGACAAAACACAGATAATAGAAAGAATAAAAATAGAACAAGTAAATATAGTGTATAAATAGTGTTGTGTGTTCCACAATTATTGTCAAGTGTTCATAAAATGGATTGCCTGAGGGAAGAAACTGCACCATTCTGGTGCCCAGTGCACCAGATGGCAACAGTTCAAAGAGGGAGTGTCCTGGATGTGAGGGGTCTAGAGTGATTTTGCTAGCCCTTCTGCTCACTCTGGATAAGTACAGTACTTGGAGAGTAGGGTGGGTTGTACCAGTGATTCGCTCAGTAGTTCGGACTATCCAATGTAGTCTTCTGAGGTCAAATTTTGGTAGCTGAGCTGAACCAGACAGTTATTGAAGTGCAGAGGACAGATTAAATGATGGTAGAGTAGAACTTTTTCAGCAGCTCCTGTGGAAGGTTGAACTTTCTCAGCTAGCAAAGGAAGTACAGACTCTGTTGGGCCTTTTTAACAGTGGAGTCAATGTGAGTGTCTCATTTCAGGTCACTGAAGTGGGACCTGCGGGAAGTGGGACCTAGGGATGGTTCGATACGTGTATCGGTACCGTTCGGTTCTCGGACAAAGTCCAAATGGAAGTGATCATCCCTATCACCTTTGTGAGGGGACTAAGCGAATCTGCTTAGTGCTGACAGACACGGGTGTGTTTGACTTGAAGCGGCGCTGCAGGCACCGATCGGTTTATGACATCAGAGCAACGCGAGAGTGATTATAACAAGAATATGGAACCATGAGCTGTCAAGCGCTTTCGCAGTATTTTGATGTCATACACAGATCGGTCGCTGCAGCGCCGCTTCAAGTCGAACACACCCGTGTCTGTCAGCACTAAGCAGATTCGCTTAGTTATGCTAACAGTAAAAAGACATTAATGACATTAAAACAGCGACATCTGCTGACAGAGACCATGCTGTGTTGTCACGTAAACATCCCAGCTGAACATAATTATGAGGAAATTACATCGCTCCCTTCGCCAAGTGCATTGCAAACGACTACATTATGACATGCACGTGCCCCAAGTCCCCCACATTACATTTGGAATTTGTCCGAGAACCGAACGGTACCGATACACGTATCGAACCATCCCTAGTGGGACCTTTAGTTTAAGTATGAACAAGAGGAAACAGAAGTAGTCATAGTCTCAGGAGAGGGTTAGGCCAAAACAACAAACAAAAATTGAACTCTCTCTATGGCAGGGGTGCCCAACCCTGTTCCTGGAGATCTACTATCCTGCAAAGTTCAGCTCGAACCCTGAAGAATCACACCTGAACCAACTAATTAATCTCTTAAGTAGCACTTGATAATTAAAGACAGCTGTATTGGAGCAGGGCTGGAACAAAAATCTGCAGGTAGGTAGATCTCCAGGAGCAGGGTTGAGCAGCCCTGCTCTATGGTTAAAGAAAATCTAACCTAAAAGTTCTAAATCAACCATCATTTAATCCGTCTCTCTCTTACTAAACCCAAAACGGGACAAAACTATTAAACAAACGTTTCTTACAATTTGACATCCCTGCTGAAAAAAAACAGCTAAAACCAGCCTAGGCTGGTTGGCTGGTTTAAGCTGGAAGTAGCTGTTTTAGCAGGTTTTAGCTGGTCATAGCTGGTCAGCAGGCTGGTTTTAGAGGGATTTTCCTGGCCAGGCTGGAAAAGTGGCCAAAACCCCTCTAAAACCACCCTGCTGACCAGCTATGACCAGCAAAAACCTGCTAAAACAGCTAAAACTGTTTTTTCACCAGGGGTAGGTGGCACACAGCACACCAATCACATAATCATACACAAAATCGTTTCCATCTGTTTAAAGCTACAAATGGCTTAAAGGATTTAACATCCTTGCTGAAGAAAAAAAAACTGATATAACCAGCCTAGGCTGGTTGGCTGGTCTTAGCTGGAAGTTGCTGGTTTTAGGTGGTCTCCCAGCCTGGCCAGACTGGTTTTAGCTGGTGGTTACCCAGCCTGGCCAGGCTGGAAAAGTGGCCAAAACCCCTCTAAAACCAGCCTGGTGACCAGCTGTGACCAGGCCGGTTGACCAGCTAAAACCAGCCAACCAACCTAGACTGGTTTAAACTGGGTTTTTTTCACCAGGGACTGTGAACAAATTTGTGTAGCCTACAATAATTTGTTATAAAGAAAAAACTAAACTGTCGCCCATTCAAATCGTTAAATGTTATTTTCAATTAACTGTCTGAAAGAACAGATTTAATTCGGAGCAGGTGAGCTAGTACAGTTTAACAAACAGCGATATTTGTTTTTTGTTTTTTTTTTGGTAAGGCTAGTTGTTCTAAAGGCTACAGTAGCCCATTGTGGAAGTGCTGAGACTGAATGAGGTGACCAGATATCAAAAATGTAAACTGGGACATTAATTCAGAAAATATCTTGTTTCTTCTGCTAGTGCTTTTCTAGTGCTAATCCAGGTTAAATTTTCAGAATGCTTACAGCCCCCTCTATTGGTTTAAATAATATTTACTACACGATTGCTCTAAAAAACCACCAGGCTATGCTCCTCTGTTGGTTGGCCTTTTTTTCTTTTTTTTCTTTTTTTTTTTGCCATTTGCAGCGTTTGTATGTTGTGTTTTTGAACGTGAGACATTTCCAAGCACAAGACCCCAAAAAGCAGGTGAAAACATGCCCCCGGAAAACAGGGGTTTCAGCATCCTAGAGTGAAAGCTCCGTGCTAAAGAAAAACAGCTAAAATCAGCCTAGGACAGGGGTCTTCAACGTTTTTCCGCTCAAGGACTCTTTTGGTGCTAGAGACATTGGGCAGGGACCCCCTGATATAAAATGTGTGAAACATAGACTCTGATATTACTCATATTACGCTAATTATATTATTTTGAGACAGAACTTTGTTGTTGTACATTCTTTGTTGTTGTACATTCTTTATTAAGTCTAAAGTTTTTATAGTTTCATGAATTTCAACTTTAATTAATAAAACTTTACATTTAATTTTAGTCAGGTGGACAATTATACATTTACATGAACTTCAGCTTTCAACCAGGGGCATTGCTAGACCTACAGCTCTACTTGGGGCACAGGCCCCCATTACTCATATCACTTTTCTTTTTGAAAAACAGTTGCCTTTACAACACAAATAACTATACAAACTTGTGTAACCAACTATTCCTACACTGCAACAAGCACTACATTAATGCTTCATGGACATATGTGAAGTATGAAAATGCTTAAATAAGGATTCTCACCATTTTAAGGCAAATAATGCATGGCACAGTGCTGCTTAAAGTGCGTACCAGCCAGGCCGCGTTCGACTACTGGTTGGGTCATTTTTCATAGCCCGCCTCAACTGCGTGCACTTCTGAGTGAAAGGCTGCGCGACGTGTGCGACCCGTTACAGTTAAATACACAGAAGCGCGCGGGCATGGATATAAGGAAAAGCAATAATATAATATGAAATATTGTCATCATTTATATAAACTAGTTTAACTTTCTTCACAAAATATTTTGAGAATGTTTATACTGGCTGTATTCCCTGTATTTTTATATCCAAGCCTAACAACTGTTAAGATTTTTGCAACTCAGCTTGCACTCTGAAAAAACTGAAACAAACAGAGATTAGTATGATATTAGTAACACAATATCATTCTGTCCACAAAGTAGAGCCAGAGAGGATTGAGGGTGATCTGTAAGACCTAGCCATAGAGAAAAAAAATGCATGAAAAAGGACATCATACTATAGAGAAAGCAGCTTCTTAACTTCTATTTTTGTCTATGTCTGTCTTAAGATTGCAGAACCTGTGACAGAAACCTAAGGTAAAAACTTTAAAAGTTGCTACAGTGATGTTTACCTTTCAGGACTTTTAGAGGTTTTAAATAGATAGCTATCATCGTTACCCTCATACCTTTCCAAACCTGTGTGATTTTTTTTATCTTCATCTCCTTCATATAAACCACCTACCTCATTCACAGCATTACTCACATCTGTGCAACTTCGAAGACAGAACTGTGGTGAGATCGTGTTATCAGATAACAGGGGTTACATAAGTAACCTAACAGGGGGGATTCTAGAGGAGGGCCCGGCCAGGGCAGTGCCCCCTGTCAGCAAGCTTGAACCCTGTCTATGGACCCCCTAAATTTGAAATCGTATCCACCAAATAATAATTGTCTGAAACTGAATACAATGCAGTTTGTCCTGTGGTGGCCACAACTTTTTAAGCTCCACTTAAAAAAAGAAATTGCTCAAAGGTAAATGCAGAGAAGCAAAACCGCATTAAGATAGTAGTACTGATTGCCATTTATGAACGATTTGTCACTCTGTTTGTGTTTGCCAAAAGAGTTTTAAAACACTTACTATAAAGGTTGCACATCATTTTGCACATCTTGTTTATCCGTAATAAACACTGCACTAATATAGTATAATAATAAACCTTCAGACAGGAAGTATGCATCTCTGCCAAAAAAAATTTAATTAATTAATAAAAAATAAATAAATACATAAAATAAAAAAACGCTGAAATCTTGCTTATCAGTAACTTGAAATGTATTACAATGTAGTCAGTACATTGTGTGCTACTATTTGTACATACTGTTTAGAATAGTTAAAGATAATATTATCAATTCAATACAACTAAATACAGAATTATATGTATTTTAATCTCATATCTGATGATAAGCGAGGCTGTATGACTTTTATGACCATAGCACCATAGCCACCAGATCCAGTCCGTATCCAGATCAGATGGTCACTGCAGTGCCCCGGATCCAGTCCAAACCTAGAGCAGATGGTGGATCAACCTACAGCCGAATGTCAGCGGATAGATACCGTGTCAACTAGATGAGCCCCAGAGACAGATCATCAAGAAAGAACTCCTACCCTAAACGGCCACCGGCACAAGGCCATGGGAACCAGATGAGTCCTCCCCAGTTTGACTTTGTTGCAATATGGAACTCTTGCATTATTATTGACATTTTATTTTATTATTTTAATACTGTAAGGTTGCTTTGACACAACTTGTATTGTAAAAAGCGCAGTATAAATAATCTTGAATTGACTTGACTAGAGAACATTTCCTCTCCTCCCTTTTTTTTTTCTTTTTTTTTTTTTGCAGTTCAGCCGTATGACACAGGAGGGCAAACTACTACTTCTGAAGGGTTCACATCCTGAATCGAGCTCAACAGTAGGCGGCGTGTACAATGCAGTTTGTGGCGGTAAGGATGAAAAGAGTAATTCATTGTGCCACAACTTTTTATGCTCCACTTAAAAAAAGAAATTACTCAAAGGTAAATGCAGAGAAGCAAAACCGCATTAAGAGAGTAGTACTGATTGCCATTTATGAATGATTTGTCACTCTGTTTGTGTTTGCCAAAAGAGTTTTAAAGGTTGCGACTACTTATACATACGTCTTATAATGTTGTGTTTGTGTGTAATTTATACAGCAGGATGAGAAGATTTGAAGATCTTGTTTATCCGTAATAAACACTGCACTAATATAGTATAATAATAAACCTTCAGACAGGAAGTATGCATCTCTGCCAAAAAAATTTAATTAATTAATAAAAAATAAATAAATACATAAAATAAAAAACGCTGAAATCTTGCTTATCAGTAACTTGAAATGTATTAGTGCTACTATTTGTACATACTGTTTAGAATAGTTAAAGATAATATTATCAATTCAATACAACTAAATACAGAATTATATGTATTTTAATCTCATATCTGATGATAAGCGAGGCTGTAGTTTCTATAACTGATAAGTGTTTCAGATTGTACCAACATTTGTGATCCTGGACCAAAAAATCTTAATAGCACGGGTATATTTGTAGCAATAGCCAAAAATACATTGTATGGGTCAAAATGACCAGTTTTTCTTTCATGCCAAAAATCATTTGGATAATAAGTAACGATCATGTTCCATGAAGATATTTTGTACATTTCCATGATTTCCTACCATAAATATATCAGAACTTAATTTTTAATTAGTAATATGCATTGCTGAGAACTTCATTGGACAACTTTCAAGACGATTTTCTTAATTCTTTTTTTTTTTTTTTTTTGGCACCCTCAGATTCCAGATATTCAAATAGTTGTAATAGTGGCTCAAATGAGAACAATCATTGTATTAGGGGTGTAAATGGCATTTTGGAGTGAAATGGTCATATAGTTTCGTTTCAAGTATTTTTTTATTTTACATTATCATTTATTTTAGTTGTTTTTCTCATATAAAAAGTACAAAGACAAATTTACAAATGCAAAAGAGCAGGAGTGGATAAAAAAATATCAGAACAATACTGTATAAAGAGGCACTTTGAGCAATTGCAATAAAAATATACAGATATAATGACTGCTTAGATTACAATAGCCACCAAATTTTATCCTGTTGACACATTTATCCTCAAACTAATGATATCATGTTATATACACCAAAAGAGATACAGCATATTTTTTGAGTTGCATATAACATAGCTTGTGATCAAGCCTGGTCAATTATATAAAGTGGTTATGAGAGTATTTGATACAATAGTAAAGAAATTCCAGCATCATCTTCACAATGAAGACAGTCAGTTCTGGCATGGAAGGATTTGTTCTGGTGACTGTGCATTAATATGATTATAAAATGAAAAGCAGAGGGTTCTCACGTCTTGTAGAATCCCTTTTGATTCTGCTGGGGACTGAGACAAAGATAGAGAGACAAAACATGATTTTAAGTATGATGTATGTTCATATAATCATATATTCAGTAACCACAAAATGTATTTGGACACCTAAAGTTGCATCTAAATATGATTACATTGCATTAGTTAGCAAAATGTGATATTCGTAAAATGTTTTATTTTTTTATTTTTAACTTCAGCTGAAGTCAGAAAGTTTACATACACCTTGCAGAATCTGCAAAATGTGAATTATTTTACCAAAATAATAGGGATCATACAAAATGCAATATTTTTTTATTTAGTATTGACCTGAATAAGATATTTCACATGAAAGAGGTTTACATATAGTTTACAATATAAAATAATACTTGAATTTATGACTGTATGATTTTGAGATCCATCTTTTCACACTGAGGACTACTGAAGGACTATGCAACTATTACAGAAGGTTCAAATGCTCACTGATGCTTCAGAAGGAAACACAATGTATTAAGAGCCTTAATGCATTAATGCATTAAGAAAACTTTTTGAATTTGAAGATCAGGGTAAATGTAACTTATTTTTTCCTCTGAGAAACATCAGAAGTATCCTCTGTAGCCGTTGAAGGGCAGTAATAAATTAAAATAACATGATATTTAGGCAAAATAAGAAAAAAATGTACCCATCTTCATTGTTCAAAAGTTTACACCCCTGGCTCTTAATGCATCATTTTTCCTTCAGGAGCATCAGTGAGTGTTTGAACCTTCTGTAATAGTTGCATATGAGTCCCTCGGTTGTCCTCAGTGTGATAAGATGGATCTCAAAATCATACAATTATTGTTGAAAAAGGGTTTAAATACACAGAAATGCTAAAAACCCAATACATTTGTGGGACCTGAAGGGTTTTTCTGAAGAATAGCAGGTAGTTTCACTGTTCAGGACAAAAAAGCGACTCATGAACAACTATCACTAACCAAAAAAAACAAACAAACAAACACACACACATAGTTGTGGATCATTCAGGTAACAACACAGCATTAACCCCTTAACTGTCACCATCCCCTTGGACGCCCAAGTTTACTTCACCATTTTACAAATAAATCCTAATCTAATCTTGACAAACTATGTATTGTTGGAAAGGTCTAAGGCTCCTAAATAGATATTTTCCTAAATTAGATTTTTTTTTTTTTGTTACAAATTGTGTAGGAAAAATAATAGATTAATTTATGTCAAGAGTGCACCTAAAAAATCTACTTCAAAACAGTAGTTCTGACCTTTGTCACAAAAAGACTTCCTTGTTGCCTTTTTCCCTATTACACTTTAGAAATCATAAGAAAAGATATATCAGCTGAAAACGTAAAATCTCAAAATTCTGCCTTTGAAAGCCATTTCAAAATCAGACATTGCATTAACATGGAAAATGGTTTTCAAAATTATATTACAAAATGTTTTTGTTCATGAATTATAAAAATTTAAGTTTGAATTCTTAATTTTCATTTCTCTGTTCAAAAATGGGAGTGACAGTTCAGAATCAAGTGTATGTAAACTTTTGAGCAGGGTCATTTTTATAAATTTAACTATTATTTTCTCATGTGGACTATATGTAAATGCATTTTCTATGAAATAAAGGATTCAGGTCAGTACTTAATAAAAAAATAACATGTATTTTGTATGATCCCTCTTATTTTGGCAAAATAATTAACATTTTGCTTATTCTATACAAGGTGTATGTAAACTTTTGACTTTGTCCAAATATTGGACAGTATATCAATTGTTTATCTTTAAAAACTCACGTTTTGCAGCAGCAGAATTTGGTTTTGCGTCGTCTGTACATCATCATCTGTTAAGAAGAATGAAAGAAAATGTATAAGGCATTTGATTTTCACTTTTTTTAACACTTTACAAATGAATGGCCAGTGTGTGGAACTAGATAAAACCATGCATCGAGTATCAAAGTAAACATTAACCTGTCTGTGCCTGCGAATGCATATGATGACAATCACAAGGAGCAAGATGAAGCCCACGACTCCACCGATAATAGCAACCCAAAGCCAGATATTCACTGGAGCTCTCTCTGCGAAACATTTTATTCACAACAAAAGGGTTACACACTTTTTATAGTACATATATCACTCTCTTACTCTTTCTTTCACATCTCTTACCAATCTTTAATGATAGCACAGCAGATGTCAGCTTTGCCCCTTTTTTCCAGAGCTCACATGTATATTTCCCACTGTCCTTCACTTTCACTTCAGGGATGAACAGAGTAGATGGATGAGTCTTGAGACTGGAAAAAATGGAGCAGGACGAGCAATTCCATTTCACCTCGAGGTCGGAGGTATGTTGATGTCCCAATGTGCATGTCAGATTCACACTCTGGCCTTCATATAATCGAGAACCTCCGGAAGAGGAAACTAACAGAAGGAGACATTTAGAGAGTTGTGATTAAATAAAGAAAGATATGTTTGCATTTTTAGTCTCAAAAACATAAAACTCTTTGTTTCAAGCCACAGATGTCATTCAAGATGTTCATGTATTTCTTTCATTCTTCAGTCAAAAAAGAAATTAAGGTTTTTAAGGAAAACACTCCAGGATTTTTCTCCATATAGTAGACTTTAATAGGGATCAATGGTTTGAAGGTCCAAATTGCCATTTCAGTGCAGATTCAAAGGGCCGTACACAATCCCAGCCAAGGAATAAGGGTCTTATCTAGCAAAACAATCTGTAATTTTCCAAGTAAATATTGCATTTATATACTTTTTAACCACAAATGCTCATCTTACACTAGCTCGACATCACGCATTACCCAGTGTTTGCAAAGTGAATGTGCAAAGAAAGACAAACGGCATTTACAAAAAAAGTCAGTTTTTTTAACCAAAGTACTCAAACGAAAAACTAACCGCATATGACTTTTCCAACGTGATTACGTAATGCATTAAGATGCGCATGGCAGAGCTAATGCAAGATGAGCATTTGTGGTTAAAATGTATACACATCATTTAATTTTTTTAGAAAATGACAGATTGTTTTGCTAGATAAGACCTTTATTCCTTACCTGGAATTGTGTAGATCCCTTTTGAAGCTGCACTGAATTTGGACCTTTCAACCCTTTGATCCCAATTGAAGTCCACTGGAATGTTTTCCACAAAAACCTTAATTTCTTTGCGACTGAAGAAAGAAATACATGAACATCTTGGATGACATCCTGCGGGTGAGTAAATCAACAGGAAACTTTTGCATAGTAATCCTTCATTCCATTTTTGCATAATAATCCTTTATTCCAGTGTCCAGAATCAACTTTAAGCTAAAACTTGCTCATAATTTAAAGGAGGACTTTGAATAACATTTAATAATATTCTATGGTGACAACTGTTACATTCATAAACCTGTGTAGGGCTCCAAAATGCTAAGGTCAGCCCTGCTTTTAAGTTAATATCACTTGTTTAGGAATCCATGGCACGAGTAACAATGTAACAAACAGCGAAGCTTCATTTTTTTAGGGTATTAAAAAGTTTTCATTTCAAAAACATTATTATGGAAGTGCTGTCACACTATTGAAAGTAGGTAAGTTAGTTAGTTCCTTGTCATTTCACTTACCCTTCAGAACCTCCACTGTGACTTTTCTGCTGAGAGTCTTGCTTTTGAACATCAGGCTACAGTTGTAAACCCCCCTGATCTTCTCTGATACACGCAGATTGCGAATCGATAGATCCTGGTCCTTCAACTCTCTTCCCTCAACGGTAGGTATACTGTCTGTGCCCTTTACCACATCCCATCTGACCACCGGATCAACGCTGAGGCTGAGGAGAGATTGTGTTGACTTCGGGTCGCTGAGAGGAGTGAAGCTCCAGCTACCACCGCTGAGGCCAGTTTCATTCAAGACTGACCAGGGAATCTTAGAATACAAGGAACAAGGAATGTCGACTGTAGAGTATGAGGACAAGGATGAAGTATAAATAGTATCTGGAAAGAGGGAGAAGTCTGGAGAAAAAGGAATGAAGATAAAAAAGGAAAACATTATAATTATTGTTGTCATTGCTGCAGGGTGTTAAAAAATAATCATTTAAAAAAAAGCAAAAGTTTTCCAGAATAGTCTTTTCTTTCTCTATTTATTTCTTTTTAGAAAGGGTATCTACACTGTAAAACCCAATAGTTTACCTCACTTAAATATAGTTAGTTATCTTTACTTAGTTGCTATATTTACTAGGTTTTTTCAAACTATATTTTTATTATAACTTTCTTCCTGTTAATGCAGCAATGCATCATGAAATCAGAGCTTCTTGATTTCAAGGAAAGAAAAGTAATCACTAGGTCGGTCTTAAAAAATTATTTGTTTTCTAATTAAATCATTATATATATACAGACACATATATCATTAGCTGTATTTTACAAGCTTCCTAATGATCCTTCACTCTTTTATAGTTCTTTATAAACACCTTGCGAAGCTTTTTATTGGGTTGATACAGTTCTTTAATATTTACGTTAATATGCTCGAGTCACACACATGACTTTAACTTTCAGCACACGAATCACAACAATGGTAACAATTCAATTGTGTGTATTTTTAATAATTGTTACAATAACCATTTTATTTGCTCTTTTTGTTGTGCTACTACTGATACAATACAGCAAATTAAATTGGTAAATAAAAACAACAGTAAAACCAAGCAACTGCATAATTTATTCATGCCGCAATGCACTCTGGGAGTCAGTGAGTAGCAATACTAAGTCAAGAGTAAACCTAAAGTAAAGAATCAAGTACCCCTTACAGTCCTTGTTTAGTTACTAGAACACTTGTGTAAGTAAACTATACTAAATAAGCATTTGTCCATACAACATACTGTTCCTATTTCACTTTACTTAGTTTTTTTAAGGCAATCAGTTTGCATGCTTTTTTTAAGTAAGCCCAACTAATTCGATTTTACAGTGTAAATTGAGTAAATAAATGAGTCTAACTTTGTCACTTTTTGAAAAACAAAATTCATTTGAACTATTTAATAAAGTACCCTATATAAATTGGAACAATTATATTTGTATATTATATATTTATATTTAGGCGGGGGTTACCCTTACAAAAAAAAAAGAGATAAAAAAAGGTTTTATTAGTGCTCTCTCATTAATCTACTACATTTCTTCTTCCCATTATAGATTTATTGTGTATTGTAAACATATACTCTTACAGTGGGAGAGAGAGAGAGTTTAACACGTGTTCTTACCTATTACAGAAACAGTTGTTGTTGCTTTGGTTTCTCTCCTATTATTACCATACTTCAAATTGCATGTCCAAAGACCACTATGACACCAAGACACAGCTTCGATGTTAATTGTCTCTGTTTTAAGTTTACTCAGATTACAGTCATTTTCAGGTGGAATCCATGTTACTGTGGGATTAACTGAACTAGAGTCCACTTTACACTCCAGAGACAGAGAGGCACCAACCAGCACAGCCGGCACTTTGGGTATAGTGACTGAAACAGAGAAAAAGAAATGTTGAAAGGTGGAATACAACAACATTTGAGGAATGGTATCATGTAATGTGTACAATTATAACCTACACCACAAATTCTAGTGCTCCTATTACACATGATTAATTCATTGCCTTCATGTGTGTAATATGGAGAAAGATGATTGTAGTTTAAATTAATAGATTAATATGTCATGCATTTTTTCTTTCTTCCTTTTTGCAGTTCAGCCGAATGACAGAGGGGGGAAGTTTACTTCTGTGTACACATCCTGAATCA
Organism: Garra rufa; assembly: GCF_049309525.1. Classification (NCBI taxonomy): domain Eukaryota; kingdom Metazoa; phylum Chordata; class Actinopteri; order Cypriniformes; family Cyprinidae; genus Garra; species Garra rufa. The sequence continues at coordinate 25,942,921 of NC_133369.1, forward strand.
AGCTCAACAGTAGGTGTAGTGTCATTTCCTTATATTTGAAAAACAAACTGATAGAAATGCTCATTTTAATTCTCACCTGATTTTTTGGGAAATTAAATGAAAACAGGTTAGCTCACCTAATTTTCAAATGAAAATTCTGTCAATAATTATTCACCCTCATGTCGTTCCAAACCTGTAAGACCTTCATTCATCTTCAGAACACAAATTAAGATATTTTTGATTAAATCCAAGAGCTTTCTGATTCTGCATAGACAGCAACACAATTGCATGGCCCAGAACAGGCATTCACGAGTTCGCCCTTACATCTAATCTGCTTGAGTGAGTAATAAGCATATTTTGGCGTGCTGTCCTGGGGAAGGGTTCCGGGCCCGGAATACAGGCCAGACACAGAGAACTCCCCCTGCTAGTTTAGGATAGAAACAGATTAGAAGTGGGGAGTAGGGGTGGAGGAGGGATGCCAAGAAACTGTCGCTGGATGGAAGTAAGACGGCTGGCAATATATAGATGATGCGCTAATTCAATGATTGGTTAAACAAGTTGCACCTGTGCCGAATGGATTGATTATCTGATCGTGCTCCTCCCGAACCTTGTTAATAAAACATCATTTGTTAAAATAGTCCATGTGACATCAGTGGTTAACAACTTTATTCAACAGTTTTTTTCTCTTTTGTGCCAGTCACGAAAGTAAGTCATGGTAATGTCTTGAATGCACATCAAAGACTGACATGGTAGAGAAGAAATTGTCAAACAAAGTAATTTTTGTTTTCTTTGTGCACAAAAAGTATTCTCGTAGCTTCTTAAAATTTAACGAGAATAATGGTGTCCTTACTACTTTTCTGGGCCTTGAACGTGTCAGTTGCATTGCTATCTATGCAGGGTCACAAAGCTCTCAGATTTCATAAAAAATATCTTAATTTGAGTTCTGAAGATGAACGAAGTTCTGATGATTTTGGAATGATATGAGGGTGAGTAATTAACAATAGAATTTTTACTTTTTGGATAAACTATCTCTTTAACAGAATCAACACATTCTCACTTCCAACTTACATATTGACGCTTGGTCAGGACCCTTTGGTGTCACATTTTAGAGCACAGGGTACCCCCTTAGCATAATTTTTCACAGTGCAGGGTCCTCCATTGCTTTAAATTAGAAACCCTTGGCATCAATATGAAGAATCAAAAGGCATTGGGAATTTCATAGTTATATATGTTGGGGTGTGATTTTTCAATGTAAACAGAAGAGTTTTATTTACACATTTATGAGCATGTAATCCAGCCCCTAAACCTAAAATCTGTCAATAAAAATATTAGTTTTCCAAGTCTTTCAGTGCAAAACAATTGATTTGTGAGAGGAATAGACATCTCCAATGGCCAAAAGCTCAGATCCTGTGGGCAGTGCGCAAATTCAAAAAATGCAGCCAAGAAGAAGCCTTACGTCAGCCTTGGTTGTGAAATGCCATTGGCACTTGTTTGTCTCTGTGACCAATTGTATCATGCTACAGCAGGATCTTTTTAAATGAGATGTGAGCGTGTTAACGGAGCTGGGTAATTTTCAGCGATTAAAACCTTATGTTTTACTTCTTCACAGAAAGACATTGTATGGCTTCAGAAAACTTAGAAAGCATCACGACTTGTTTGTAATACTGTACTTTTATACTGCTTTTTATAGGCAGTTTTTGCAATAAATATCTGACTGTACTTTTATTTGCCTGTTACATGATTATAATGTTTAGAAGTTGGTAGGTTTAGGAAAGGGATGGGGTTAGATGCCCCAATGAAAGTATACATTTATATAAAATTATTTATATTTTTATGCAAGAAACCATTCAATATAGGCAAACAACTGTAAACAATGGAGGACCCTGCACGTCGAAAAGTATGCTAAAAAAAATTTATTCAAACTAGCCTGACTTTCTTCTGCAGAACAAAAGATATTTTGAATTGTTTTCACCCATACAGTAAAAAAGTCGACTTTCACTATGTGGACAAAAACAGTTCAAAACATTCATCAAAATATATTTTGGCTCCGCAGAAGAAGAGCATAATGAGAGTGACAGATTTTTGGGTGAACTATCCCTTTTAAGAGGTGACGTTCCTGGATTATTTGAATCTTTTTCTTCTCACACACACACACACACACTATCTCTCTGACACACTCTCTCTTACCATGGTAAAGTTTGTAGGTCCTTTCTGAAGTAGCCATTAATACATGTTGTACACAGCGCCAAATTTCAAAATCAGAATCCTGTACTGGTGAGATTTGGAGAGAGAAATCTTCCAACAGATTGGCATGTGTCTTCATTTCTCTCCCTACAACAAACAAACATGCATGTGTAGTTATATTAAACATGATAGCCTGATTATTACTGTAGAGTGAAAATGCATGAACTCAAAACCATGCATCTCACCCTTTTGGATCCCGCTCTGAGGATTCCTGCTGATAGTTGGATTTTCGTCTAACCCGCGGTACCAGTTCACGTAAACATTTTCTGCATTTTCTTTTACCGTATATCTCGGCAGGGTAACAATCCCTCCTACCTGTGCATAAATTACTATTGGGCTTTCTGATGATAGAAGAACACATTGGACAGAAAAAGAATGCTTATAAAGTCTGAATTTCACACTCTTCGCCATATAACAACTATCAAGATTTTTGCAACTTACCTTGCGCTTTAATAAATCCAACGTACAGCGATATTAGTATCCAACACAACATCATTCTGTCCTCAAAGCAGAGCCAGATAGGATGGAGGGTGATCTGTAAGACACCCATAGAGACATTCATCAACAAGAGCATAAAAATACAGAGGAAGGAAGGGGCTTGTGGTGGGCTCAGATTTTTTTTTTTTGAGTGATTGAGAGAAACAGTGAAAGTGCCGGATAGTGAGGGGGAGACAGAAGCTTTGTGGTGGGCTATGGGTTACAGACATAAAGGAAGACGAGTGCCAGTGAAGAAACATGAAAGAACAACAGCTAGAAAGACAGCGAGAAAAAGACGCCGAGAGGTGTGTCTGTGGTGGGCTGAGATTGTACAGGGAGTAGATTCTTATCCCTCTCGTTTTCACCTCTTCACCTCCTCCTCCATAACACCCCCTCTCTTCCTCCCTTGTTCCACGAAAGGCGGATCTCTCCACGCTTACATACAGAAAAAAAAGAACGCCACATGGTGCTGCTGCTGGTGTCGCTGCGCTTGGAGTGCGGTGTGTGTTATGTCTATTATATCTGATCTTAACCTCTTTTCTTTCTGTGCATGTGATTCACACAAATCTCTTTTTACTGCTTTTGAAGAGATTGACACTTCAAACTAGAAAAATGCAGACACCTCATTTATTTGTTACAACCTTTCTTGTAACCAATCTATCAAATCTATTACTGCACTCTGCACTCGTTTTTGCTTTTACTTTATTTCACAATATTCTTCCTAAAAAAAGTTTTCTAAACTAGCAACACCAAGGTTTTGGGGTTGATTCCCAAGAAAGGCATAAGATGATCAAATATATACTTAATGCAATGCAAGTCGCTTTTGGTAAATCGTCTGACAAATGCATAAATAAATGTAAATGATGACTATTTTAAGATACAAATGCTCAAACTTAAATGCACACTTAAGAAAATAATTAGTATATTTTTTCACTTCCATCTTTAATATTTAGTGATTTGTTTTTTTGTTTTTATGTTGTGTTATTTCTTATCTTTGCCTGTCCACCACTGAGAACCACCAAGAAACAAATATCTGAATTTATATATAAAATAAAACAAGATATATCTACCCTAGTGATTTTTTTTTTACGCATTTATGTACTTACTAAAATTATGTACATTTAGTACACTAAACTGTTATACTTAAAGTCTGCTAAATGTTGTGCTTAATTTATTGCACTTTAATTGTGCGGAAGTAGTGATGAATTCCAGATAAAGATATACTAAAGTCTATTCAATTGTACAATTGTACCTATACTTTAGGTACCCTTGAAATATCTTGCATTTAAAGACTAATATTATTCAAAGATCATACAATCAATTGTGACATTAAAAAAATTTCGGCTTAATATAAAAAATGTGCATTGTGCAGAAGCAGTACAGCAAATAAAGTTAAATTATTTATATTAGTAAGTCTTGAGCTATATGTAGGTAAATATGTTAATAGATTTATACTTAGTATAAAATAAATTGAATACTTTGAATATATTACTTTTTACTACTTTTAAATTAGTACTTTCTTGTGACATGTGCTTTCTTATAGTAAATATGTTTAATAAATATAACTTACACAGCATAATTTACAGCAATATAGTATGCAAAAGTATACTGCATAGAACAGTTTGTGACTTTCTGTTCATGCTAAAAAATATATGCATGAACATAATGCATAATTCGCCACCAGGTGTGGGGTACTAAATATTCACATTGGTTTTGTGGTACAGGCTATTTATGCGTCTATTATTTGGCTGAATTTAAAGTGTTGAATTTCACTAAGAAAAAGATTTGCAGGCACACTCTGTTATCAACAGATAAATGAAATCAGTATCACCCAATGACCAGTGTTTGCATCCCGGGAATGTAAGCCGCTTTGGATAAAACCACCTGCTAAATGAATACAAAAGTAAATGTAAAACCACTAGTTGAGACATACATTTATAAAAGTTTCAGTCATTTGTATATGACGTCCAAATATTTTTTGCTCTGATTCAGAATTAAAATTTGCCTTGATTTTGCTGCCATTAATTACAAAAATGTGACCCTGGACCACAAAACCAGTCTTAAGTCGCTGGGGTATGTTTGTAGCAATAGCCAAAAATACATGATATGGGTCAAAATTATTGTTTTTTCTTTTATGCCAAAAATAATTAGGAAATGAAGTAAAGATCATGTTCCATTAAGATTTTTTGTAAAATTCCTACTGTAAATATATCAAAATGTAATTTTTGATTAGTAATATGCATTGTTAAGAGCTTAATTTGGACAACTTTAAAGGTGATTTTCTCAGTATTTTGATTTTTTTGCACCCTCAGATTCCAGATTTTCAAATAGATGTATCTCGGCCAAATATTGTCCTATCCTTACAAACCATACATCAATAGAAAGCTTATTTGTTGATGATGTATACAACTCAGTTTTGTAAAATTTTACCTTATGACTGCTTTTGTGGTCCAGGGTCACAAATGTCTAATGGCGAAATTGCAACCTTTTAAAGTTTTAAGTCTCCAGTGGTGCACAGAACTGTGTAAGAAATGAGGGAAAAGTTTGTGAAGAATGAGAAACAGAAACAGAGGAAGGAGAAGCACACAAAGAAACACAAACGATAGATGTAGAGATAAAGACAGCCAGAGACTGCACCTGAACAAGTAACCCAGAAAGACAGATGATCAGGGCTGTGGTCAGGATGGAGGTTAAACAGCAAACAGACACACATGAGATGCAGGCAAAGGGAGGGGAACATTAGTAAGACCAAGAACTTCAATTTCTAAATGCCTGACAAAACTTTTAGAAAAAAAAGTAATGGATTTGATGAACATGTTTGTTTTCATTCATGTCCACTTTTTAACGAATCTTAGAGATTAAGATACATTTTTTTGATGGAATTCCAAGCTATTTTAATGCTCCACTCAGTTTAGTTAAAACTAATGACAGTTTAAACATTGATGTTCTAATATCCTGTATGTAAATAATTGTTCATGTTATAATAGAGCCGAAGACAATCAGACGATGATCAGATGTTCATTTTCACAGCTACTCTCTGCATCGCATGCATCACATGCAAAAGAGAATATACTTCTGTTTTGCATCCCGCACATTTGATGTCTAATGTTATATATTGTGTATCGGACAGTTTTCAAGTTTCTGTTTCTAAGTTTTTAACAATGTACAATACATGCCGTCCGATTAATTGAACCGTAAATATAAAGAGTGCAAATTTTCATTATGTAATTTGCTATTAATTTTTAGTGTATTTCAGACTTCATTCAGAGTAAATAATTCATATTAATTAAAATATAACTTAAAGGGGTTTAAAACACTTCAGATCAACACTTAAAAGTATTTTATTCTCTATTCATATTTTATGTAATAACATAAAAACACAAAAACAGATCAAATGAAATCATCCATAAAAAAATAAAGCTATCTGTAAATGACAGTGTATAATTAAATGTACATCTATGTGTAAATATACTCACCTTATGAGCAAAATTCTTTATCGTTCCTCTTCAAAGTCGTGCAGCGGATGTGTTCACTTACAGGCCAAAATATTTCTATTTAACCTTCGTTGACGCCTCCCCTCCGTCTGATTGGCCTGAGAGGTAAAAGAAGACGTCCGGTTATTGACATGAGGCTGTTGATTTAAGCAGATTTCTAAATAAATGGAAAAAATTGTACATTTTTTCCACTGAATATACATTTTTTTGTTACTGCATATCTGTTCAGTGTATGACAATTACTTTTCTAACCGCATTATTTCTCCCTCCAAAAAATTATTGTTACTAATATAATATTTTAGAATATTATAGAAATTAATAAAAATAGATCCTTTTACAATCAGATCCATGTGGGAAAAGATTCAATGACAATCATTAAATAAAATTAACTGATAAAATTGAAAAATTTTCCGATAATAACTTTAAAAAAATAGGATCGGACATCGCTGTGTTACGCTCCAAAAAAGCTTTTTTTCTGCGTAGGTTTTTCTGTTTTTTTCTTGATTATCATGTAAAGAACACAATGTTCTCTGAAACCCTGATTATTTATTTAAGTTTTTGTGTAGCTTTATGTTTATTTTCTCTGTTTTTTTTTCATTGTTTGTTTGCCACATTATTGTATAATTGACATTATCTTGTCTATTTTTTTTTTAAATGGCAATGTCCTATTAGTAACATGAGCACTGCTTTATAGTAATTGATAAGTTATAATAATAATCTAATCTACTCCATATAAAACACTTGAACACATGCATAAATGTCTTTATCAGCACTGACCCTCCAAGCCCAGCAGAATAAACTCTAAAACATTTATTATAATTTGTTTTATTTTTATTTTTATCTGTTTTATTTTTTCGCTTTCCAGTTGTTCCATTGTCTTTACTTTATATGATTTTCTTAATCTATTGTTTAAAAAGGTCCAAAAAGAAGCTTTATTCTACTATCAACTTTCATCCGTGTCCCCGAATGCGTACATGACTTGAGCAAATATGGGTGGAATGTTACAACATGTGAAAACTGACCTATGAATATGAACAAATAATTCACTGTAATTTGTATAAGAACGTAAATCATTTGAACATTTACAATCAATCTAAGTGTGCTTAGTAAGCATGAAACACCACATCCAGACTTTAATAAATTTGACAGAGAATTGAAATAAAAATCAAAGATGTCCATTACTGTAAATTACAAGAAAGATTTTCTTAATCTATGTTATTTTTCAAAGCATTTAAATATGCATGGAAAGCAGAAATGCAGTATGCGAAAAATATATGAAAGTGCAAATGCGCCTCGAAAACTTATTTAGGGGGAATTCTTTGAATCCAATTATCATTTAATGCATACTTATGTATTATGGGTAATACTTTACAATAAGCTTTAATTAGTTAATGCATCATCTTGAACAAACAATGAACAACACATTTGTTACAGTATTTATATCTTTATTAATGTAAGGTAATAAAAATACAGTCGTTCATTGTTCATGTTAGTTCACAGTGCATTAACTAATGATAACAAACAACTTTTGATTTTAATAAGCATCAGTAAATGTTAAATTAATATGAACTAAGATTAATAAATGCTGTAGAAGTATTGTTAATTCTGAGTTTATGTTAACTAAAGCAGTTAACTAATGTAACTAATGAACCTTATTGTAAAGTGTTACCGTATTATTCAATTATTAAATCAATTTCAAATATAGATCATATCTTTTAAAGAAGCGATGTCATGGATAAACTAAAGATTAGTTTGTGATATTATTAAAACGCAGTAAATTATGACAATTCAACAACTTCTAAAAATGTTAACTTGCTTGTTTTTTAACATCTGGAAGACAGTTTCTCTGCAATGTATCACTTCTGCTATAAGATAAGCTGATTTAAACCAATGTGGTTCCATAGAGGAACACAAATTAAGCAAAAAATGAAATGAAAGCTTATGGGATGCAACGATCAACCAATTTTTTTTTTTTTTTCCTAAGGGCATTTAAGTTAAAAATCTTAGGGTGGTAGTTCTGTTTTGGTTTGTTGTGATTACTTCTGAGCCAAGTCAGCATCTTTCTGCACAATACTTCTCTTTAGAGCAGTTTATCTCTTACATTTATTGTTTGGAAATCACCAAATCAAATGCCTCGTAAGCACAAATTTAGGAAGTCTTATTCGTTAGATTTGCGTTACAAAAGATTTAGAAACCCATAAGCAGTTCACAAATCTTCTACACACCGATCTAAACAAGCTGCACTCTTAAAAATGAAAATACTTCAGTCAGTCAGTTAAGTTCTTCGCATCACATTGGTTTCAGTAAAGAATGCCATTCTTAACAAGAACCAACACTGCAAGGTTTTTATTTTGGGGCTAAATTCTTTGGAAATAAAAAAAATCATTTCAAATTATGAGATCAGGTTTAAACACCAGTTCATTGGTTTTGGTAAAACCTAGCCACTGTGAATTCTCCAATAGCATCAGTATGTAAAACTGTAACATGTTTAAGGATGAATAAAGCATCCTGCTGTAGAAGAATAAGTAGATTAAAGAAAAGCACAAGAGAGCGACAGGTACTGTAGAGCATATTTCAGCGCTGTAGGGCAGGAGTGGTTTGCTAAGGGGAACCACATGAAGGTTGAAACAAACACGTTGCCTGCCTCACATCTGTGTCTGAGGTTTCACCCCTCTGTCATTCTCGCTCTTCCTGCCTTGCTCTGTTCGTCTTCTTCAAAAAATACCTTTAGCTTTACACAGTTCTTCATATCACCATTCACATCTATCTGTCTATCTACCTATGTATTTATCTGTTTTCTCTCAGAGCTGAAAGGAAAGACCCATTTTAGAGGGATCCCTCATTACTCACAGACTGAAAAGGTGTTGAGACACCAACATATTCATTACTGAAAGAGAGAAAGAAAGCAAGCAGGAAAAGTGGGCGATTTATTTCAATATGTCCCATACAGGTTTTCGTTACGTGTTTCCCCTTCAGCAAGTCATTTCGCTGTGTACTCGACTGAAGAACCCGAGGACTGATATTGCATACGTCTCCCACACGTCTTACTCTTGTAACTTGTGTCAAGGTATTTTTAGAGTGAATAATCTGTTTTCTTATTTGTTGCCATTTTATCTAGTCTTCGTCTAAAATTAGTGAGAATTTTACGCATATTAAACGATTCGCTATGGTTATGTGACTAAGAGGGGATCCCGCTAACAGATCTGAATCCTCACTTTCAGTGATTCACACACATCTTAAACTGTGGGCCGTAGGAAATGTTGAAGGAGTCTGAGGTGTGCAAAGCGCTGACGAGGGCTAAGATGGACGCCATTGCTTTTGGTTTTCTAGAGTCAGAGTTTCGCATGGTGAACGAAGTGTTTTGGAAAAGTGAGTGGAAATTACATAGAAAGACAAATTGCAGTTGTTTCTTTCATTCTTGAGTTTTCAGTTACAACCCTCCTCCATTAAATGAAGTCCTGTAGGTTTGAAATACAAGCACGGCTAAATGTCAGTGGAAAGAGATGTCGAGAGAACAAGAGATTACTGACATTTGGCCTGATGCTTACGAAAATGTGTATTTTTAGATTAATGTACAGAAGATTAGATCATATTTTAGAAGGCAAATTTCGAAACCTCATGCTACATATGGCGACTGTTCCATTGCGTAATTATGTTCGCGTCTTTGGGGTTTTTTCTGCTAAAATCTGCAAAAGGCCCTTATTGTTGATGTATGTTCACAGAAATGCTTATAAAAAGGGCATAATCATTTTTAGGAATCTGCTATCTGCAGTGTCATTTCCTATATTCATGTGATCTCATTTTCAGTCTCACGTGGAGTTCGTTCATCCTAATGAAGATTATACATTAAAAATATGACTTTTTTACCCAATTCACATTTGAATATAATGAGTTGAACAAAGCACTAGACTTGCTGAGTGTGACCATCTGAGAGGAGGTGAAACTAAGGGTCGGGTAGGAAAACCCTCTGACAAAATGTGTGGTGTGTGTTTGTGTGTGTGTGTGTAGGACAAAGCTGAAGTGAGAGGATGAGAAATAGAGAAAAATGTCTGTATGACACACTTTGTGAAAGAGGGAATCCTGCTCTCATTATGAAAATTACTCCCTCCTTCATAACAGTAGCACTGAAACAACAAAAACGCAGGTGCAATCTATTTTCAGACTTGTTTAAAGTCACCGTTTTTTTGTCTCAAGTACTGCTTTAATGAAAATAAAGGGTCATCTATTGTGATGTAACAATGTGTTTTCTTGACTATTAAAACATTTATATGTTTTAAAACATTAAAACATAACATTTTTTAGTTTCATTCCACATTTAGTGATGTAGAATCTGTAAAATGTGTTTTGTGCTTGACAATACATTTTGCTCCTTATTTTCTCACTTGGTTTGCTGTTTATATCTTATATCTTATTTCAAGATATATATCTCATTACTGACTTATTTTTTGTAACTTACAGTCAGAAAAGGGTGTTTTTTGCCAGACTGAATTCTCAGAAGATCATGAGATCATGCTGTTGTCCCGTGACTTTATTTAAGAGTGCATAAAACATTGTAAACCAATCAAGACTGTTGTTATATTGATAACACAAAATTGCAAATTACAGCTACTGAAATATATAATGAGAAGGTATTAATTCACAGTTTTAAGTTTTACTAAACACTTTACATCCTTGTGGAGTTAACGGCGTGTTTCATATAGTTTGTTCGACTAAATCCATCGATTCACATTGATTACTTCAACTTTCAGTGTAAACCTAATCACTGGCATGTTAATGTAGGAGTGCCGCTATATTAAAGATTATTATTCATGGCATAATGCATATGTACGTTGTTCAAACTTTTCTTTCACAAGTTGACATAAACGCATGTATGCACAAAACTGAACTGGTAGCATTGTATTTTACAGTCCTGTTCCTTATTTACAAACTATGTACTTATTAAAGTGATTACAATAACTAGGTAATAACTAGGAACCATCCCAAAACCTAACCCTACCCATATATTATTACCTTATATTACCAGTACTTTCTTAGGTACACCGTAGTACACGTACTGTAAAAATGCAACCACTGAACTTTGTATATATGTATTTGGCTTTTGGCTTATTGCAAGTAACAGTTTTTTTACTGATAAACAACATTATGTAATTTGTTGCTGTGCATATGGATCATCTTAAATGTAACATATTATATTGAGCATAATATTATGTTTTCGGACAGACAGGCAGAAAATACATGATAAATAAAGATCTTGGCGGTGACCAAACAAATCTTTCTCTGAGAAACTGAAGCTGTGTATAGCGCATAATGTATTATATTACCCCTGGTAATGTATTTGGTATACGCAAGGTGTGTGCAAACAGCTGATACTACATTTTATGATTCTGCTCATTTAATAATTTTGATTCAGATTTTTTTTTTTTAATCTGAGAAGCATTTTGTGCCTGTCCTACAAGTGTTTCTATGACTGAACGGTAGCGTTCCACAACTACATGCCGCTGAATTAGACAGCAAACCGCTGGGACAAAATCCACTGTTATAATCTAATTTTACACTGACGTCTAGAATAACTAAACACATAAGATGAGGTAACACTTTATTTTAAGGTAATTTTATTACCCTTGTTATATGTACTTGCTATAGTAATAATAGTAAATGTGATCCTGGACCACAAAACCAGTCATAAGGGTCAATGTTTGGAAATTGAGATTTATACATCATCTGAAAGCTTTCCATGAATAATCCTTCCATTGATGTGTGGCTTGTTAATATAGGACAATATTTGGCTGAGATACAATTTGAAAATCTGGAATCTGAGGGTGCTAAAAAATCCAAATATTGACAAAATCACCTTTAAAGTTGTCCAAAATTAAGTTCTTAGCAATGCATATCACTAAGCAAAAATTAAGTTTTGATATATATTTATGGTATGAAATTTACAAAAAATCTTAATGGAACATGATCTTTGGCAAAAAAGAATAATGATTTTTGGCATAAAAAAAAGAATTTTAATCCATAAAATGTATTGTTGGCTATTGATACAAATATACCCGTGCTACTTACGGTTTTGTGGTCCAGGTTCACAAGTGATGCACAATTACACACAACTAACCCTAAACCGTACCTTAACCCTACATAGAAAGTATGTAGTTAATTAACATTACTCAGTACTTGCTTGCACTGCACATATATAAAAAAATGTCGGTGATTTTACTGTGCGGCATTAACTCCATCTGCTCCATCTGAGGTCAAAAGTGCTCTTGATGGGTTGAATTTTGGAAAGATGTTTTCGATGATTTGCATGTAAATTGATTTTTGCCATGACAGAAGGAGATAAAAATGTAATAAAGCTTTAGTTTAGTTGTCTCGACTACCGGTACATGTTTCGTTTAACAGTTTTTTGTTGCTTGAAGTCAATAGACATCTGTAAAGTTAGTCATGCTGGAATGATAATGATATTTTCAGAATAAAATCAGCATATCATAACAAAGCATGGACGATAACAATATCCATTTGCATTTGCGAGTACAATAGTATACACTAACAAACAGAATGCCTAAATGACTTCCTTGACATGCTTGCGTTTTGCCAAGTTTTTTCACCTGAGGGATGCAATGTGTTACAAAATTCGACTTTTGAAAAAAAAACATAATAATGTGGTTGTGAGGGATAGCAGATCTCTTTCATGTTTTGTTAGTGATTTTCCTAAAAAAAAAAAAAAAACTAAACCAGATATTAAACAAAAGACGGCGATGTCTGACAATGACGCACAGTTGTTGTTGTTTTTAATCAGGCATCCGTTTATATTTCTATCGTAATAAATTTTTTATAAAGTGGCCTCAGAATGTCTTTGGACACCTAAACCACACTTAAACATGAAAATCACTGCATTATTTGACACAATATAATATTAAATGGTATTTAATATTAAACAGTTTGATGAGTTATATTAAATAATAATACAATAGATTTACTCTTCAAATGATAACAAGAAGTATTTGGATGCTTTTGGGTCGTCAGACAAGTTAATGTGATGAGATACACCTGTGGTTTCATCTGTTAAGACACCTGTGTAACCTTACATCCAGGTCATACATCCACTAAAGCCAGTTTAGAGTGTGCACATTTGACATCCAAATACAAATCAACTTATACTGCATTCAATTGCATTTTATCAGGTTCTCCTGGGAATCAAACCTATGACCTTGCCGTTGCTAACACGGTGTTGTGGAATCAGAAAAGACTTAAAAAGGAGTATTTTGTTTGCAGATGCCACTTGATTTGATATTTTGATATTATATTTGATATTACATCTAATGCAATGACATGAGTTTTTAAGTCTGACGTTTGTAGGCAAACTGCAGTTAATGTGGATTGATTTTCGTTAGTAAAACTTGGTGGAGGATGAAGATGTTGTCTGTTAAAATAAATAATTTGTCGCTGTTATGCGCTAAAACGGTCCTCAGTTTTTGTTTCCTGCACAGAGAATATCAAACTAATAATAAAGACAGATCGGCATTCCATACCTGGAAATTTTTAAACCAATATATTCATTATATGATACTTACTAATGACTTAAACATGAACATACTTTTTTCAAAATAAATGTAAAAATTGTTACATTTTGTGAATCATGTTTTATGTAGGTTAAGAAAATTAGCTTGTTTAGCGTTAATGAAATGTAAAAAAAAATGTACTTTTATAATGACATCTCATATGAAATAAATTAAATACAAATACGCAAATACAAAAACTATCCAACTTGACTGCTGTAGCTGTGTAAACATCTAACGCAACTGTTAAAACTTCAAAAACATTCAGCTTATAACACAAAATACAAAACACTAAAACTGAACAACACATTAAGTATTTTACTTAATCTTCATCTAGTTTAAAAGAGTACTTTGTCAACAACAAATCATTTTAAATATTCAATTAACGGTTCAAACTGAGGCCTTGGCCTACAAAACAGATACAGTTTAACAACTTAAACACAATAATAAAAAAGCATCTAATATCTGTTCATATTCTGCATTATGAAGGTTACACTATAGTCTACAGCTATAAGAGTAATTAAACGTAGGCCTAATATACAAACACTCATTATCAAACGTAACTCTAACAATAATATTTGCATTGAAATATCTAAAAAACAAGCCCAAATATTTATATGTAAATAATACATACCAGTACACCTGAAAATGTATTTTCAAAAGGTTATTTATGTTATCATTAGCTATTAAACTTTTCATTCAATACCATGGTTAACGTTACTACAAACAGCACATCAGAAACAGGAGTTCGGCATCCGAAACATTTGCGCAAAACTTCACGCTACAAAACAGTATTAAAAATGTACATAGGACCATGATTGTACTGATCAAAACAAGCTGCTTGTAAACAGCATTAACTAACAAACACATCTCCACCACTGTCATTTTGTTTGGAATAATTTATAGCTCACCATTTGTGTCAGACATTTAGCTTAAGACAAAACTCTTTTGGTATTTTATATGAGAACACATCGCCAATAACAAAAAGCAGCATGGTTTATGTTTGTGATAGTACCAAAACAATACTTACAGTTGTGATGAGATGAGTGTGTGTTCTATCCAGGGTCTCAGAGCTACACTGACATTTTCTTCCAAACACACTCCGTCATACAAACACGACAGGAAACAGCAACGTGATTTGCGCAGCACTACGCTCATGTGTCTGTGGTATCTTATGCCCTTGTTTTTACTCTGAAAGCTAAGTACTATTTACTTCTATATCAGTGTCACACATCATTTATCACACCAACGGCCTTCCGCCTGCATCGGATAGCTTTTTTCTAAAGCTTCTTTCTCTTGCATTTTAATGTTGCCTTTCTAAATAGTACATTATGTAATCCTAAAGTCAAGAAAAGCACAAAACAATACCCTTCCAAAAGGTATTAAAGGGTTAGCTCACCTAAAAATGAAAGTTATGTCAAAACATAGTATTCTTTTTGTGCACAAAGAAAACAAAAATAATGACTTTATTCAACAATTTCGTCTCTGCAGCGCCTTCATAAGAGTACCAAGACCTGCATTATTCTTGTAAACAAGGCGCAGTGCATCGGGGTTCTACATCTGACCTTATATGCAAAATTTTAAAAAGTCTAACAAAAAGTATTCTAATAGCTTTATAACATTGAACCACTGATGTCGCAAGGACTATTTTGACAATGTCCCTACTAACCTTTCTGGGCCGTTTGAACGGTTATTCAGTTGCGTTGCTGTTTATTCAGGGTCAGAAAGCTCTCGGATTTCATCAAAAATATTGTAATTTGTGTCCTGAAGATGAACGAAGGTCTTAGGGGTTTGCAACGACATATGAGGGTAATTAGAGTAATTAAAGCGAGACGCTGCAGGTGAATAGGGTAAAAAAATGTACTAATAGTTATGACTTTACTTACCCAGTTGATTGATTACATTGATAACTGCAAACATTTTTGTATTTTTTGTAATTTTTTAAAATGTTACATTTAAATATGCACATAAGGCATTATTTAATGAAATATGCGCTCATTTGCAAACATTTCTAGCACACAAATCTAAATACTGGATGAAGTCAGTTTCAAAATTCTTGTTTAATTTTTTTGACATATTAGAGTCCATTTCGTCACAACATAATAAAAAAAAACTTAGAACAGACGGGAAACACTATATTTTTTACCATTTTTGAGGAAATGTTTTATAAAATCAAGCAAATTATATATGAACAAATCCCTCTGTAAAAACCTTCAGAATATAGACAGGAATAAAAATGTTAAGTGGTGTGTGTAAGTGTTACTGAAGTGGAGATTTGTGGCACAGTGTAGGAGAAAAAACTCATTTTGAGAAAACGGCCTTTAAAAATGTGTGTTGTAATTGGAACCTGTTCACATAAATAGATCAAGTGCTATAAAAGAAGCACTTAACAGTGTCTTTTGGGTGTTTTCTTTCCACTAGTCTGAAAAAACACTTTATGAAACACCAAAAAGCCCAAAATCTCAAACCTGACAGGTTTTTGCCTGCAGTGTCTCCCCTTAATACACTGTATGTACACTTTAGGCACTAATATGTACTTTTGAAGTATGAATATATACATTTAAGGTAGTAATATGTACCACTTACAGGTAAATAAGATAGAAAGATGTACCTTTCAATTTTTGTACCTTACCGTACTACTGCAGTGACAGCATAGTACCATAGTACCTTTTTTGAGAGTGTATATCAAAACACAGATACACACTTTTATAGTCAAAGATTAAAGTTCTTCATAAGATTTTTTTCTGTTTTGATGTCTGCAAACAGCTGTACATGTATGGACACCTGTGAACTAAAACAATTCCAGCTGCACCAGTTTCTGCTCAATAAAATGTGGGGAAATACACACGCACAACAGCCACACATGTAAAAGCATGTTAAAAGAATATAAAAATTTTATTAAACAAAAAAAAATAAAACATTCAACATTCTTGTCATTCAAAAAGTACGGTTATGAAAACATTTATATTACATACTCTGCCAGATATACAGGATTTGTTTTAAAGGTACAGTAACCATCACATATTTGTCGCCAGGTTCTACAAACCTTGAAAAGTACATGCCTTATTTGGCATCATTAAGCAAGAAGCACGTTTAAAAGCACAGGCCCAGCATGTTTTTTTCTAAGTGGTCTTAGACTCTGCTCCTCTCAGTTGGTATCGTTTGTGCCTGCTGTACGTGTACGCTGGTTGCGCTGTTGTCTGGGCACTGGAAGTGGCCTCACTTGCCGTTCAAACTCCATTTCTTTCTCAGCTCTAAAAAAAGAAAAATGCTGTAATACTTTGGTAACACTGTAGCAGTTACTATAGCGCATTTATGATCTTATGATTTATATATTTATTTTTAATTTTGTGAACTATAAATTTATTACCAATTAGGAAACAGACAAATGTTGTTCCCTAGAAGAAAAATGGATTTTGTAAATATAACATCCCTATGTTTATCCATTTTGACATTACCAGTAGATATACAGTATTGTGTAAACTATAGAGATGCATTTATATTTTGTCCAATACTGATAAATGGCAGAAAACATTTGATAAAATAAGATCTCATCAAATGTTCCAATAGGCATCATTCTAATGTACCGTATGAAAAGGTAAAAATAGGAAACAACCACAGAAATGTAAATATCCAACACCAACCAAATACTGAAAAATAATGTCAAATTAGTTTTAAAGGGGTCCTATTATGTCTTAATTTTGTTTTGGGGGGTGCACTAGAACATGCTCTCATGCTTGGTGGTTCAAAAAACGCATTATTTTTCACATAATTTACATTATTACAATACCTTTCTCCCCAGCCTGGCACAAATAGCTTGATTAGTTCAGGGTTAGATGAAGGCCCGCCTTCTGAAAAACCAAATGTGTTGTGATTGGTTAGCTGTCCCAGTGCGTTGTGATTGGCGAACAGCTTAGAGCCTGCTACCTTATAGTTAAGGATATATTAAGGTATAGTGGACACTACAATGGTGTTGGGTCTTATTGCCAACCTGCCAGATCACCGATATTATGATGCTAATTTATTTAATTACTTACATACTTAGATTTATTGCCCAAAACCAGGTCCAGCATAAGGCTAAAAGCAGCCAAATGTTTTTAATATGACTTCATTTGTATTTAACATGACAATAATTGAATAAAAACATTGTAAGTTATTAAATATAATGCTTACATTTGTTTAGTTATTCAGAAAGCAGATACAGAAAACAGGCAATGAACATTAACATTATAAACATCATCACTGATTAGCCTAGCCTAGTCTAGTGCAAGTTTATGCATTTTTAAAAAACACGCGCATTAAAAGTGTAGTCCAAACGAGCCGTTCATTGTAGTTCTTGAAAAGGGATTTTTAAAAAATGAAATATCTCCCTTTGGAGTGGACTTTGAGATTTGTAACTTTGTAGATCTTGTTTATGCCCAAACTGACTAAAATTCAAAAAGTGAAAAAGCATAATAGGACCCCTTTAACATATAATATATAATACAGTTACAACATTATGTATCTTCTTTTGGGTTAACATTTTCATTTTTGCTTGAACCACACTAGCAGTAAAAAGTTTTTAAACAGTAAGATTTTTGATGTTTTTAAAGAGGTCTTTTCTGCTCACCAAGTCTATATTTAATTGATCTAAAATACAGCAAAAGCAGTAATATTGTGAAATATTTGTATGATTTAAAATAACTGCTTTCTATTTAAATATATATTTTAAATGTAATTTATTCCTGTGATCAAAGATAAATTTACAGCACCATTACGTCAGATCCTTCAAAAATTCTTCAAAAGAAACATTGTTTACTATTATTATCAATATTTAAAACAGTACATTTTTTCAGGATTCTATGATGAAAAAAAAGATTCAAAGATCAGAATTGATCTGAAATACAAAGCTTTTGTACTATGCTATAGCACTATACTATTCAAAAGCTTGAAGTCAGTAACTTTTTTTTGGAAAGAAATTATAGAAATGAATACTTTTATTTAGTAGGGATTCTTTACATTAATCAAAAGTATGATAATGATAAAAACATTTATAAGGTTATGAAACATTTCTAGTTTAGATAAATGCTGTTCTTGAAGAAACCTAAAAAATTCTACTCAGCAGTTTCCAACATGATAATAATAATAAATGTTTTTGAGCAGCAAATCAGAATATTTGAATAATTTCTGAAGGATCATGTGACTGGAGTAATAATGCTAAAAAGTCAGCTTTGAAATCACAGGAATAAATTGCATTTTAAAATATATTAATATGGAGAATGGTTATTTTAAATAGTAAAAATATCTTACTGTTTTTGCAGTACTCTTGGTAAGCAGAAGAGACTTCTTTAAAAAAAACATTAAAATCACTATATTACACAGAGGAATGTAAGTGGAGGAAGTACCTGCTGCACTTGCAGTAGTCTTTAGCTGTCAGAGGCTGCCGCATGGATCTCAGCGCTCTCACTCTTTGCTAGGTAAAAAACGCAACATTAAATGAGCCACTTCCTTTCATGCTTGCTTGCTTTCTACCTTTTCTTCTCTCACCTTCTTCCGTTTGATCCTTTTACTGACGAGAACAACCACGATGATAAGTCCAATCAGAACCACAGAACTGACTCCTACAGCAATCCAGATCCACAGCTGTACACCATACACTTCCTTGGTCAAGGTTTTCATAGCTGCAGTTGTTTTCCCTTTCCATTTAGTGGACCCCTGTCCACCTGTTCAGTAATCATTACAATCAGAGACTGAACCGTTTATCTGGGAGTTTGCTTAGTGCACATAAAAGGGAATCATTTCTATTGTGGAATGAGGTTCATGCTTCTAGGGATGCAGTGATATTAAAATTCTGACAACTACCAAAACCAGTGTACCAAAATGTAGTGTAGTTTTATTTTACCTGAAGGTTTGGCCACAACCCTCAAAGTCGTCTCAGCACTTAGACTCGCTCCACCTTCAAACTTCACTGTACACACAAATGTCCCTTCATCGCTGCTCTGCACCTGAGAGAATATGAGGGGAAATTTCTGTCAACATATCCATTTTTTTTTTTTTTTTTTTTTTTGGCATGGATGATTCCATAACGAACCTTTAACATCCAACCTTTTCAATTGCACAAATAGTTTTTTTATGCAAAAAAGGGGTTCTTTGGATTGTTAAAAACAATATAAAGTATTCACATTTTTCAACGTGACATCAAAGTTAGTGCTGAGTTGCTTAGTAGTAAAGTTGACTTTTGATAAATCCTCGCCATTCCAGTGTAAGCCTTTGCCTTCTGTGTTCATCAGGGTTGGGAAGGAGACTCCGGTGAGGTGGTCAGCCTTCCATTTCCCACCCACAACACGCTGAGATACACTCTGAGGAAGAGAACAGGGCAGCTCTATGTCGTCCCCTTTAGAAACATTAACAGGTGTGGTCTGGAGACCTGTTGGAGACCCACACAAATGTCACTGACAGCATGAAATGTTAAGTATTATAGAAATAAAAAACACTTTCATACTAAATAACAACTACTGAGGGACACCAACCAACAACAGTCAATGTTACACTGAGCTTCAAGGCATCGTTGACTTGACACGTCCATTGGCCTGCTTCTTTTGAAGTCACAGACTTCAGCTGAATTACTTGATTTTTTTCATTATATTCTTGACCATTAGGTCTCTTCCACCGTACTTTAGTATTTGTGTCTCCTGCAATGTCACAGTGCAGCTTTGCATCACTAGACTGCACCAGCACTGGGCCTGGTGTAGCAAAGACTGAGAGAGAAAAGGGAGTAAATATGAAAAATACAATAATTCTAAAAAATAAATTAAGTACATACATAAATATGACAAGCACTGCTGTCTCTCACCTGACACAACATGCAGAGTGTATTGTTTTCCTGACTGCGTGCAGGAATAGACTCCAGCATCTCTTGTCTCCAGTCTGGGAACCTTCAAAGTGTCTCCGTTTGCACTTGCTTTTGACGCAATATGGGAAGTACCTTTATAAATAAAATCAATTACAGTGTGACTAAAAATTCACAATCAAATAATTTTTGTATCAAAAGGAGAAAAAAAATGATACCCTTCCGTCTAGTCCCACGTCTGCCATCAATAGTTAAGATGAGAATGTCATTTAATTTCCATTCTATATTACTGTCTGAACCTACTCCACACTTCATGGAAACGTCATCCCCGACTTGCTTATATAACACATCACATTTCCCACACCATATACACAGTGCTGATGGAGAGAAGAATGGAGGGTTAAACAGAGCAAGACAAAGAAAGCTGTACAGACAAAGTAATTACAGACTGTTTGAAATAAAATGTATAGTACAGCTTAGAATAATAATGCACTTTATGAATTTATTTATGCTCACCAAGGAGGAGAAAAAAGAGAATCTTGCAAGTTGCCATTCTGTTCTTATTTTCCTGAAATATATAGTCAATGAAAAGAAAATGAGTTTCTTTTTTAAAACAAAAACCCAGAGCTATACGGAGAATACATTTTTGTTCATAAAAAGAGGCTCATGCTTTTGCAAAGAAAAAAGAGCAAACAGGAAAAAACATACAAGCCACAAACGCTACTCCCTTCAGTAATTTAGTTTTGTACTCCCTCATTCTCATTTTTCTTGCTAGTAAATGTTTGGCCTTTGGTCTATATTCGTAATCTCAGCTATTAACTTAAATTAAATTAAATTTGTATAATATAAGATAAATGCCTATGACACTTACAATACTTTTTAGCTTAACAAGATATTATCAGCAAATATGAAATGCCTCAAAATTGTAGATTGCTTTTTAAAACAATGGATTAGATGCTTTTTTTTTTCTCTTTATCAAAGCCTTAATGTATCTCTCACGTAAATTAATTTACACAGGTTCCTCTGAATGCTTGTGGTCCAAATGAGCATTTCTATGTGAAGCTGCTATTATTGTTAGAAATTTTTTATAAATACTTAAAATTGCAAATTTTTCGTTTAAGTGTTTACATTTTCAGCTTTAAAATAAAAAAAAGTATAGGCCTATTATTTGAGCGAGTCCATACACATATATGGTTATATATTTAAAAAATTATTAAAATTAACTCAACGAAAATATAAAACATTACAAAATGCGCATTCCTCCAGATTGAGTGTTAAAACATATTTTGTTACACGGTGTCTGCACATATCCCGATCAGAGATCGAAGACTAATTTATCAATAGACCTCAAGCAGCAAAAATTCTGATACTCTTCTCATGTTACTTTTCCCTGTTTTATATAACCATTACACACAAGTTAAATATTATATTTCATATGTGTCCGCTCTGATTTTCATACTCACGCTTGGATGCTGTTTTATATTCTCCTGACAAAGTTTAAGAAACGTTCTATAGCTTTAGTCCAACTGGCAAAAGCCAGTGTGTGCGAGAAACCAGTCGATACGAAAAGAACCTGCACAAGTAACTGAAATGAGGTAAGAGAGCGGAAGAAAGCAAAAAAAAATGTTGTATGGAGAGCAACAACCAGAGCAGTGCAGAAAACGCCTCTCACATGCACTTCTCAAGTGGGAAATCCTTGAAATGACGGCTAGATTCACAATAGGGTCACAATAACGTATTAAGCATATAAATAATTAAAAATGAATCGAGGTCAGTACTTTTACAACTAAACCGACCTTTTTTTTCAGTTTTACATATATTCTCTAGTACACAGGGCTGTCAACTTTTATCACACATTCAGCGTGAGACACAGACAATTGACACTGTTCTCACGCTCTCCTGCCACACGTCCATTTTCTCACCCAGTTATATATGTTTGTATGAGTGCATTTGTAATATTTAGAACAGGGTTACTTAACTTTCGAGGCCAAGGGCACATTTAAAACAACATAAAATGTGAAACACACTTGTTCGTGTGTGTGTGTGTGTGTGTGTGTGTGTGTGTGTGTGTGTGTGTGTGCGTGCAAAATAAAATACATTAATATTTAAACATTAAAGAATGTTCAAACTCAAAACATTCTTAAGCAAATATAGCTAGTTCACAAATTTCTTTAGAGAGAAGTATCATTTTTTTCTATTTATGCCCTATAGGAAAAACATATGCGTTGCAGAAGTAATAGAACTCATGACGCTTTAGGAAATCCCTAATATGGACAAAGGCATCATAGACCCAACAATAACAAACATTTTAAAATAACAATGAATCAAATGTGCTACCTATTATATTGTGTTTTATTAAAGTCCCCATGAAATCAAAATTAAAGTTTTTTATCTTTTAGTATGAGTACACTGTAAAAAGTTTGCTGTAAATTTTACAGTAACTTACTGGCAGCTGGATGCCAGTAAGTTACTGTAAAAATGTTTACAGTATTAATACTGTAAGTGCATTTACAGTACTAAAAGGTCTTTACTGTAATTTCATTTACAGTATTTTTACTGTAATTTCATTTACAGTATTTTTACTGTAATTTCATTTACATTATTTTTACTGTAATTTCATTTACAGTGTTTTTACTGTATCTTCAATTACAGTATTTTTACTGTATTTTCAATTACAGTATCAGTACTATAGAGTTTATTTTCATTTATTTTAAACATTTTTACCTGTAAAAACAATCCAATTAACCTACAGCACTGTAATTCAAGATTTTTACCACCCAACCCCATAAAAATCACAATAACTCATAAGCATTAGTTCTGATAATATTCTTTTTAATTGTTGAACATTTTCTTTTTAAGTACAGAGACTTTGTATCATGGCAAACATACACATACTGAAAAGCAAAAATAAGTAAGTACACTACCAGTCATAAGTTTTTGAACACTAAGATTTTTTTTAAAGAATTCTCTTCTGCTTACCAAGCCTGCATTAATTTGATCCAAATTTAATTTATTCCTTTGATCAAAGCTGAATTTTCAGCATCATTACTCGTCTTCAGTATCACATGATCCTTCAGAAATCATTCTAGTATGCTGATAAATTTAATTTTTAGATTTTTCAGGATTCTTTGATGAATAGAAAGATATTATTTAGCAAGGATGATTTAAATTGATCAAAAGTGATAATAAAGACATTCATAATGTTACAAACTATTTCTGTTTCAGATAAATGCTGTTTATCTGAACTTTCTATTCATCAAAGAAACCTGAAAAAAAATGTACTCCACTGTTTTTAGCATTATAATAATTTCAGCAACATCATAATAATAGTTTTTGAGCAGAAAATCAAATTATTAGAATGATTTCTGAAGGATCATGTGACTGCAGTAATGATGCTAAAAATTAAGGTTTGATCACAGCAATAAATTACATTTAAAAATATATTCAAAAAGAAAACAGTTATTTTAAATAATAAAAATGGTTCAAAAGTGTATTGTTTTTGCTGTACTTTGGACCAAATGAATGCAGGCTTAGTGAGCAGAAGAGACCTTCTTTAAAAACATTTAAAATCTTACTGTTCAAAAGCTTTGTCTGGTAGTGTAAATAAAATAAAATCATACAGTAAAAATGTGTTTGTGTTGTGTTAAATTTTAGTAGTTTTGAGTCAAAGTTGACAAGCTCTCTGATGAGAAACGGCAGAATGGGATTCAGGCTGATGCTTGTTGTTTGCACCCTCTTTCCAGAAGTCCATCTGATCTGTGACTGTCAATGCATTTGCTGCCACAAAGGTTGACTGTCTGAACAAACCTGCAAGCACAAGAAAAACAGTGTTTAAAGAACAAGTTTGCCTCAACTGTCAAACTTGGTGCTGTATGCATTTAAAAAAAAAATTATATACTACATACGAACGCAGTAGTAAGAAAAAAAACTGAAGAAACTTTTTCTTGAATTTTTTTATAAAGAATTTTATGAATGGGTCAGTAAGTCACTGATTCTAGGTGTTTAAAAAAGGTAAATTCATTCAGTAATGAAACACTGCTGTGTGCAGAGATGCACAACATGGCTTTGTTAAGAACCGTTTTTACTAAATGGAGCAAAAAGACAATATTTTCTTCTTGATTTAAAGGAGAACTCCGGTGTGATTTTGACCTACAGTGTATTGAATCATGATACCGAGTGTGAACGTACCTTGCATATCTCATCTCGTCTTGTCCACTGCAGTCCGAAATCTGGGGTCAGTTATCCGATGCTCACAACAGGTTGTCAATGAGAGTCAACAGGGCATCGAAGAAGCCATGTAAATAAATCACTGTTTTACGCCATCTTAAATTTAGTCACGATAAGTCGAGTGTCGAGCACCAAGGAATTTATCAGGTTATCAACTTATCAGGTTGTAGTTTCCTTCGTGCTCGACACTCGACTTATCGTGACTAAATTTAAGATGGCGGCGGCCGCTAAACTTCTTGCAGTTACTGTCTGTATAAATCTACTTGTAAATAAACTACCGGTGCTTTTTCTGAGTTCTCAATGTCTCGTTTTAAATGTCAGGGCCCTTGGAAGTCTACCAATGAAGTGTGGAGCTACTTTGTGCCTCGTAAATGGCGTAAAACAGTGATTTATTTACATGGCTTCTTCGATGCCCTATTGACTCTCATTGACAACCTGTTGTGAGCATCGGATAACTGACCCCAGATTTCGGACTGCAGTGGACAAGACGAGATGAGATATGCAAGGTACGTTTACAGTCGGTATCATGATTCAATACACTTTAGGTCAAAATCACACCGGAGTTCTCCTTTAAATCACTTAATATTACATTCTTGTTTATTGAATTTTGTTGCCCTGACACTTAGTAAAGTCTGCCACGGACCATGCTAAATGCTAACCAATCTGTTCATATAAACATTCTAAACAGGTGTGTGTTTCCTAGAAAGTCTGTGCATATAATAGGCCTACTATGATTAAAAATCTATATTTGTTGTTTTACAGTAACAATAATCTAAATTGACAGACAGTAAGATTGCTATTATGAATTTAAAGGTTACAGTAAGTTAAAGATACCTGAAGCAGCTGCATTTTGCTGTTTAAATGCTGGTTTAATAGAAATAATTTTAATGCGCATGCAAACTCAATCTTGATGGTAATAAAAACATTCCCAGGAAATAAATACCTTACAAATGTGTACTTTAAATTAGGGATGCACCGATCCTCATCGGCCGATCATTTGCGCGTTTTGTCAGTAAAGCCGGTTCTGTAATCAGCGGTAAATGCCATCAGGTGCGTGATTTCACGTTAAGCCGTATATATACTACACACAGCCGTTGTTCACTGACGAGCTGCGCACATTCACACTGATAATGAACATTGATTTGCGCAGCTCGTCAGTGAACAATGGCTGTGTGTAGTATATACGGCTCAACGTTAAATCACGCACCAGATGGCATTTACCGCTGATTACAGAACCGGCTTTACTGACAAAACGCGCAAGCATGATCGGCCGATTCGTATCGGTGCATCCCTACTTTAAATACAATATAACTTGCTTAGGATAAAAGCATCTGAAAAATGCATGAATGTAAATGCAATGTAAAACAAAATATGTTTTAGGTTACCTTATTCTGCATGTCTGTAAAATGGACAGCTGGCTGTGTGATGATTCTGCCCTTGATGGTCAGCATCCAGTTAGTGCTTGGAGAAATCTCCTGTAACAGACAGTGTCACAACACCCTTTTAGTGTTACTATAGTTTATGATCAGAAAAGACAACTACTGTACAGTAATACAATTTACATTTTTAATAAAATAAACATTTATAATATTTATTAGCAAAACTTGCTATATTAATATATTGCTAGCCCGTTACTCTCTTTAAAATGTTAACCCGTTCTGTGAGTTAGTGGAGAACAGCAGCCTGTGGCTAATTTAGTAACGTTAACATTAGTTAAGTTGACGAAAGCAAAAGCTTAACGTTACCTGTTGTTTGCACTGCGACGACGGCAATCACCAGAAAAGGCTCCAATACACCTCTGATGCAGACGACATGACCACGAGACCACAAACTTGAAAATAAAACACAAAAGAAGCACTTAACCGAGGTGTTTCAGCTTTACCTCAGTGTTTCATGTTAGCGCGCTGTTTATGTCACGTCTGTCACTGAATTTAGGGACCGTCTATAAAGTTACATACGACATTGACACACACATTTCTTACTTAAACATCATTTGAAGAGAATTACCTTGCCAGCTATAAAGAAGCAGCGTTGAAACGATATTATGCCGCTCTGTGACTAACGTTAACGTTGAGTTTGTCAACTTCGGCTTATGGACATTATTAGCTTACCAGTTCATGTTATCGTCGATACTATGGCAGTCATTCACAAGAAGAAGATCCAAAATACACCTCCGACGTTACAGACGACATCCAGACCAGAAACTTGAAAATAACAAGCAAAAGAAGGGCTTGAAAATACTATTTAAAATCTCCACAGAAAAAGCGGTGTTGCTTAACGCACTTTACGTTACCTCAGTATTTCACCTCAGTTCGCCGTTAAGCTTGAGTAACGTTAAGGGCTCGTCAGACGAGTTAACTTGCATTAAAGGGCAGCACAATATACAAACGCGTTTCTCGGTTTCACTAAAGTTTTATTTCGACTAATATATGTCACCTTAAGTTACTCACCAGTCCATGTTTTCACCGTTATGGCGGCGCCCCGGCCGTCAGTCAGAAAAAAAGGCTACCGACATGCAAAACACGATGAATATTGTTAGTTTCCTGTTAACAAGTGAAACATCTTAAAATTGTTCAGTTTTTCATAAAACAGAAATAATATACTAACCTTTTTGTCAAGTTATTGGTGCAACATTTCTCCTTTTGTCCTTTTTACCGCCACTTCCTCTCAGCAGGAGAGAAAAAAAATCGCCATTGCCATTGGTCAATTTTTCGCGGGCAAGTTCACTACTGTAAATTTACAGTAGTTTACTGTAAACGGATTTACAGTAGTGGATAATTACAGTAGTGATCATATATTTTCCCACAATCCTTTGCAGTTTACAGTAAAATACTGTATATACATTTTACAGTATCTTACTGTAGATATTACAGTAAAATACTGTTCAAATTACAAAAATCGGTTACAGTGTATGTTAGCCTTAAGAT
Source organism: Garra rufa (assembly GCF_049309525.1). Lineage (NCBI taxonomy): Eukaryota > Metazoa > Chordata > Actinopteri > Cypriniformes > Cyprinidae > Garra > Garra rufa. The sequence goes on from NC_133369.1 coordinate 25,970,651, forward strand.
TATCTATAAGCTAGTGTGCTCCAAAACAACAACAACAACAACATTCACGTTTACAAGATATGAGCATTTAAAACTTACAGTCTCTCACTTCCGCCAATATGAATCAATGATTTTGACGACATCACGCTGCACTTCAGCTTCTCATTAAACGTTCTGTCCAATCAAATGCTCTCTAGAATCCATAGTGTCCCACCCCCTACACTATAAATAGACGTTGAAGCTGCGGCTGAGATCGGTCACTTCTTCACAGTGTTAGTGTTTTCTCTATGGTGAATGGCATGTAGTGCACAATTTAGGTGATAGGAAACGATTCAGACATTGTAAATATGCTTTCCATTGGGGAAAATGAGATCTGGTTTTGCGTCAAGTCATGCGAACCATCTGCACATATTAAACTACACAGCCTCAGCATGATTATGATCACTATTTTGTTTTAATCAGTGTTTCATATTGAACCTAGGGGGTAATCTATCAGACTATGGCTGTCATAAACTGACAAATCCAGCTTTATCGAGCCTGGTCTTTGCTGGTCCTCAAGCTGGTTTTAGAGGGGTTTTGACTTTTGGGAGACCAGCTGAAATAACCAGTTAAAACCTGCTTAAGCTAGTTTTAGCTGGGGGGGGGGGGGGGGTTATATCCATCGCCATTTGTAAGATCTTTCTGTAGCTGTGGTCATCATGTCCCCCCTTAGTCCAAAATATGTATGAAAATGTTAAATAACGTTATATTAAACTATGCAAGTCTTAATACCCAGGGTTCCCTTTAATATGCTGTCTTACACATACAATTGTCCCGTTTACAATTGTCTCTTTTGGTTTCAGTTTCACAGACTTTCAGTTTGTTCATCGTCAGTCTCCTTTTTTCTTTTGTCTTAGTTTTCTGCCATTAATATGTTTCCATGGCCACTAACTGATTCATCACAGCTGTCCGTTATTAGTTCTTCATCACTGTGTTTTTAAGTTCCTCCTTGTGCACTCTTCATTTGTTTGGTATTGTTTGTGCAAGCCACACTGTTTTGCCTGCTTTAGGATCTACCTGTATTTGTTAGATTTAATAAAGACTTCTGTTATTTTGGCTCCTTATTGTCTGACCTAAAGCGTGACAGAATACCAGACTCCAAGATCAGAAGACGAGAAAGGATTGGTACCATTAATGTGGTACCTCATAGCTGCCCGGGACTTGATTTTCCAAGGTGGCCGTTGCTTGGAGGGCTATGTGGAGGAGTTACCATCAGCCACCAAGTGGTGTGCAATAATGTCACCCTCATGGATGACTTTTGGTGTCGGTTTCCTGATGGCCAGAGAAAATTTCTATTAAAGTTTTGCAGAGTACATAATCTTTGTCCTCCTTTGAGATGGAACAAGCTGAAGAGAAGGACAACAGCACAAGCGTTTAGCCCCACCTAACATCCATTATCATGCCACCGATTCCAGTGCCCAGCCTGCCATCATCTACACAAGGAGCTCTCGCCTGCGGTGATGAGAGAGCTAGACCCTGAGTGGACAGAGCCGGTCATCGTCTCATTGCCTGAGCCCCAAAAGGAGTATTGTCATGGGATGCTTCGCTGAGTACAAAGTTATGGAGAAGGACCTTACCCACATTTCCACCGCTGAGGGTGAGCTGGAATAGAGTGTTTTGGAATATTAAGTGGAGGAAGTCTCCTTTTTGCTCTGCTGCCATTGATCCTGCTCAGTACTAAGTGCCTTCATCGTCACTGATTATGCTCAGCTCAAAATTGTTTGTCTTCGCCATCACTGGTTCTGCCCAGCTCAGCGAATCCGGAGTCTGTAGAACATCCAGCCGGCCTCCCTATCCCGCCTCCTCTTAACAATCCAGCCAGTTCTTCAGCCCTGTCTCTGCTGGCCCCCTTCAGTCCCTCGACATCTCCAGTTACCCCACTCAAGTGTGCAGATCTGCCTTGGGTCCTCCAGTCACCAGCTCTATCCAGGCTAGAGGTTCCTATAGTTCTGGCTTCGGCTTCTGGGCCATTCACTCCACCTCTGCCAGTCAACCCACCAGCTTTGCCTTGACTCCTCCCTCCCTCGGCTTCACCCGGAACCATCATCCTTCTGCTTGGTCCGGGTTCCCTTTCCCACCAGTTCCACCCTGGTCAGTTGTCGCTCCAACTTCTCCATGGACTTCCAGGCCATCAGCTGCTCTTAATCCCTCCACCCCTATGGCTTGACTGCAAACCTCATTCCCTCAGGCTCCACCGCTGTCCTCAGTCTCCATGTTGTTACCGCAGTCTTCAGGCTCCCTGGCTGCATCACTCGTCACAACGGCTCCGCCACACTCTCCGATATGAGGGGTTTTCAAACCCCCCTGCCCTACACATTTTGCATGTCTCCCTCATCTAACATACCTGACTAAATCATCATACCTACTAAATCATCAGCTCATTAGTAGAGACTGCAAAACCTGAATTGGGTGTTGAATAAGGGAGACATGCAAAATGTGCAGGGAAGAAAGAGCCTTGAGGACAGGTTTGAAATCCCCTGACCTATACCGCCAGACCTATATATATATGAGTGGTTCTGAGTCGAGCTCTCCATCTACTGCCTGGTCCCCTCTGCCAATGGCTCCATCTCTGTCCATAATCGCCATGGTCCCTTCACCCTCCCTCCATCAAGTCCGCTGTGGGCTGTCATTCTGGTTGGGCTCTGGATCCCTGGTTGGCTACCATCAGCTCCGCCCTGGTTCCTGGTTCTATTGGGGACCTAATGACCTCCTATCCCAAGCCAAAGGCTTAATCTGGCATCTGAACCTAGAGCATTTTTATTTGCACTCGTATTGGTAAAACGATTAGAAGATATTCAAGCGGAGTCAGTCAAAGAATCAAATTTGGATTTTGAACCACATCAAAAATCTTCTAAATTTGTTCAGAGTGGTCAGACTGAAACAGAGTGACAAATCCAACCAGTGAGTGGTCTGTTGCACTAATGTGAACTCACAATTGTGAGAAATAAGTTTGAATTGTGAGATGTAAATTTGCAATTCTGAGAACATCATTTTAACTTTTCATTGTTAACCAGATGAATTACCAAATGTCATTACTAGTGTTGTTTACACACTTAGATTTACAGTAACAGTATATTTTCATATTTTTACATGTACAGTCTCTATACTCTAATTATTGCCAGTAAACATGCATTCATACAGATTACTTTCTGTAAAATGTTTATTATTGCTGACACTGCATTTCACATTAGCTCTAGAAGCAATAATGACACAATAGCCACTATCCAATCAGGGGGAGGCACAAAGGAGACTAGTGGTTGTGTGGTAAGGCATTGTATAACATGGGCGTTTCAAGGAAGAACCGTTAAATCTGCATATCCTACGTCTTTTTTTCCTTTCGTTATTATCATATCTCGATAGCCCAGGTCCTTAGGTGGTTTCTCGGAGGCAAAAGCTTTCTAGTCATTGAGGATTATAAACCTGAAAAAAAAGCAAAGAGAGACACATGAGAAGAAAATTAAATGACATGAGAAATCAAATTTGCCTTGATCTTTTTGACATATAGGTCTTTAAAACATTGTCCTCATAATAAACAAACCACTTAAGCTCCAAAAACAGTTTGTTTGGATATTGTGGGATTTGGATTTGTGACTGCCTCCAGACCAATACTTTGCAAAATTGCATATGAATAAAGAAGGATGGAGAGAGAATTTCACTCACTTTTGGTCCTTCTTGATGTGGTGTAACATATTCTAAATGTAAAAGGAAGGGAAATGAGCATGCACAATTACATGTCCAGTATTAATATTGTATATTCAATACTGACTGATCTAACATTGGCCAATAAGCTAACTGATACGGTTCTGATATAAAGTGTGCATCCATACAAGACTGATATTGTACTGAACAGAAGTTGTGCAGTGTAGTTTTGTTTTACCTGAAGGGCTGGGTACAACCATCAAAGTCGTCTCAACACTCGATCCACCCTCAAACTCCAATGTACACATAAATGTCCCTGCATCGCTGCTCTGCACCTAAGAGAATATGAGGGGACATTTCTGTCAACATATAAAAATGGTTGACTTTTGATGATTTCTAGCCATAACAGTGTAGGCCTTTGTCTTCTGTGTTCATCAGGGTTGGGAAGGAGACTGTGGGAAGGTGGTTAGCCTTCCAGTTCCAACCCACAACACACTGAGATACACTCTGAGGAAGAGAACAGGGCAGCTCTATGTCACCCTCTATAGAAACATTAAAACCTTTGGTCTGGAGACCTGTTGGAGACCCAGACAAATGTCACTGACAGCATGAAATGTGAAGTATTACAGTAATAAAAAAAAAGAACATACTACTGAGGACACCAACCAACAACAGATGCCCACTGGCCTCTTTTGAAGTCACACGCTTTAAGTGAATTACTTGTTTCTTCATATTATATTTTTGACCATTAGGTCTCAGCCACTTCAGTATTTGTGTCTCCTATGTGTTTACAAAGAAATTCTAGACTGTTTATAATAAAATATATTGTACATCTTAGAATAATACAATGCACTTCATAAATTTATTTATGCTCTCCAAAAAGGAGAAAAAAGGAGGATTTTGCAAGTTGTCATTCTATTCTCCTTTTTTCCTAAAAAAAATGTTAAATGAAATGAAAAGTTTATTTTTATAATAAATTAAAAAAACAGAGTTAAATTGACATTTCTTTTCAGTGAGAAAATCTTTATATATTTATGTTCATAAAAAGAGGTTCATGCTTTTGCAAAGAAAAAAGGGCAAACAGGAAAAAACATGTGGCTATGAGCCACAAACACAACTCAGTTCAATAGTTTTGTTTCGTTCTCATTTTTTTCCCCAGTAAATGTTTGATCTACAAAATAATATTCATAGTTTTAACTGATTAACATTAGATTCAAATAATGAGATAAGACATTTATTATTTTTAAGCTAAACAAACTATTACCAGCAAATCATATAATGCCTCCATACTGTACACACACCTAAAAAACAAGCATTATTTCAAAAATGCTCTTATTATTACAGATTATTTATTTATATGATCATATTCAAAAAGCATTAAATATAACGAAAATACACTGCTCAAAAAAATAAAGGGAACACTAAAATAACACATCCTAGATCTGAATGAATGAAATATTCTTATTAAATACTTTGTTCTTTACATAGTTGAATGTGCTGACAACAAAATCACACAAAAATTATCAATGAAAATATAATTTAACCCATGGAGGTCTGGATTTGGAGTCACACTCAAAATTGAAGTGGAAAAACACACTACAGGCTGATCCAACTTTGATGTATGTCCTTAAAACAAGTCAAAATGAGGCTCAGTGTGTGGCCTCCACGTGCCTGTCTCCCTACAATGCCTGGGCATGCTCCTGATGAGGTGGAGGATGGTCTCCTGAGGGATCTCCTCCCAGACCAGGGGCCTCATTTATAAAGACTTGCGTAGAAACCATCCTTGATTTTATCTAAGAACTTTTCTGATTTGATCGTAAGAGCGATTCAGAGAAAACGAACGTACCACGAAATCCATGCGTACGCCAGTCATTCAGTTATAAATCACAAATGATCGTGGAATTGTGTGCAGCTGAATGTTCCGCCGTCGAAACGCCCCTGCTTAATTAATTAACATATAAAATGAGCTCATTCCTAAAGCAAAAACTCTGTGACAATGGCAAGTAAAAAGGAGTGCAAGAAATCAAATTATAGTGAGGCTGAACTATCTGCAATACCAGGCATTACCACAAGGAAACGGTCGTACGCCAAGCTGGAATCTGACGTGGAGATAAGTACTTTTCCACGTCAAAGACGGTTTTTATAAATCTGTACTTTGACGTGGATTTGATCGTACGAACACTCTAAGATCAAATCAGTGCGTAAGAAAGATTTTATAAATGAGGCCCCTGGACTAAAGCATCCACCCACTCCTGGACAGTCTGTTGTGCAACGTGGCATTGGTGGATGGAGCGAGACATGATGTCCCAGATGTGCTCAATTGGATTCAGGTCTGGGGAACGGGCGGGCCAGTCCATAGCATCAATGCCTTCGTCTTGCAGGAACTGCTGACACACTCCAGCCACATGAGGTCTAGCATTGTCTTGCATTAGGAGGAACCCAGGGCCAACCGCACCAGCATATGGTCTCACAAGGGGTCTGAGGATCTCATCTCGGTACCTAATGGCAGTCAGGCTACCTCTGGCGAGCACATGGAGGGCGGTGCGGCCCTCCAAAGAAATGCCACCCCACACCATTACTGACCCATTGCCAAACTGGTCATGCGGGAGGATATTGCAGGCAGCAGAACATTCTACGGTGTCTCCAGACTCTGTCACGTGCTCAGTGTGAACCTGCTTTCATCTGTGAAGAGCACAGGGCACCAGTGGCAATTTTGCCAATGTTGGTGTTCTCTGGCAAATGCCAAATGTCCTGCACGGTGTTGGGCTGTAAACACAACCCCCACCTGTGGACGTCAGGCCCTCATACCACCCTCACTGAGTCTGTTTCTGACCGTTAGAGCAGACACATGCACATGTGTGGCCTGCTGAAGGTCATTTTGCAGGGCTCTGGCAGTGCTCCTCCTGTTCCTCCTTGCACAAAGGCGGAGGTAGCGGTCCTGCTGCTGGGTTGTTGCCTCCTATGGCCTCCTCCACATCTCCTGATGTACTGGCCTGTCTCCTGGTAGCGCCTCTATGCTCTGGACACTATGCTGACAGACACAGCAAACCTTCTTGCCACAGCTCGCATTGATGTGCCATTCTGGATGAGCTGCACTACCTGAGCCATTTGTGTTGTCACTCATGCTACCACTAGAGTGAAAGAACCACTAGCATTCAAAAGTAACCAAAACATCAGGCAGAAAGCATAAGAACTGAGAAGTGGTCTGTGGTCACCACCTGCAGAACCACTCCTTTATTGGGGGTGTCTTGATAATTGCCTATAATTTCCACCTGTTGACTATTCAATTTGCACAACAGCATGTGAAATAAGCATCATGGATTCAGATTGAATGTTGTGGTGGATGTGGCGACTGTCGATTACGTCTCGTTTCTCCATTGGACTGTTTACACACGTGTTTCAGAGCGATACGCTGAAGGCGTTCCCATAGGGTTTCCGGTGCAGCGTCTCGTTCCCTCAAGGAGACGTTTTTGCTGTTTTTTAAGAAACCATTCGCTTTTACAAGTTAGATATTATATTTAATAGTTGAACTCTGCTTTTAATACTCATGTTTGGATGCTGTTTTATGTTTTAAGTTCTGCGCCTTTAGTCTAACTAAAAACAAACCAGCAAATATGAAAACCTGAACCTGCACAAAAAACTGAAATTAGGTATGAGAGCGGAAGCAAGCAAATGTTATGTGGACCGAAACAACTGGAGCAACCAGGGTCTCACCTCAGTCATGGTACTGAAGGTGGAAAAGAGCGCTGTACATTCCCCCTCCACCTACTATCCCTGCCGGCCATGACTAACCCATATGCAGTGACATTTGCCAATCATAACAGCAGCAACAGGTCCCATGTACTCAAACCTCATTTACCAAGCTGTGTGGGTTATTACAGGCAAACATTTAAATTAATGCATGATTAAATATTGTGGCAATAAATTTTAGTTTTTTAAAAAAAAGTTAATTTTAGGATACTCACATTTATTTACGATTAAAAAACTCCCATATTGACGCTTGGTCAGGACCCCTTGGCGTCACTTTTTGACACACAGGGTCCCACTTTAGCGTAATTTTTGTGCAGGGTCCTCCACTGGTTTAAATAAGAAACCTTTGGTGTCAGTATGCTGACACGAAAGGTATTGAGAATTTTATTGTCATGATTAAATTACATATTGGGTAATAATTTTGCCATTATTGCATATATGTTGGAGTGTGGTTTTTTTTTTCAATGTAAAGAGTCAAAACAATTATTTTTACATTACACTATTTACACATTTATGAGCACATAACCCAACCCCTGCCTAAACCTAAACATTTGTCAATATAAAACATAGGATATACAGGCAGATACAACTATAGTCACAATTTATTTAAAAAGTATTATTATCCCAAGTCTTCCAAGACAAAACGATTGATTTCCAATTAAGTTCAGTGAATGCATTCTTCACTACCACTGAGTAAACACTACAAAGAGTTACAGAGAGAGTCTTAATAAGGGACTGCTTTGCTAACTTACATTTTGGGCATGCAAAACTTGTAGAATAAGTAACAATGCACAAATGTGTCATCAAATTATTTGCAAAAAACATACAGTCATTGACTATTCTTTGACTTTTTTCAGTTTTAGTGAGTAATATTCATTTTGAATTTCCAGCAACTTTATTTGCAAATTGAGCTTTTTTCTTTCAAGAGACTCAATGTCATCCTCAGGGGCTGTACTCTGTGCAAACCCTGGGTCTTGTGAGGGAGAGGGCTCAACTGGAGGATATGGGGAGATGTCCTGAGTTGATACAGGAGAAGATGCATCAGATGGACTGGCTCCAGCATCATCCATACTACATTCACATGCAGAAAATAATTAAGAGTGCAAACATGTTTAGTGAATCCGATGTGTATTTTTTTGCATGTCCATAGAATAAAGTAACTAATGTCAAGTTATAAAAAAGGCTAACACATTAAATATATCATTTTCTTCTTACCATCTCTTTAACTCCTTTAATTTAAGCAGTGCAGGAGCTTCTGCAGTGCCACAAATGGAAAGACTGGCTAATCCCAGTATCTCCTCTACTATCTTAGCGATCTCGGGCTGAGGTTTACATGGAGTGCCTCCACCTATTCAACAAGAAATCAGCTGCTGACCACATGGAAACAGTCATTTAATATAAAAAGAAGGGTTTAATAAGCCTAAAATAAAATGTGCTTTATTGTCATGCTTCAATTTCCTTTGATTGTTGTTGCCAAAACATTGTACCACCTCTTCTCTCCATTCTCTGTTGAACATCTTGTCAGAGAAACTGAATATTCCTCTTATCACCTCTTTCCATTTAAAGACTGACTGCACTAGAAGATTTTCTTCTTTGGACCAGTTTGGTTTTCTTTTCAAATCTATTTTTATAGTCTGCAACTTCCTAGTCTTTTCTTTATATGAGAGCAATTTACAATGCTGTGATTCATCAGCCTAATTAATTAAATAGCATCACATTTGTCCATTTAATTAATGTGTTGAAACTCACAATTAAAACTGTGTTTTTGCACATAATGCAAACAATTTTTTTTTTTTTGAAGAGCAGGTAATATGGGTTTTCGAAAAATGTTTTTTGCATTTTGTTATGTAGCTATCCTTCAATGCAAAAAGTCCGTGCATGATAAATAAAGATATTGTCTTTCAAAGAAAGACAGACAGATTTGCTAAATGCTTGCCAATGAAAGATAAGTCTGTACCTTCTTTATTTGGACCAACAAGCATCTCCAAACCACAACCTGTAAGTACGATTGATACGTTATGTGTACATTTTAAATTGAGTGCTCAAAATATAATGTTTTTTGTGCTAATAAAAAACAGTATTACTGTCTTACTGAAATAGTTCTGATAATTCGCTCTGAATCCACTATTTCTTAAGAATGTGTTAAACAATGTAGACTGTTGTTTATCTAATTACTTCGTTTAATAATAAAGAATGTAGACATATTTAGGTTTAAAAACTGTATTGTTTTATCAGTTAACAACGTTAGCACTCAGCTAACACATCCACTGTTATTGTTTTATAAAGTGCTAACAGTTTAGCAGCTTTTGTTGTGGGCATGATTTGCTTGCATAAGTGTTACACAAAATGTTTTTTGCTATTATTTAATAACAGATTGGAGCACTATATTTTAGTTTGTAGTTTGTATCTAAAGGTGCATGCTTTGTCAATGGTAGCACTCGCTAACTTGCTGAAGTACTCCTCTCTGTACCAAATCACACAGACTTGGCCAACTGACCAATCAGACAAGAGTAGGCTTATAGAAGAAAGGGGTTTGTTCAGAACTGCTTGGAAATAAAATTACAATCTGACCTTAGATGCATTTAAACCTGTTGTAGGGGACTCCAGCACAATATTAGGAAACTTTAATACCATATGACCTGCTCTTTAAATAAATTTAAATATTAATATAATTGTAATGTGACTTCCCCTTTGCAAACTCACTATTAGGCAATTTAAAGGTTGAGGGCCGCCATTTTGGGTTGACATCATTGCAGTTCTTAGTTCATAACACTTCAGCTATAAGACTATTCTTGAGAGCATTTCTGAGAACTTTTATACACACAGGCGCAGATCTAAATTTAAAAAAAAAAGTGCTGTACATAAGCTGCATATGAATATTGATAAAGAGAGATGGAGAGAGAGCTTCACACCTTCTTCATGTGGTGTAACAATTTAAATGTAAAAATAGGGGAAATGAGCATGTATATGATATATATTTAGTAATGACCGATCTCCAACATTGGCCAATAAGCTAACTGATATGCTTCTATTATAAAGTGTGCATCCCTACAAGGTGTGAGGTGTAGTTTTGTTTTACCTGAAGGTTTGGCCACAACCCTCAAAGTCGTCTCAACACTTAGACTCACTCCACCTTCAAACTCCACTGTACACACAAACGTCCCTTCATCGCTGTTCTGCACCTGAGAGAATATGAGGGGACATTTCTGTCAACATATAAAAATGGTTCTTTGTTGGCCCAGATGATCCTATCAAGAGCCTTTAACATCCATGGAACCTTTACAGAAGCACAAATAGTTCTTTATACAGAAGCATTCTTTAGATTATTAAAAACTGTAAAGTGTTTACATTTTTCAACATGACAGCAAAGTTAGTGCTGAGTTGTCCAGTAGTAAAGTTGACTTTTGATGAATCTTCACCATTCCAGTGTAAGCCTTCGCTTGCTGTGTTCATCAGGGTTGGGAAAGAGACTGTGGGAAGGTGGTCAGCCCTCCATTTCCCACCCACAACACGCTGAGATACATTCTGAGGAAGAGAACAGGGCAGCTCTATGTCGTCCCCTTTAGAAACATTAACATCTTTGGTTTGGGGACCTGTTGGAGACCCACACATGTCACTGACAGCATGAAATGTGAAGTATTACAGTAATGAAACACTTTTATACTAATTAACAACTACTGAGAGACACCAACCAACAACAGTCAATGTTACACTGAGATGTAAGTCATCTCTGACTTGACACGTCCACTGGCCTGCCTCTTTTGAAGTCACAGACTTTAGGTGAATTACTTGATTTTTTTTCCATATGTACTTCATTATAAGGGGGTCTCATCCACAGTACTTTAGTATTTGTGTCTCCTGTAATAAATACATACATGAAAATGACAACCACTGTTGTCATCTCTCACCTGACACAATATGCAGAGTGTATTGTTTTCCTGACTGCGTGCAGGAATAGACTCCAGCATCTCTTGTCTCCAGTCTGGGAACCTTCAAAGTATCTCCTGTTGTATGTACTTTTGATGCAATATGTGAAACACCTTAAAAAATAAAATGAATTACAGTGTGACTACTCATAAAAATTCATATTCAAATCATTTTTGTATCAAAAGGAAAAAAAAATGATACCCTTCCGTCTAGTCCCACGTCTGCCATCAATAGTTAAGATGAGAAAGCCATTCAATTTCCATTCTATATAACCGTCTGAACCTACTCCACACTTCATGGAAACCTCATCCCCGACTTGCTTATATATCACATCACATTTCCCACACCATATACACAGTGCTGATGGAGAGAAGAATGGAGAGTAAGGAGGGTTAAACAAAGCAAGACACAGAAAGCTGTACAGACAAAGTAATTACAGACTGTTTAAAATAAAATGTATAGTACAGCTCAGAATAATAATGCACTTTATGAATTTATTTATGCTTACCAAGGAAAAAAAAGAGGATCTTGCAATTTGCCATTCTGTTCCTTTTTCTAAAAAAAGAAAGAAAGAAAGAAAGAAAGGCTCGTTCTTTTACAAAGAAAAAGAGCAAACAGGGAAAAGCATATGTGACCCTGGACCACAAAACCAGTCATAAGGTTCAATTTTACAAAACTGAGATGTATACATCATATGAAAGTTCAATAAATAAGCTTTCTATTTATATATGGTTTGTTAGGATAGGACAATATTTGGCCGAGATACATCTATTTGAAAATCTGGAATCTGAGGATGCAAAAAAATCAAAATCCTGAGAAAATCACCTTTAAAGTTGTCCAAATTAAGTTCTTAACAATGCATATTACTAATCAAAAATTACATTTTGATATGTTTACAGTAGGAATTTTACAAAAAATCTTCATGGAACATGATCTTTACTTAATTTCCTAATGATTTTTGGCATAAAAGAAAAATCAATAATTTTGACCCATACAATGTATTTTTGGGTATTGCTACAAATATACCCCAGCGACTTAAGACTGGTTTTGTGGTCCAGGGTCACATATGTGACTATGAACCACAAACAGTTTTAAGTAATTTTGTTTCGTTTAAATTTTTTCCTCCACTACATGTTTGGTCTAGAAAATAATATTAATAATTTCAAACTATTAACATTAAATTCTAATAATCTGAGATAAATAAGACATTTACTGTAGTTTTAAACTAAACAAGCTATTACCTGCAAGATAATTAATGCCTCCAGACTGTAGGACACACATACTAGAAACAATGAATATCTTTATTGTATTTATTGTATTAATATATGTAAGATTCCCTTAGTTTTTGTGGTGAAAATAAACATATTTATGAATATTTCAGATTATTGTTATTACAGGTTAAACGTGTATTTGTCGTTTTCTTTCAATTCTTTAAATTAGCCATTTTTAATTTGCAAAAAAAAAAAAAAAAATTCCAAGTCAGTCCATAGATTTATAAATGAATACAAGACAAAACATCTTTTGGTTGGCAAACACGGTTAAACTTAGCAAAAAACAATAATTCTAGTACTTCTCTTTATGTTGGTTTCCCTGTTTTATGTAACATACTATTTGCTTATGCAAGTTAGGTATTGTTATATAAACGCTCTTCTTTTCATACTCACGTTAGAATGGTGTTTTGTTTTGTTGACAAAGCTCAAGTGAAGTTCTGTGCCTTTAGTCCAACTAGTAACAAGCAGTGTGAGCGAGAAACTAGTCCATATGAAAACCTGACCCTGCACAAGGAACTGAAATTTAACATGACAGCGGAAGAAAGCCAAAAAGATATTTGCTTGGACAGAGAAACAACCAATGTAGGAACAGAAAACGACTCTCACATGCACTTCTCACGTGAAATCCTTGAAATAAGTTTAAATTCGACAATTGAGCCTATAAACAGGGTCACAATAATATAATATAGAAAGGAATTAATAAAACTAATTATTCGACGTCAGCATTTTTACCAATAAGGCTATATAGCATTTGCAGATAAAAACAAGTATTGGCTTTTCAGCGCAGACAACGTTTATAAATACACATCCAGTAACAGGACTTTGATGCCTAAACTAATTTACTTACCAAAGTTTATCAGAAGTAGCATCACTGGCGCTTTAACTTTCAACTGTTAACCAGATAAATTACCAAATGTCATTCGTGTTATTTATACACTTAGAAGAGTTTCATGCTTTTACGTTCATCAATAGTCTTTCCACTCTTAGTATTGACAGCAAAGGTGGAGTCACATCGGTTATTTTCTGTGATGAACATAAAATGTTTATTACTGATGACACTGCATTTGGCAGAATATACCCATAAGCAATACACAGAGTCAGAAGCAAAGAGACACTTTTTTTATTTTAAAGCAAAAAGAACAAAAGGAATTCTTTCCTCCCCCCCAAAAGGAGAACAAAACAAGGAAATGTGAAACTGCACAATACCTTTTGCATTCATTTTTTAAATTTAAAATTCCAATATATAATATTTAGCTGTTTTTTGTGATTTAGTGACATTTACTTGCCGTTAAACATTGCAGAAACATTCTGGAACACATAAAGGGAAGGAAGGTGGAGCTTAGCTCTAAAAGCGATGATGTCACAACAGCCACTATCCAATCAGGGGGAGGCACAAAGGAGACTAGTGTGTGTGGTAAGGCGTTGTACAACACGAGCGTTTGGAGTAAGAACACTCTAATCCGCACATCCTACATCTTATTTTTTTTCCTTCTGTCATTATCACATCTGGGTTCTCTCGGTAGTGAATATATTTGATGGAGAAGTGCTTTGACTTATTAAATGGTGCATCAGTTCCGAAGCAGGAGTCTGGGCCTACTGTTCCAGTAGATCAGATACAGAAAGGTGTGTGTATGCATGTGAAAGATGGAGAGAGAAAATGCTATTCTAGTTTACTCTATTCCACCACTCTTCTGTAAAAGTACAGGTAGCCCAGGTCCTTAGGTGGTTTCTCAGAGGCACAGACTTTCTGATCATTAAAGATTACCCACCTAAAATAAAGCAGAGTGACAACGAATAGATTAATACTTTTAAAAAGTGATATTGATGTACCAGAATAATAATACAGAGAGATGAGTCCACTGAAGGATAGAGACTTCACTCACTGTTGGTCCTTCTTGATGTGGCAGACGTAATGACCACACATTGTGCTCGTTCCCATGTGACTGATGAACGCAAAAAGCTCATACTCTTCAGCAGAAAAGAATAGGAAAGATGTGGATCATTAGAAGAAAGCAAATTATTTACAAAAATCACAATATAATAAAATACAGCAGAAACATACTTCCTTGCCCATCACGGACACGCGGTCCTGGAGGAGGTTCCCGACTGGCTTCACTTCCTCCCTCCGAGCGTCCACCCTCAGACACATCCATGGACTCCAGATCATCCAGATGAGAGAAGATCCAGTCCACAGCTCGCTCTAGAACATTATTCTACAAACACAAAAATTGACAGATAAGATTTGAATCTCTTAAATAAATCATCATTTAACAAAATGTTCTGTGAATTCATTGCCTAGTTATACTACGAAATTCACCATTTTTGCTACCCATTATCAAAATTTAGGAGCATGCTTTGTGTAACTTGGGCTGTGTTCACATCTGTCATGTTTTCTTCGATTGCTCTGTTAATGCAGTTCATTTGAGTAAGTGTGAACGCTGCCATCCGAACCCTGGTACGCACCAAAAGTGGATGGGTCTCGATCCGCTTCCAAACCAACTCTGGTGCGGTTCAAATGAAATATGAATGCAACACGGACCAAATACTTATAAACGAACCAAAAACAGGATGTGACGCTATGCAACATAAATACACGAAGGGAACACACAATGTATCCAAAAAGAAAATAAGCAGAGGGCAAACGTGAAGCAACGATGAGGTAAAGTGCCTTTTATGAACTCTTTATGAGTTTGCAGGTGGTAAAAAAAATAAAAATGATATACACGTAACAATTAGCGTGCTTAGTCCAGCAGATGACATTAGGTGTATTGGACTCAAAGTCTCGCTTCAAGTCAAACACACCTTTTCCTTTTGTTGGAGTGTTCGGTGAGTTCTGTCATGAAATGTACATCATTCAACCTGACCAATCAGGTTCGCTGTTAAAAATGCCAGTGTGAATGCTAAGTGGACCAGGACCAAATGTATCATTTTCCTTTTAGGTCCAGACCAAATGAACCAAACAAACCGAACTACAAGTGTGAACACACCCTCAAGTGCATTTGAAGCAGTAAGTATTAACTGGAGAATCGCAGTGATGCCACTTCATGGGGGTTACAATTTTAAAAGAGATGTTACATTTTTTTTATACTGAGGTAAAACCAATGTAGCAACTGGGTTGCATGCAAAATGGGGGACAAAATACTTTTGGTATCATGTTTAAGCATCAATAAATCTTTTTGGTATTGCTCCGGTTAAAGGATTAGTTCACTTCCAAAATAAAAGTTTCCTGATAATTTAATCACCCCCATGTCATACAAGATTTCTTCAGAAATTAGGTTTTTGAGGGAAACATTCCTGGTTTTTTCTCCAAATAATGCAGCTTCAAAGTGCTCTACAAGATCCCAGCCGAAGGAAAAACAGTCTTATCTAGCAAAACGACTGGTCATTTTCAAAAAATAAATAAATAAAATGTATATACTTTCAACCTATAAACCTCACACACGTGACATAGGCAAAAGTACCAACCCAGTGTTTACAAACCGAACTAGCAAAGAAAGTCAAATGCCCTTTACAAAAAAAGTAAAACAACGAAGTCAGACGATTTTATGTTGGAGGAGAAAGTGAGACGTTTTTTGCCGAAGTACACAGATGAAGAACTAACCGTGCGCGACCTTTCCAACATGAATACGTAATGCGTGAATACGTATGAGGGATTCATGTGATTTTTATAATAATAAAAAAAAAAAAGAAAATAGATAGTTTTGCTAGATTTGACTCTTATTCTTTAGCAGGGATCGTGTAGAGCCCTTTGAAGCTGCACTGAAACTGCAATTTAGACCTTAAACCTATTGATCCCCATTGAAGTCCACTATATGGAGAAAAATCCTGGAATGTTTTCCTCAAAAACCTTTTTTTTTTTGACTGAAGAAAGAAAGACATGAACATCTTGGATGACATGGGGTTGAGCAAATTATCAAGACATGTTTATTCTAGAAGTAACTAATCCTTTAAGAGAAACGTTTGACGAGGCTCACCGTAGCTCTGAGAGCGCGAGTGGCCTGGTCTCGGCTGAATCCCATCGACACGATGGTTGCTAGGTGTTCCTCAGGTATACTCTCTGTGGGTGTGGTGCCAGGAGCAGAACTAGATCCAGGCAACACTAAAGGTGCGGAGAAATCTGCAGAAGATCAGAGAATATTACTGCATATCTGCATGCTACTTCAAATCCTCTTCACATCCAACACTCATTAATGAATGTATTTACCAGGGTCTTCCATGTGTCCCATCACCCAGTTCATAGCAGCATCAATGCCAGTGTTGCCTGTGTAGTACACAGCCTTTCGACAGGCCTCCAGTGGAAAACCCATCTCACACAGCTGAGATACTGTGGAGTCATCCAACACTGGAGCTGAGACATAGAGAGAGAGAGAGAGAGTGCTCTACAGACATGTTTCAATATCAAAATAATAGAGGGTTTTGGATATTTTAATCAAAAAAATCATACATATTGTGCCTTTAAAAGTAATAGTTCACCTCAAAAGAATTTTTTTTTTTTTAAATGTACTCACCCTTCTTCATCAGATCATATTTGCCATTTAAATTAATTATTTATATCACTTGCTCGTCAATGGATCCTATTCAGTAAATGGGTGCAAACAGCTGATGAAAACATTAGAATAATCCAAAACAGCCTATCAATTAAAATCTTGTGAAGTGAAAAACTGCTAATTTTTAATAAACAAATCCATTAAATCCAATACATTTTTTCAGTGAAAAAAGTTCTCATCTGAACTTGAGAAAAAAAATGAACAGAACAAACACTATTTAAAAGTGAAAACAGTTCAAACCAAATATGTTGGTAGATTTTGCTGTGAAGGGACAACAGGTGATGGACTTTTTCACTGGAGGAATCATTATGGACAGCTATTTTTGCCAGAAGCGATGGTTTACAAATTATGTATTTGTTTCTTACATAAACAGCTTTTGATTTAATAAGATGATAATTTATGGACTGTTGTGAGTTGTGTAGATTACATCTGCATTGTTAAAATATTTTTATTAGCGGTTTGAACTCTCATTATGACGGCACCCATTCACAGCAGAGGAGTTAATGCTAAATTTCTCCAAATCTGATCCGATAAAGAAGGGTGAGCACATTTTCAACAAATTGTAATTTTTAGGTAAAGTATTCCTTTAAATTAAAAATAAAACATTTAATTGGAAACTAAATATTAAGACTAGCTAAAGCTGTATGAGAAATAATTTTCATAGAGCAAATAAACTAAAGCAAGCAATTGTAATAAAATAAAAACAGACACTGTAAACAAAGAAAGCAAAGGAAAAAGAAAGAACGAAAGACAGGCTTAAGTGACAGACAGATGCAGTCGGAAAGAGGAGAAAAGACAGACTGACACAGCAGTGGGGAGTAGAGAGAGTCGTCCTCCTCGTTGCCGTGGGAGCCCAGGATACCTTTAACCTCCACATCAGGGGTCATGAGAGGAGGTGGAGCCACCTCTGGAAGAAGCTCTTCCCCTGGCTGCTGTCCCATGGCACGGAGTGCGCTCAGATCCAGTGTGTCAGGAACGTCAATGCTCACATCTAATGAAGTGATTACGAGAGTATATCAGCATTTAAACTAGGGCTGTAAACAAACTAACATAATTATACAATCAATTGTGCAAAATGAACGTTACATTATCAAACAGCCAAAAATATTTATAATTCACCCAGTTTTTTAGGAACCCAATCCAGGCCGAAGGTGAATTTCTTAATTTGGATGACAAGATGATCAGGAAATGAAGCAAAGCGTGTGGTTCTAAGAGAAAAAGAAATATAAAGAAACTATTACACACACAAGTAGAAAACCAAAGACTAATTGTGACCCTGGACCACAAAACCAGTGTTATATTTGTAGCAATTGCCAAAAATACATTGTATGGGTCAAAATTAACGATTTTTCTTTTATGCCAAAAAAATCATTAGGATATTAAGTAAAGATCATGAGCCATGAAGATATTCTGTTAATGTCCTACCATAAATATCAAAACTAATTTTTGATTAGTAATATGCATAGCTAAGAACTTAATTTGGGCAACTTTAAAGAAGATTCTCAATATTTAGATTTTTTGCACCCTCAGATTCCAGATTTTCATATATTGTCCTAACCTAACAATTCACACAGCAAAGGAAAGATTATTTATTCAGCTTTCAGATGATGTATAAATCTCAATTTCAAAAAATGGACCTTTATGACTGGTTTTGTTGAACTAATATTATTATTACTTTGTGGCAGTGGTTTTGGCTTGCACTGCAGAGCTCCAGAAATCTGTGAGTGTTTCTGGTTCGCTAAGAGCAGCCAAACAGACAGCGAATGGGATTTGAGCACGTGGTGCTGCAGGGGGAGGAGCTCCAGATGACTCCGCCTCCTCTCTGCGACGCTCTGCTTCATGTAGCTCCTCTGATGAACAGAAAGAGATGATAAATGAGCAGAAGAACAAAACAGAATGGATACACAGAAGCATACTATGAGTGTCTAACCCATATTAGTTGCCTGGTCCATGGGAACGGGCAGCTGGACTATGTAGTCCACTCTCTGGGTATATTTGGCCTTTTGTGACTGCTGGCATACGATCTTCTCCTCCACTAGGAAGCGGAAAGCTTCTGAGGGATTCATGCCAGACCGGCAGTTCCTCTGGCCAACATAAATACAAGGCAAATTGAGTGAATGCAAAAGTAAGTTGTGTACAGCACAGACAGCAAGAGACAGTCATTATTATTACCTCCACCATATTTATAAAGTGAAGAAGAAACTCCTGCGCATCCTGCTGTCGATTGGTAGAGAACTCAGGGTGGCCTCGTCCAACCAGGGCTTTGAACATGCGAGGTGCTATTCCAACCTGGTCACCCTGTACGAACAAATTCACATTTATAAATGGCTTTTCCTAAACATGAGCAGAATGAATGTCTGCATTTTCTTGCAAAAATAATCACATTCCATACAAAAACTATTAATGTATGATTTAAACAGAAATCCTACTTATCTTTCATGAACGAGACCCAATATGTGTGTACATACCTTGGTTTCAGTTGAGGCATTGGGGTCATCTCCGGGATCAGGGGCTGGCTTAGAGTACTCTCCTGAGAGAAGGCCATATCCCAGCTTTGCTCTGATGTTAAAGAGTGGAAATGAAGGAAGAAAAGATAAAAATTTTGGTTACTTCATAAAATCGCTATAGTGTTTCAGCTCTTTGATTCAATTGGAGCAGATAATCATGCTTTTTCAGGTAGCAGGGAGAATTGATGTATGGCGACATCTGCTGGATATGTGGTATTACTAAAGCCTCTTCAGTATCATCTTCAAAGGGACAGTTCACCCAAAAATTAAAATACTCATTACCCCACCCTCATGTCGTTCTAAACCTGCAAGACCTTCATTCATCTTCAGAACACAAATTAAGATATTTTTGATGAAATCCAAGAGCTTTCAGACCCTGCATAGACAGCAACACAACTGACATGTTCAAGGCCCAGAAAGGTAGTAAGGACATCTTTAAAATAGTCCATGTGACATTCAACCTTAATTTTATGAAACTACAAGAATACTTTTTGTGCAAAAAAATAAAGACATGTTAAAGACTGACACGGAACAGAAGGAATTGTTGAATAAAGTAGTTATTTTTGTATTCTTTGCGCACAAAAAGTATTCTCGTAGCTTAATAACATTACGAATGAACCACTGATGTCACACAGACTATTATATTAATGTCCTTACTACCTTTCTGGGCCTTGAACGTGTCAGTTGCATTGCTGTCTATGCAGGGTCAAAAAGATCTCGGATTTCATCAGAAATATTTTAATCCTGTGTTCCGAAGGTGAACGAAAGTCTTGCAGGTTTGGAACGACTTTTGGTAATTAATGACAGCATTTTCATTACTGGGTGAACTAACCCTTTAATAGGCCTGAAATTAAAATAAGATTTGAAAGCTACTGAAGACAGCAACATTTTTGAGGTGAACAATCCTTTTTAGACCAAACAAAATGATATTTTAAATTATGTGTGCATTTGAGAGTTTGTGAGACAGGTACTCACACTTGAGTCTTGAAATCCTGGGTAGGGTCACTGGGCGCCTCATTAAAGACCTTGTCGATGTTGGAAACGTATCTGAGTATCAATAAGAGTGAGAGGAAACAAGATGCATTTAGACACTTTATTTCAACAGCAAAAGCTCCATATGATCATAAAATATACAAAACTTACATACACCACCATTCAAACGTGTGGGGTCAATACAATTTTTGTAATGTTTTCAAAAATCTCTTATGCTTGGCAAGGCTGCATTTATCTTAATAAAGTAATTTTATGAAATATTACAATTTAAATGAACTATTTTCTACTTTAATATATTTGAAATAATTTAAAATGTAAATAATAATTAAAATCATTTTAATTTAAATAATTTAAAATTGTATTTATTTTGAGTTTATAAAAACCATTGCTTAAGTCAGTGTCACACATTCCTTCAGAAATCATTCTAATATGCTGATTAATAATATAATTAATAATCACAAAAAATACATTCTTTAATGAATAAAAAGCTCAAAAAACTGTGTTTTTGAAGCAAAAATCTTCTGTAACATTGTCTTTAATATCTCTTATTTTAATATATAGAAGTATTCATTTCTTTTTAAAAACATCTCACTCACCTCAAATCTTTAAACTGTAGTGTACATGCATATGACTCACATGCTCATATCTCTGGCTGAAATATTACTGCACCAACATGACAAAAACTCTACAAGTTACACAGTCTGACAAACACTGTGAGAAGAACTAACTTGGTCTGGAAGTCTGGGATGGTGAAGAGCACTTGCATGACAGAGTTGAGGTAGCAGCTGTTTCCCAGGTTCTTCATACCAGTGAGCCCCGGGCCCCACATGGGCCTCAGAGTGGTACCTGACTCCTGTATCACCTCCCACTCTCCCACACGCTGGTTCACTGCGATCTCCAGCTCAGTCATGGTTCTTTCCGTCTAACAAAGAGAGAGAAGCACTAATCAATAGATTCTTACGCACTTTAAGAACTAAAGCCCACCTTACAGAGATTTTTAGGATGACAGTACCTTTTCCATTGTCATCATGTCGATGCCAAAGTGAGAAAGGTGTTCTGGAAGCTTAGCGTCTAATACCATATCATCTTCATCATATGAATAGACATCTGCAAAGACACAAACATCACACAGTGTAATTACAGCACTAGTTAACAAGCAAGCATATATAACTTCACTAGCTTGAAATATTCAACGTCAGCATGATTTAATTAGATTCCAGCAGATTTTGTGACAATCTCACCTGCTCCGTCAGGTGTTATTGTGCCGAGTTTGACAGCCAGAGGGAATCCAGTCTGCTGGTAGTGCAGGAGGGCATGGTTATTCCCCCCTGAGCCATCAAAATATCTCCGGCCGCACAAAACCTTGCCATCTGTCAGATTCATCCACAGGTTTTCCTGTAGGTTACAGACCTCACACTTCCATCCACTAAAAGAAAGATGGAAGTATGTAAATGTAAACAATCACTCAAGTTCCTCCTAGGATCATGTTTTCGAGCTTAGCTGTACATATCAAATGTCTACAACATTTACACATGTATGTAACCCTGGACCACAAAACCAGTCTTAAGCAGCATAGGTATATTTGTAGCAATACCAAAAAATACACTGTACGTGACAAAATTATTGATTTTTCTTTTATGACAAAAATCATTAGGATATTAAGTAAAGATCATGTTCCATAAAGATATCCTGTAAACTTCCTACCATAAATGTATCAAAACTTATTTTTTGATTAGTAATATATTGCTAAGAACTTTAAAGGTGATTTTCTCAATATTTAGATTTTTTGCAACCTCAGATTGCAGATTTGCCAACAACAAAAAGTTGAATCTCGACTAAATATTGTCCTATCCTAACAAAACCATACATCAATGGAAGGCTTATTTATTCAGCTTTTCAATTCCATGAGTGGTTTTGTGGTCCAGGGTCACGTATGTACCTCGGAGGGATTTTGAGCCCATTGTCGAGTTGTTTCAGTTCAGCTGCGTGTTTTGACTCCTGTCGCACTTCTCCGTCCCACTGCTGCACCTGCAAAGCGTGCGACACTGAGTCTGCTGCCTGCAGCCCTGCCATCGACAGAGACACCTGCAATAACACCAATATAGCCAATCAATATCTGCTCTATTATTAAGTATAAAGCATTTATTGAATTAATAATTATTTATATATTACACAGAGCAAAATGACTAACCCGTTCTCGGACAACATCTGGCATGGAGGCTAGATCATCTGATGTCACTTCCTGTTGGTCTGGAAACAGAACCACCTTGACCTCTTCCTCATACTGCTCCTGTTCAACATCAAACCCTCCCTCAATCCCTGCAAGAAACACATGCAAGTTTTCAGCCTTTTACATTTCATAAAATAAACGTACTAATAACACAGAACACAAAACAAACATGTACTAAAATATTAAGCAAACACTGAGGGCTAAAGAATGCAGATGCTTACCAATGGCTAGTCTTGTGGGCTTCTTTTTTGGAGGGTCACCTGATCCAGAATTGTTATCATCCTCCTTCTGGCAAACAGACAAGATTAGTCCATAGTTGCTATGAATCAGCACTTAAAATGCAGTGATATTGTGTGAAGATTACAATATGTTAAAATATTTCTGCTATACCATATTATTTTGCAGAGACATAAACCATAAAAAGCCTAAAAAGTCACAGTGGCCGCTCACATTTTCAGCTGCCTTTTGTTCCAGAAGTATGTTTCCCATTCATTTTTTCCACAGAGATTTTACTTTTTTTCATAATAGAGTTATGTCATGAACTAAACCAATCAGCTATGAGGTGAATTTCACCATAAACTTTAAACTATTCAAAACTTGGACCAAAAGACAAAACTGTACTCAAAGTCACAGAAGCAGCAACTGATCTTTTCTTCTTTCCGTAACACACTTATTGGATTCTAATATGTGGGCGTGGCACTCAAAAGTGGAGACAGATGAACATAAGCTCACAGGGGCGAAGTCTGCCGAGGTCAGGAAGACATTAAAAATAAAACATATCCATGGACTAAGTCAGGCTATTAGAAGGGCTTTATGAAAGCGAGTAAGCACTCTTTTGGTATGTTTTACTCGTCATGATTCTCGAACTGGTGAAGATTTCTTTGGAGAATCATGGGTAATGTAGTTTTAACCAGGAATTTCACTGCAAAACGTGCTTATTTTTAAATATCAGTTGAGATAATCTGGGCTGATGGCTTCAACAAAAGCATCATTGATTAAGGCTTTAAGGGTTCATAAATTATCGTTAAAAAACAATTTCACGTCGGCGCCGACATACAGCGCTGTTGCGCTCCAAGCGTCCCGTGTTCGAATCCCGACTTGAGGACCTTACCCGATCCCATCTCTTATCTCTCTCCCACTTCGCTTCCTGTCAATTCTGATCTGTCCAATCAAAATAAAGGTAAAAATGCCAAAGGATAAATCTAAAAAAAAAAAAAAAAACTATTTCACTATGGAGAAAATAAATGGGATTTTTACTTCCAGAACCCAAATGTTGACCTTAAAGTAGGGCTGCACGATTAATCGAACGATGTTGTGCGGCGCGTTTAGTCAATGAAGCCAGTACTTTGATTAGTAGTAAATCTCCATCACGTGCGTTCAGCTGCGTTCAGCAGGAGCGTTCAGAGGCGTAAATCACTGACAAGCTACGCCAAATCGCGCTCAAAATCGAATACGATTTTGAACGCGATTTGGCGTAGCTTGTCAGTGATTAACGTCTCTGTTTATTAATTGCCGCTCCAGCTGAACACACATGATGGAGATACACTACTAATCAAAGTACTAATCTTCATTGACTAAACGCGCCTCTCAACATTGTTCGATTAATCGTGCAGCCCTACCTTAAAGGCAACCCCGGGTATTAAGATTGTATTTCTTAATATAATGTAAATGAAGTCTCTTACTAAAATACATAGTAGAAAACCCATTAAAGATTTACATTATTTAAAAAAAAAAATCCACATTTTGGAATATGGGGGCCACTACTATACAATTATGTCAAATAGTTGAACTCTGCATGCTATTTTTACCGCAACACATTTTGGACCATAAAATACTGATACAACATACATTTTCAGTCGAAGGATAACAAGAGATGCGATGGAAATCTTCACTGCTTTCCTAGTGATAAGAAGAGGAGAAAAGAATGGGAAGATGCCTGTGGATGAATAAAATTTCCTAAAGACTTGCGTCTTTGTTCTCTCCACTTTAGCCCTGATGCGTCTGAGACTTGTGGTAGACCACAGCAAAGACATGAAATGGGGATTTCACTCAATATCCAGAGGCTTTTAGACTCCTTGTGTAGAAAAATCGATGGTACAGCATTTGGTTTAAGGTTATGATTATTTCAATCTTCATCTGTAAGCTGTGCAATGCATGTGTAATGTGTAAGTATCAGTATATTATTATTCAGTTATGTGATGCAGTAAAAAAAAAATTGACAGGTAGTGCCAGTAGCTCACTGAGTGCAACAATTTGTCGTCATCAAAATAATGGCACCACCCATAGTCCAAAACATAAAGCGATGTGGATTTTTAATTATTATAAATCTTTCATTGGTTTTCTACTATATATTTCAGTAAAGGACATCATTTACGTTATATTAAGCCATACAAGTCTTAATACCTAGGTTCCCTATAAACACTGCTATTTCTCCCACCCAGCCTGAGACAGCAAAATATGCTAAACCAATGGCATGAGTTTGGGGCGGGACTATCTATCCAATGAAAGGCAGGAGGAGAAGGAGTGTCCAGGAAGCCTGTTTGATGCCCATCATTTTTTTTTTTTTTTTTTCATTTGAACACTTATATAAAGAGTTCTGAACCCAACCCATGAATGATTATTATTTATAACTGCACAGAGTGATTTGTTTCTGTGTTTACCTGTGTTTTCCGGGTCCGAGTGATGTGCAGGTAAGCTCTCTGGCCGGTTTTGGCATGATGTCTTTCTACATACTTACTCCCAAATCCCAGAAAGCTGTTCATGCAGACATACAAGCCTCCCTCACTCTCCTAAAACAATAGGAAAGAATTGTGTGAACAAAATACTGTTGGTCAGCACCATGCGCTCAGTGAGGCTGTGGCTGTCTGACGTGCACAAAACAACACTGATACAGAAGCACAGACTTATCAAGAAAACAAACTTTGCAGCTACTCGCTCACGTTAGCGTTATAACTAGCTCAAGATAAAGTAATAGATATAAGCGGCTAATTTAAGATTTAAGTTGTTTAGTCAAGGTGTGACCAAAGACATTACGATGATGACTCGCTTGACATAATGAAGGAAAATTGTGCAAACTTGTGCACTCATTGAGCGCTAGTTAGCAAACATCACGGCTCATGGTAAGACGAAAGCAAAACAACAACCTTACGCAAACAAAAAACAAATAAATTAACCCCGAAAGTGCGCGATGACTGTGCAGTCGCATGCTACTTGTTACTGAACTCACCGGGCTGGCGAATGAGAAG
Source organism: Garra rufa (assembly GCF_049309525.1). Lineage (NCBI taxonomy): Eukaryota > Metazoa > Chordata > Actinopteri > Cypriniformes > Cyprinidae > Garra > Garra rufa. The sequence goes on from NC_133369.1 coordinate 25,996,778, forward strand.
GCGCACTCGTCTTTGTGAACACGATCTCCGGGCCTCGGAACCCGAATCGTAGACAGAACCGACATCAATATCTCGCTAACCTCCGTCATATCTGGCTAAACACGATTTGCCGCCTTGCCTTCACACGCTTGCCCGCCTGGGTATTTTGGCCCCCGCTCCTGAAATACAGTCCGCTTTAAGTCTCTGACAGCCCCTTCTTTCTCTCAGTTTCCCCTCAATGAAAAGCTGCTACTGATGATCCAGTGTGTTTCATTCGAGGCCAGGGGCGCTGCACACACTCTCACTGCACGCATTACAGCCGCGAGTGTTTGACCGTAAAGCGCCAAAACTGCGCGCGTACGAGTTTTACAATCCTAAGTAAATTTTGACACTCAAATAAGCACATTAGTGTAACGTATTCCCTACAATAGTTAAATGATCGTTTACTGCAGCATAACAATCTTAGTGTAACAAATACTTTCTTTAGCTGTTCACTACTGAGGAGAAATAATAAACCTTTTGTGAATTCTCATGTATGTTGTGTTTTACGGTAAAATGGAAGCCATGACAGTTGTCAAAATGAGAAAGCGGAAAATTTTTACCTCATGTAAATAACAATACTGGCCTCATGCGGCTGGGAGTGCAAGTGCGCGCAAAAAAGTGTAAATAAAAAGTATGTGATGTATCAAATACAAAGATGGTGTTTCTTACGATTGCTGATTATCTTGTATTTGGATTTAATCATAATAGATTTAGCCTATTCACATTTTGTACCCTAAGAACGGCCATTTCTAAATTTTATAGGCCAGGCTTCCGGTCTCATCCACGCCCAGCTACTTTTAGCTCTACAAAACAGCTCGTTTTGCTGCTTGATATTACAAATTGGTGTGTCTTACCATGTTATTTTTATGTATTAATTATGAACACAATGGTTTGTAGTGCAAACAGCTTACATTTTACTGCACGTTGTTATTCTTCTCATTATGTTCCTATACTCCTTGCATTCAAAAAATGGATAGATGGTGGATATCTTAAAATTGGTGCTGGGCAACAATTGATAACATCCAAAAGAAAAGTTTTTGTTTATATAATATATGTGTGTGTGTGTGTGTGTGTGTGTGTGTGTGTCTGTGTAGGCTACATTTATTGTATAAATAAAGACACACACACATTTATTATATTATTTTCAAAATATTTACATGTATATATTCATATTCATATAATTTATATTATATATAAATATTTTTAATATATAAGCATAACATTTTTCTTAAATATATACATGCATGTGTGTATTTATATATACAACATAATTATAGGCTACACAGTACACACACATATATTATGTACACAAAATATTTTATTTTGAAAGCTATTGATCGCAACTAATTGTTGCCCAGCATTACTGAAAATATAAACAAAACAAACTATTTAAGCAATTATAATACTTGAAGTATTACTAGCAACACATACGTTAGTTCTAACTAAATGAGGACATATCACATTGGTTTTTTATATATATATAAACTAATTATGTTTACAACAAGCTAATACAAACCTAAATACCCGTTTACACCAAAAACATCTTAAAAGAATGTGCTACAGTTTTGTAGTCTGCTGATTTAGATGCTCAAGCTCTTTAAAGTCTGGGCAATTCTAATGGGCTGTCATGATTGTATTGTTTATCAGATGGAAACATTGCTCTGAAAGTAATTCCAACAATATTGTCGCATATTCTCATAGAATTAGAACAGTTATTAAAACTGGGTGTTATAATAATAAGTTACCATCCTTGGTGTGAATTTTAAATGAAATGGTTTATTTATTTAAAATAATTTCAAATAAGTTAAACATAAAAAGCATTATTTACTAATAAAACAATACATGTTCACGTTCAATAATTTTTTAAAATTATTTACATGAATACTTTGCAATGATTTCAACCCCCGATTTCACAAACAAGGTTTAACCCTAGTCCCAGACTAAATGTAAGTCTGAGCTGTTTCAACTGAAAGAAACTTGCACTGACTGATCTTAAAATATATCAGTGCATTTGTTTTGTCTCTAAGATGCACACTAGTAATGTTTTTTTTTTATAAGGCACATTTATAAAAACTACTTAAATGTCCTAATTGAACTATGGCCTAATCAGGATTGGTCTAAGCCTTGTCTCTAAAACCAGACCTAATAGTAGCTATTTAGATTTACCAATGTTGGGGGTTGTGCAAAAGTATGCGAGTTGCGTAATCAGATTACTTTTTTCAAGAAACTTCTTTCAAGTAACGCAGGACAAGGATTAAGAACCACTGCTATAGATAAACTAACAATTGGGCTTCATTTTTTTTTTTTATTGCTGAAGAGTGTTGAATTTATTATTTTCTTCAGCTTGAGGTTTATTAATTTCACTTTTGGCACAAAAGATATTTTACATTTGCCAAAAATATAACTATATTATTTAATATACAAGCCCTGCTCATATTTTAAAAGCAACGCAAAAGTAACGTAACGCATTACTTTCCATAAAAAGTAACTAAGTAACGTAGTTACTGGGAGTAACACAATACTACATATTGTAATGCATTAATACAGATATAAGTAATAAGTAATTATATAGTAAGTAAATAAATAATACATATAAAAAAAAAACTAAGTAAATTTCTCTTCCAGAAACAGACTCATTAGTTTTCCTCTCCCGTGCTGGATTTTTCTCGCTGCCAGGCACGTATTCCCTCATTCCTCTGTGTGACCTCCTCCCTCCTCACATCCCAACTACAGTCTCGCTGGACTATGGCGCTACACTCAAACACAAGCTCTGTATACGTGGCGTTACTTTTCATTCTCAACTATGTGTTTATAATTGCAGGCAGCGGACTATCTTTAGAGAGTTCATCCGGACTTTTAGCCCCTTACGATGAACTCTATTACCGCGGGGTTCGGGCGTATTTTAGGGAGGATTGGGAGCGAGCAGCGGAGTTCCTGGAGAAATCCATTTCCACGCGAGACAAGCTCCTGCGGACCAGACGAAAATGTCACGACGAGTGTTTAAGAGCAGGAGATGGCAAAATCTCCAAACTAGGTAAATGGTTACATTTTGTACAGATGCACAAAGTGTGTTTACGTAATCTCCATCTCAGTATGCGAGTGTTTAAATGAGCTGGAGTAACTCATTCATTTACAGTGCTTGATACAGTACAGTACTTTATCTAACTAATGCAGCAATACAAATCATGCTCTGCAAACTGGAGACTGTAGTTTTCCATGACTTCAATGCATGTTAACACATGTTAATGTGTGTGTAGACACAGATTTTTCTCTCTGGGACCTGGGGATACTAGACTGGATCCAGGTGCGGGCTGAGTGTGTGAGGTTCTGTATGGGTCGAAGCGTCTCTCCTGCTGCTCTGCTCCCTGTATCTTCAGACATTGAGTATGAATTTGGAACACGCAACCCTTACAACTACCTGCAAGTTACCTACTACAAGGTATGATGACCAATTATAGAGTTTAAATGTGAAATCAGGCAACACACCTGGAAGGGTCTGAGTAAACTGGTCTGTTTTGTGAGTTTAAACTCCCTCTTTCTCTTGTTATACAGTTGGATAAAATGGCCAAAGCAGCTTCAGCTGCTCACACGTTCTTTGTGGCCAATCCAAGTCACCTGGAGATGAGGAACAACATCGAGAAGTACAGGAGAATGTTAGGAGTGAAAGAAGAATCCTTCCTGGACAGAGAGAGAGAGCAGGAGCAACACTGGGTGAGATCAACAGAAGGAAATCTGCTGATCAGCGTTTTTATTGTTAGCTAAAACTAAAACTATATTAAACATTATTTTAAAGTATTGAAATAATATAATAATATAAATAGTAGATTAAAAAAATGTAAAACTAAAAAAAAAAAAAATTTGAAATGTTGCTTTGGCAACTAACTGAAATAGTTAAGTATAGATAAATACACAGTCAAAAGTTTTTGAACAGTATGTTTTTTAATGTTTTTTTAAGAAGTCTCTTCTGTTCACCAAGCTTTCATTTATTTGATCCAATGTACAGCAAAAAACAGTAAAATATTGAAATATGTTTACTATTTAAAACAACAGTTTTCTATTTTCTATATTTTAACATTTCATTTATTCCTGATTTTAAAGCTGATTTAATCCAGTCACATGATCCTTCAGAAATCATTCTAATATTCTGATTAGCTGCTTAAAAAAACATTTATTATTATTATGTTGAAAAGAGCTGAGTAAAATTTTTTCAGGTTTCTTTGATGAATATAAAGTTCAGAAATTTAAAATAGAAATCCTTTGTAACATTATGCAAGTCTTTATCATAAATTTTGATTAATTTAATGCATCCTTGCTAAATAAAAGTACTGGTAGTGTACTACAATTAATACAACTAAAATAAAAATACATTTGAAAGAAATATAAAAACAAAAATGACAAAAGCATAATTTTAAAAATGTAAACAAAAATAACTAAAAATTGTAAAACTGAAAAGCTAATTCAAAATATTGTAATAATGAATATGAAGTAAGTAAATAATTAGAATATTTTGTATATCTAAACAATGAAAAAAGTAACTTTTAGTTATTAATGCCAGACTTAAGAAATGTTTTCTTGAGTAACTGCTTTTGTGTCTGTTTAATAATAAAGATTAGTGGAAGTGATGCTTTTTAGAATCATGATGAAACAAACGTAGATAAAATAAGGCTTCAGTCCACACCATTTTTGGTTCATTTGTAAGATTATGTATTTCTGTATGTATTTATTATGGAAAACTGTGTATGAAAACAAAAATAAATCTCAAAGACAATGATAAATAATACTAAAATAACACTGTTGCAAATGTCACTACAAAATACATTGTGTAATTGGATTGCATGTGCTCAGTGTGCATACCACCGTCTGAGCAGCTCTCATAATTGTTGTCAGTGTAATTGCATTGTTGTGAATCACAATAGTTATTTTGGTTTCTAGTGTGTTGTGCAGGGTGTTATTTTGGTGATTTCTTCCCACATTGATCGAGCAGTCTTTTGTCTTTGAGACCAATATCTGGAGAATGTCAACATCTGTCAATTATATACTTGTTCTACACCTCACTCATCTCTTTTTCTCACTCCTTTTTAAATTAACCGCATTAGTTTCCCTGTATACCATCTCCACATCTTTTTGTAATGTTGTTTATAATTTTTCTAGGAGATGTATGATGCAGCCATTCTGGCTGAGAGCTCGTCTGATTGGGTGAAGGCAGTGCAGAAGTGGAAGGAGTGTGTGAATGAGACACTGAAGCAGACAGACGAGTGCAGAGCTCAATGTGTGATGGCGTCACGGGTCATTCCAGAGGAGCCAGACACCGTTCAGGGCGTTTATGAGAGAGCTGCAGGTGAAAAAGGATGTTTATTTACCAGGTCTATCAAGTTACTGCAGCCACTATTAGTAGAATAACATCAGATAATATTTTCAAATAATTTAGATGTTCATCAACAGAATAGTTTAAATAGTGTGTTGCATTAGTATGAGATATTTTATTATTAACATTTCAGTGAATTCAGTGTTTTTCTGTTTCTTCAGAACTGTCTCTCTCCTTGCTGTCATGCAAACAGATGTGTGTGACCTTAGTGTCAACGCGACCTGGAAGGGTTTCTGCTCTGGAGGACTTCCTGCCCTTTCAGCTCGAGCACCTACATGTTGCACAGTTTAAAGGTCAGATGCCACAAGCAATGATGTTTCCTACCAGTATAGTATATAGTATCACAAATTATTTTATATTATTTACAAATTATATATTTTTTTATTCTTTATTTCTTTGTTCTTCAGTGTTAATATTTTTAATATTTATTGTGTTTCCTTTTTTACATTTATATTTCTATTTAGCTTTAAATTCCTATTTTTATTTTAAGTTTTAGTTTTTTAAATTGGTGGTGGTGAATTGTTGCTGTTAGAGTACACAATTTAATAAAAAAAAAACTAATTGTGATACTGTTTGTGACTTTGTTATATTCAGATCTGATAAAAGGTGGTGCTTGTCTGAAAAGTTTGAGAACCACTGCATTAAAGGAGACAAACTTATATCTAAAAGCATTGATCGTGATTTCGTTTTGTGGTCAATGGCCGGTGAATGGGAGTACTAGGGGCATAACTTTGAGCGCATCAAAATCAATATTTTTACAACACTAAGAAGGCTCGACACACCATGAAACTTTGCTCGAAGTATTGCCTGGGTCTCTACACATGAACTCGAGCATTGAGAACATTGTTTGTGTACACACAGTTTACTAAAAAGAACGTTTTTAAACAGCTCACTTTCATTGTTTGAGTTTCCGCTCGCGGCCGTCTTGCCAGTCAAGAAGTGTCGATCTCCGAATGCGAGGAGAGTAAAGATGGATAGCTCCTAAAGCATATTTCCACATAAATGCACGGCTAATTTGTTGTTTTGTCGCAAGTAAAAAACAATATTAACCTTCTAGTTGTAAAAAGAGCCTCATATAAGCCTAATATTTCGTCCTATGGAGTCCATTCATTCGCATTCGGAGATCGACACTTCTTGACTGGCAAGACAACCGCGAGCGGAAACTCAAACAGTGTAAGTGAGTTGTTCAAAACCTTTCTTTTTAGTAAACTCTGTGTACACAATGTTCTCAATGCTCGAGTTCATGTGTAGAGACCCAGGCGATACTTCGAGCAAAGTTTCATGGTGTGTTGAGCCTTCTTAGTGTTGTAAAAAAATCGATTTTGATGCTCAAAGTTATGCCCCTAGTACTCCCATTCACCGGCCATTGACCACAAAACGAAATCACGGTCAATCTCAAAAAACGGCTCGTTTGTCGTAATTATGCTTTTAGATATAAGTTTGTCTCGTTTACAGTATAAAAAAAAACAGCTCAGGTTGCATTTTGGCAATAGTTATCCTTTAACCAAACCCTGTTGTTACCTCTCTTTGGTGTACTGCAGCTGGTGACCTGAAGGGGGCAGTAGAGACCCTGCGTTCCCAGCTGCTCTTTTACCCCACAGATCCAGACTCCCTTAGTAATCTGGAGCTCTACACTCAGACTCTAGAAGGCGACACTGAGGCTCAGGAAACAGGCCCCATGCAGGTATGATGAACACACTGGTGGAGAAACTATGACAAATGGGAGATGGGTAGAAAGAATAATGTTTGCATTTATAGACAGATCTATCTGTTAGATGGATGGATGAATAGATGAGTCAATGCTCCAGATCAATACAGACTTTTAAATGACCTATCTATCTTTTTTCTCAAAGGAAATTGCCAAGTATATCAACAGAGCTTTGCAAGAGAAGAGACTGCTTTACTTTGGGATGGCAAACTTGGACTTTAAATTCAGTGACCCGGTATATGCCCTTACGCTGTTGCTGTTTTTTTCACCTCTCGCCTTTTGTTCTAACTTTCTGAAACTAGCCAAAAAAGGCCTCAGTCTCACTCTCTATTCTCTTCAGGATCTGTGGACACCCGAGGACGTTGTGCCCGAATCTCTGCAAGAAACCTGGAGGTGAGACAAAGAAATAGAAACATGATAGAAAAGGACTGGTGAAATAAATATTCTGGCAGAATCAAACATTTCTTCTTCACAGAGCAGAGAAAGAAAAACTTCATGAGAAACTGAAGCAGGGCGAGAAAGTGGAAGAAGTAGATGAAAGTGGATTTTATGCAGGTATGAGCAATGTTTATATATGTTTACAGTGCCTTGCGAAATTTTTTGTTTTGTTGTGTTGCTGCCTTATGTTAAACTGCATTAAATTATTTTTTTCCCCACATCATTCTACACTCCACACACCATAATGGCGAAACAACAGACAGGTTTTTAACATCTTTGCAAATGTATTAAAAATAAACTTAGGACTTAAATGATTCCAGTGCATAAGTATTCAACCCCTTATCTGAGACAGTTGAAATTTAGCTCAGAAGTCTACATGCATTCATATTGCATGTAGACGTTACTACACTTTGAGTGGAGTTAACTTGTGGCAAATTCAATTGAATGGTTATGATTTGGAAAGGCACATATATCTTAATAAAAGGTCTAACAGCTGAAAATTCATGTCAGAGCAAAAACTAAGCCCTGAGGTAAAAAGAACTGCCTGTAGAGCTCAGAGACACATCTGGCAAAGAGTTCAGAAAAAAACATTATTCATAATGGAAGATGTTTGGACAACCAAGACTCTTCCTAGAGCTGGCCTCCTGGCCAAACTAAGCAATTGATGGAGAAGGGCTTTGTTAGAGTGGTGACCAAGAACCTGATGGTCACTCTAGTTGAGCTCCATCATCATATATGCAGATGGTAGAAATGTACAGGAGGCCAAACATCACTGCAGCACTCCGCCAATCTGGGATTTATGGTGGTGTGGCCAGACGCAATCTAGTCCTAGTGAAGACACATGAAAACCCAGTTGGAATTTGCAAAAAAAGCACCTAAGGGACCCTCAGACCATGAAAAACAAGATTCTCTGGTCTGATGAGCTTCAATTCCAAGCATCATGTATGAAGGAAACCAGATACTGCTCATTACCTGCAGAGTACCATCCCACAATTAAAGTGTGGTGGTAGCAGCCTCATGCTGTGGGGCAGTTTTTCAGCGGCAGGGACTGAAGGATTCGTCAGAGTAGAAGAAAAGCTCAGTACCAAAATATAGAGATAGCTTTGATGAAAACCCAGTTTAGAGCATTCAGAACCTCAGACAGGGCAGATAGTTCACCTTCCAACAGGATGGTGACCCTAAGCACACAGCAAGATTGGCTTATAGACAACTCTGTGAATGTCCTTGTGTGGCCCAGCCAGAGCCTGGGTTTGAACCCAATTAAAAATTTCTGGAGAAACCTGAAAAAGTCTGCCAGACCCCATCCAAGCTGACAGAGCTTAAGAGGTGAAGAGGTGAGGAGAAAAATGGCAGATAATTGCCAAATGCTTATGTGCAAATCTTGTCACATGATACCCAAAAAGACTTGAAGCTGTAAAGGTGCTTCAGCTAATTACTGAGTTAAGGGTATGAATACTTATGAAATATACTTATTTTTTTTTTTATAAATGTACAAAGTTGTGACAGTTCTGTTTTTGCTTTGTCATAATGCTGTATTACGTGTAGATTGAC
>NC_133369.1:26006360-26241978 GCF_049309525.1 Garra rufa
ATATATATATATATATATATATGCTACAATAAAGGCCTTAGATTTGAATTTGCATTTATGTCTTTTCTACTCACTCTTTCTGTCTTTTTGGCTCAGGTGGTCCTGTTCCTGTCGTTGGTGTAACAGTCACTATGGATGATCAGGGACTGAATGGGACCAACCGTGTGGTTCTGGATGGAGTTTTATCCCAGTCTGAATGTGATCGCGTGATGCAGCTTGCTACCGTGAGTTTTTCAACAATCATCCAAAAATCTGCCATTTGAATTACTGTTGCAGTCCCTGCAATGGCGGGCCAGCCTACTAACAGAGAGCAGCTGAAAGAATCTCAAATCACATGTTCATGTGTTGATGATAGGTTGCTGCATCAGTGGGTGATGGTTACCGGGGGCGACGCTCTCCTCACACGCCGCATGAGAAATTTGAGGGTTTGACTGTTCTCAGAGCACTTAAGGTAAAATATTACTCATTCATGACACATACTAGAATGATTCATAAATTATAGACATTTTCACCACATACACCCTGGAAAATATACTAGAAAATATCTGTTTTCCAGTTGGCTCAGGATGGGCTGGTTAACCAATCAGATGCCAGGCTGTTACATGAGATCGGGGAGACTGTAAAAGCTCTGATGGACTCGTACTTCAGAAGTCACTCTATTCTCTATTTTGCTTACACACACTTGGTGTGCCGCTCCGCCATCCCAGGTACAAATATCTATAGTGCTCGAACAGGAACAGCCTTTAACGCATAAACACACATTTTTAACATGGTTAACGTTTTCCTTGGTGCATATTTGACTTCATGTGTATGAAGGACATCAGGAAGGGCGATTGGATCTTTCTCACCCAGTTCATGTGGATAACTGCATCCTGGAGCCTGAAACCAGGCAGTGCTGGAGAGAACCTCCTGCTTTCACTCATCGAGATCTCAGGTGCCTTCATTTGCAAATTATCAGTGTTTCACTAAATTCAGAAAATTCAAGATTCATATGAAGAAAGACAGGGATTCAGAATAGGATTTCAAGTTTCTTACACAAAAATTGTAAACATTTCACATTAATTAATGATTGGCTACAATTACTGCTTGGAAATGTTCAGTATACAGTTGAGGTCAAATTTTACATACCCCTTTCAGAATCTGCAAAATGTAAATTATTTTACCAAAATAAGAGGGATCATTCAAAATGCATGTTATTGTTTATTTAGTACTGACCAGAATAAGATTCACATAAAAGATGTTTACATATAGTCCACAAGAGAAAATAATAGCTGAATTTATTACAAAAAATGGCCCTGTTCAAAAGTTTACATCCCCTTGATTCTTAATACTGTGTTGTTTATGATCCACAGCTGTGTTTTTTCGTTTAGTGATAGTTGTCCCGAGAAATCCTTCAGGTCCCACAAATTTTTTGTTTTTTCATTATTTCTGTGTATTTGAACCCGTATGATTTTGAGATCTATCTTTTCACACTGAGGAAAACCGAAGGACTCACATCATGCTGTGATATTATATTTTTCCATTTAGTACTGCCCTTCAGAGGCTACAAAAGTAGTTACATGATTTCCCATAAGACAAAATAAGCTAAATTTACCCTGATCTTCAAATTGAAAAAGTTTTCACCCCAGGGCTCTCAATGCATGTTTTTTTCCTTCTGGATCATCAGTGAGCGTTTTAACCTTCTGTAATAGTAGCATATGAGTCCCTCAGTTCTCCTTGGATCACAAAATCATACAGTCATTGTTGGAAAGGGTTCAAATACACAAAAATGGTGGAAAACCAAAGAATTTGTGGGACCTAAAGGATTTTTCTGAAGAACAGCAGGCAGTTCAACTGTTCAGGACAAACAAAGGACTCATGAACAACTATCACTAAACCAAAAAACAGCTGTGGATCATTCAGGTAACAACACAGTATTAAGAATCAAGGGGGTGTAAACTTTTGAACAGGGTCATTTTATAAATGTAACTATTATTTTCTCTTGTAGACTATATATAAACATTGTTTATGTGGAATATCTTATTCAGGTCAGAACTAAATAAACAATAACATGCATTTTGCATGATTCCTCTTATTTGGTCAAATAATGAACATCTTGCAGATTTTGAAAGAGGGATGTAAACTTTTGACCTCAACTGTAAATTGTGTACAAACACTGCTTTTAATAAAATTCCCTTACTGTCAACATTCTAATGGGAATAATTGTGCAACATTGATTTTATTAGGTGCTGATTTTTGTGAATCCAGCATATTCAAAAGCGAGCTTCATTTGAATAGAATGGAGACATGTTATTCTATAAAATAATAAAAATGACTGACATTAATGTCACTTTTCTGTTATGCACTCACTGTGTTGTTGTTTATCTTGTTGCTTTTGCAGTGCAGTTCTTTACCTGAATGATGATTTTGAAGGAGGTGATTTCTTTTTCGCTGATCGAGACGCCAAAACAGTCACTGTAAGATTCATTTGCCAGTACTCACAAATTTTTTTCTCATATTCAGATCCATTTTTATAAGTTTTACATAAGATATCTCTAATACGACATATAAGAATGTGTAATATTCTAGATGAGTAAAGTTTGTGAACAAACTTTGTATTTAGCTTAAGAAAGTCTGAAACAGTTGTAAAAGCTTGACATTTAAAAGTTTAGATAGATTCGATAGATACTGACAGCATGTTGAAAGTAGCTGGTTTAAGCTTGTTTGGTCTTTTAGCAGGTTTCTCTATTTTACCAGCTAAGGACAGCCAAAAAGTGGCCAAAACCACATTAAAACCATCCTGGAAGACAACATTCTGTTGGATGTTGTTAAGCTTTGATATACCAATAGACAGTTTAAATACACCATAAGTTTCACTGTTCAAAAGTTTTCACCCCCTCAGTGAAAGTCAATAGGATTTTAGGTGGTTTTGGTTTATGAAAACCATAAGGTTTATCAGTTAGAAAAGATGTGGCACACCAAGTCAAACTAGTCTGAAGGTATGACCTGATTTTGGTGGTTGTAGCTTTAAAACTCTAGGAGGAGATAGTGTTTACGTTTTGGTTTAAAAGAAGAAGCTAAGATAATCGATCAGTTAAGTTGCATTTCTCAGGCCAATTTTTTGTATGCACAGAATTGTTCATTTTTTATTTTGTCTAATACACAACATATGCGTTGACATATTAATTTGTTCTTAACCATATTCCATATAAACATATAATGAATTTGGAGTATTCAAAGTGAGTAACTGTGTGCTCGAGGTTGGTCATTTGTGCACAACCTTTATCCCTTTATTTATATTTAAAATTTAAAATATCTATGTATAAAATGTCATCTAAAGTTAGAGTGAATTTTAGTACAAAAGTTATTGTGGAACTATGATTTTCTATACTCAGATTTCACATTTAAATTAGTGCGTATGCATGATTAGTGAATGAGATCCAGTCTCTCAGTGTTTTTTTTTTCTCTCCCAGGCAAGGGTTAAGCCAAAATGCGGGCGACTGGTTGGATTTACCTCAGGACCTGTCAATCCCCATGGAGTTACTGCAGTAACAGCGGGTCGACGATGTGCACTGGCGCTCTGGTTCACCACTAAAAAGCACCACAGAGATATGGTGAGAAACTCTTATGGAAACTTTCCAGAGGAAAAGTGTATGCATGTACACTAAATCATATGTTTAACTTCATCTTAGGAACGTGAGGAAGCTGAAGAATTATGGGCCGTGGATGGAAAGAGTGTAGTAAAAGAGGAAAAGGGTGATAGCGAGAAAACAGCTCGCAGCGGAAGAAGCCAAGGCAACAAGAGGAGCAAAGAAAGAGAAAGAGTGACGGGCAGGCGGGATGAGCTGTGAGACTGACAGATGAATGAGCCAATCAATGGACATCAATTGCTTTTTCTTAATGAACACTAGATTATATTTATCCCAAACTGTTTTACATGGTTATGTCTCTGGAAGTGTGAGAGTGTGTGCATGTGTGTGTGCCTTTGTTTCAGTATGTCTCATGTTTTGATGGTGGTTAAATATTATTTTTGAAATCAAAGAATAAAGAAGCGGCGAATGGATTAATTATGTAGAATTTATTATTATTCCTTTTAATTCATATAATTTTTCATCAAAAAAAAAAAGAAAATTTGCTGACATTTTTCTCACCCCCGGGTCATCAAAGATGAAGATGAGTTTTTTCATTGGAACAGATATGAGAAATTCTAGCATTGCATCACTTGCTCACCAGTGGATCCTCTGCAGTGAATGGGTGCCGTCAGAATGAGAGTTCAAACTGCTGATGTAAATGTCACAAAAGACACAAATTTCAGTTAAAATATCAGACTTCTATCCAGAATATTGCTATCTCTAGTGATAGTTTTGTCTGAATCAGGAGAGAAATATGCAATGGTTCAGGATCCATTGATGTAATGCTAAATTCTTCCAAATCTGGTGCATTAAAGTAAGAAACTCATCTACATCTTACTCATCTAAAGGTGTGTTCACAAAGGTGTGTAGTTCGGTTTGAGTGGTTCATTTGGTCCGGACCAAAAAGGAAAATTATACATTTGGCCCTGGTCCACTTAGCATTCACACTGGCATTTTTGACAGCGAACCTAAAAATACTGAATCTTAAGGCATAGTGATACGTTTACAACCTGATTGGTCAGGTTGAATGATGTATATTTCGTGACGGAAATCACCAAACACACTAAACAAAAAGTGAAAAGGTGCATTCGGCTTGAAGCAGCGCTGTGGGTGTATGACATCAAAGCACCCATTCACTAATTTGTATGATTGCCGCTTTAAGTCGAATACACGCAATGCCATCTGCTGGACTAAGTGCGCTCATTGTTGCATGCATATGATTTTATTTTCACAACCTGCAAACTCACGAAGAGCTCATAAAAGCACTTCCTCGTTGCTCCACTTTTCCCCTCTGCTCATTTTGTTTATGATACACCACTCATTCCCTTTCGTGAAATCATGTCACATGCCGCATCTTTTATTACTTCTTGTTTTTGGTTTGTTTAGAAGAATTTGGTCCATGTTGCGTTCATATTTCCATACGAACCGCACCAGAGTTTGTCTGGAAGTGGATCAAGACCAATATTTTTAACAAATTCAGTCTGCTTGTTTGGTGCACACCAGGGTTTGGATGGCAGCGTTCACACTTACTCAAATAAACCGCAATAAAAAACCAATTGCACCAGAGTTCGTTTTAATCAAACCAAACATGACAAGTGTGAACACACCCTACATTTTTTGGGTGAACTATTCCTTTAAATGACATACACTCACATAAGATCAGCAACCTTAAAGGTCCACTGAAGTGCTTTGAAACACACAGCGTTATTCTATGTGTTGACGTAATTTCACCTGAAACAGAAAGAAAGGGCAGAACATATCCAGCAGTCCCGCCCCCCTTATATCACAGCTTGGGCCAGAGCCGTTAAACTCGGTAAAGCCGCATTTGACAGTGTATGGCAGCCACAAACTCATCCATATTGTGATAAAATATATCATTCTGTATATAGTCTGATATATTTTGCGCATGTGATCTGCTCCGTGCTATTGTATCTCTGGTCCAGAGACTGTGTGCGCAGCGGTGGTTCCTGTGACACAGCGAGAAACCAGACTTCTTTTGCCCCAATGGAAAGCATTCAGTATTGAATCGTTCCCTATCCCCTATATAGTGCACTATCTGCCACTCACCATTCAGAAAATACAAATTCTGCAAACATGTGACTAGTTTCAGACAGAGCTGCATCGTCTATTTTTAGTGTAGGGGGAATTTGATTGGACAGAAAGTTTGATGAGAAGCTGAAGTTCAGGGTGATCTCATCAAAATCATTGAACCATAATGGCGGAAGTGAGAGACTAAGTTGATTTTGATTTCATAGGGACTTTAAATGCTGATTTATTTTGCATGGCATCAGTCACCTCATGTTTTTTGTTTTTTTCATGATACCGCATCCATACCTCTAGGTGTCGATATATAAATCCAAGACTACTGTCGAAGCAATCAACGTGCATCTTTAACTTCTCATTAACTTATTGTTTCTCAGAATCAAAACCGAGACAAAAAAGACAGAAGGTACAAGTGTTTAATACATCTAGACAACAGAGAGGGAGGAGGGGAGGTGTTGACGCCCCCTGCGGTACATTAGCACTGATAGAACGAGTGAGAGAGAGAGAAAAAAAAAGAAGGCGGCGGGAGAGAGATGGAGAGCGAGATTACAGATAATCCCTCATAAATGAGTGCATTTGTTTATGAAGCTTACAAATCTCCCATTTAGAGTATGGAATAATAATCCAGGCAAGAAATCATGTAATCATTCATACCCCGACTCCCCATCTCCATGCGACACCCCTTACCATTAAACTCAAAGCCTAATATCACTAACCCTCCTCTAATGCATAAAAAAACAGATTCTTGCTTTACTTACACTGGTTATTGATCTTCTATATTTGAGTTAATCTACATTGCGGTGTAAAATAAGAGGATAGAATAGTTAATGGTTCATAAGGTGTTAATATCATCCTATGCGTCTGATACTCAGCAGCCCTGGAAAACAGTTAAGTGTTTAAGAGCGTAGCAGATGTATGGATGTTCCTCTTAGGTAAATGACTAAGACCCTTCTGACCTGTTTCTATCGATGTTTGGTTATCACCGAGATGTGTTCGTGACTAATCTCTTTCGCCCTCATGGTAACATATAACATTACACAACATGTTGGTGTTGTGCGCAGGCTTTGAAGAGTGTGGATATTAATAGTGATAATGTAGCAGGCGATGGTCTGTTCTCATACATTCTAGCATGGCTAAAATTTAGAGTGAGACATTTGTTTAATCAGGATTTCTCAATGTAATCACACAGTGTGTCCATTTTTAACCAAATGAGTCCTCTAGGTCTAGGACACTTTCTTTAGGAAACTTTAGACACACCAAGAATCACTCTGATTCTATTTAAGCCAATGAACAATGGCTATTTGATTTAAATGTACATGAAACGCCTGATTTTATGGAATAAGAAAGTTTAGTATGAGACTGTACATTGTGAAATTCCAACTTAATTTCTATCTACATTCCAGTGATCATTGTTTATGTAAATATCACATTATTTTTTATAACAGTTACAAAATCAGTGTGTACACAAAGTTGCGACCGACTTTGTGATGTACTTCTGATTGAAACAGAATATTGAATGGGAAAAATATTCAATATCCGAGCATGAGTTGACCATTGATGTCACATTGACTATTTTAACAATGCCCTTACTACCTTTTTGGACCTTGAACATGTCAGTTGCTTTGCTGTCTATGCAGGGTCAGAAAGCTCTCGGATTTCATCCAAAAATATCATAAGTTTTTGTTTTAAAAATGAATGAAGGTCTTACAGGTTTGGAACAACACGAAGGTGAGTAATTAATGACAGAATTTTAAGTTTTGTGTGAACTATCCTTATAAGGATATGTTGCCCCATCTCATTGTCATTAGGAAAAACCATCCCAGGAACAGGAATTTTGGGCAAAATATTATGAAGACAAACAAACTGTTTTATGGATTAACTCAGTCTGAGTAATGTGTGCTAACAAAGTAAATAAGACACAAATTAAAAAAAAAAAAAAAAGCAACAAAAAAACAAGATTAACAGAGAAACTTGTATTTTAAACAAAATATTACTAAATACTTTTCATTATTTTCCCCACCAATGAAAATATTTCCCAACAATGCCACAGAAAATAAACAGCTTCTCCAAACAATACACTGTAGTGGTATTTTGTTCCTGAACAAACAAAACGTTTTGAACAAAATGGTTGAATGAATGATTCAGTGACCCATTCTTGAAGGTGTTGCCACCTACAGAAGTAACAATGTAAGTCATTTGTCACTGAAAAATCACTAAAAACACAATCTGACAGTCTGAAACAATCACAGACAGGCAAAACGAAAAAAGTGATATCAGACCTGTGTCCAAAATGGTGTATTTACATGCAGTATATAAAATGTGAAAAGCACTTCATATTAATAGTATGTCAGAATTCTTAGTATTTATGCAACAGTATGTGAATAAAGGCCTCCTTCACTTCTTCACACACATATTTAAAATGTAGTAATCATTTAACTCTAGCTTGGCGCTAACTGTACACCGAAGACATTCCTGGCGGATAACGTGTTGCACATGCGCCGGTGAGAAGTGACGACAGTGAAAGTCCAAAAGAGAGAGCAAAAAATAAAAAAAAATAAAAAAACAACGGTTACAAATTATAAGTCCAAAAGGAGGATTTCGATAAAAGCCAAGTAAGGAAACTTTGCTTCCTTTACTCTTGTAAACAAACGCTGGTTTTCGCGAGCGGCGTATACATATGTCCTGCATCATCCACCTGGAATGGCTTTTACACGTCTGATAGTTAGCGCAAGCTAGAGAAAACAGATTATTATGTTTTAAAAATGGATATTTTTCTTACAAAAACTCATCGATTCACTACAGGAGGCCTTTATTCGCCCCCCGAAGCTGTGTGGAGCACTGTTTATTATGATTGATGCACTTTATTAGACTTCTTTGAACAGAAACACCCACCCACTGCCATTATAAAGCTTGGCAGAACCAGGATAATTTTTAATGTAACTCCAATTGGATTGGTCTGAAAGTAAGAACGTCATATACACCTAGGATGCCTTGAGGGTGACTAAATTATTGGCTAATTTTCATTTTTGGGTGATCTAACCCTTTAAGAGAATATATAGCATGTTTACTAAGCCATTTTCTTTGTGGATAGTGTTGACTGATTCAACAATCTAGCTGATTTCAAGTTGATTGTGGAGACATTTGCTGGCCATAATATAGGCAAAACCTGATCCACACACATAGACAATCCTATATAAATGCACTTAAAATAAATCTTAACTATACATTACAATCAAGGGCTTTTTACATGACACTGAACCTAATGCCACACATAACCGTTCCTCAATGTTCATCCATGCAAAAGTAAACCACTCCCTTTTGTCCTAATAGAATATAATCCTTTTCACCCATGGGTCGCGTTGTCCCCCCTCCTTGCTAAATCGAGTGATGATTTTATCCACCATGCTGTGATGTTTTGTCTGCTTCAGCGAGGTGGGGGAGGACGAGTTATATTTATGATAATGATAGTTTGTCAGTTCTAAATCAGGACACTAAAATTGATTCAAGCTAAGCAAATGTTCAGGTTTTTAAGCTCTTAAAAAAGAAAAACAATCTCTCATTCCTCATACATCATTGTTCCTTAAACATAGTGTTAGTTATATTTTGTTACAACAGTGCTCACACTCTTAAGATTAAAAGTGTACCTTGTGCGTATTATAATCACAAAGCCTTCCGCTCACCTCAAAGTAAAAATATTGCTAATTTTGAAAGTTTCCAAGGTGTACGCAACAGCAGCTCCCAGTGATCTGAAACCTTCATTCCATACATAGAAATGTCTTTCCAGTCTATTATTTACAATTTTCAGCTTTTTTCCATCACAGTGACGTCTGTGGATGTTCTGTCTGGTCATTCATGACTAATAGGCCACTCTAACCATGACCCTCATCTGGTGGCTTTTTAAAAATGCTTTGGTTTTTTGGACATCTACAGTCAAACCAAAAAATATTCAGACACCAGATATAATTTTTGATATTTTTGTACTAGGTGCAGGACACTAAAAGTTCATTTATGTAAGCAATGATAGCTAAATAAAGTAAACTGTGACATATTATACCCAAAAAATGTTCATACAGTGGACTACCAGTAAAACTGATAAAAATTGGGACTTTGACCTGACCGTGTTTTGTTACATACCTTTCTATCAAAGTTATCTGATATTATCTAAATGAATTTGTTCTGACACAGTTTAAATCTTGAGTTCTTGTCATATTTTATTACCATTTCCTAAACTATAGCGAATAAACTGTGATAATGTGAGAAATGTTCAGGTGTCTGTTTTGGTTTGGCTGTATGTTCAAAGTTTATGGATATCATCAGTGCTGATCTTTAGGTTGGTTCCACAATTGTGTCAGTGTCTTTAACATTTGCATTGTTTATTATTTCCTAAAGAGGGAAAATGGATGGATATGGATCATCCACAAAATTAAAAAAAAAGTAAAATCTCCCTCACCTGGCCCCTTTACACACCTGCTTTTCTGTCATGTGACCCCATGACCTGATTCTCTCCACTATTTAGTTCTCTTGTCTTTTGCTCTCTGTTCTCTCCTCTCCTAACAGATTTCCCTCCCTCTCGTTCTCTCCATCCCAGGCTTTATCCTTTCAGCCCTGATCTCACTTCATCCCCTCCAATCCTCATCTGCCCATCACAAAAGCATCACACAGTTTACAGAAAGAGAGAGAGAGAGAGAGAGAGAGAGAGAGAGAGAGAGAGATCAGAAGGTGCGTAAAGCAGAAAACCTGAATGAACATTGTCCCGAGAAAAAGGCAAGTGGATAGAGAGTTGAAAAGAAATACAAATAAAGTGGAGAAACATCCCAGAGGAAGAGGTAAGCATTGTTTTTGGTCTTTTATATGTTGCTACCGCTTTAGATTTTATTAACGAATATTGCAAAGTAAAGATTATGATAATGAATTACACTAGGGAATTTTGACTTCAAATCAGAACCGAATCAGTCAATCAGTTTAATGATTTAAGTCTATTTAAACATAAATACATTTTGGTTTGTTTTGGTGCTGTACCCACCTTTTTCATTTTAGGAAGCATAAGATATCAGAAGATGCAAGGTATTGAATAAAAATTACAGAATCGTGATCTCAACATTGTGATTAATGCTTAAAAGAGAGCACATATGTGACCCTGGACCACAAGACCAGTCATAAGGGTCAGTTTTCTGAAATTGGGATTTATATATACTGAGTAAATAAGCTTTCCATTGACGCATGGTTTGTAAGGATAGGGCAATATTTGGCTGAGATAAAACTATTTGAAAATCAGGAAGGGTGCAAACAAATCTAAATAGTGAGAAAATCACAAAAATCAAAAATTAAGTTCTGATATGTTTACAGTAGGAAATGTACCAAATATCTTCATGGAACATGATCTGTACTTAATATCCTAATGATTTTTGGCATAAAATCGATAATTATGACCCATTCAATGTATTGTTGAATACTGCTTCAAATATACCCGTGCTACTTAAGATCCAGGGTCACATATTAAGAAATATTTGTAATTATTTTAAATAACCTCTTAATTAAACATAGTATAATGAATCAGCTAGAGATTATAAATCATATTTAGGTTCTATATAAATAGACTTTTAAACCATAAAACATTCAGCAGTGACTGAATTATACTATGGTAGATGTTCGTTCAACAAAGTAAACTGCCGAAACTCAAATTCAAACGATGGCTAGCCACACTTTCCCACCCATTCCCAGCTCTCTCTTTCTCTCTCTGACCATTTCTATCCATGTATCCCCCTCCCCTTCTCTACTGTAGCTCTTATCCAGATGCAAAGAGCAGTCAATAATCGGATGAGAGCAGATTTGATTCAGAAGGCCTCCCTTAAAATCTCAGCAGTGTGGATTTAAACTCACTCTCTCCAGGCTGAATGCTTTTCTCTCTCTCTCTCTTTCATTAGTCTCTTTCTGGTTATGGTTTTTGGTGCTCACAGTCTTGTTGGTAATAACATTACCTTGCCATTTGATTCACACTGACGACAAATACAAAAATTCCAAGTATGGCGTTCACCTTGAGTTTCCTTGATGTCCATTACAGGACAGCTCCCTCCCACCGGTCCACCTCTCTCCCATCCACACCCTTTGTTCCCTCACTTTCTCCTCTCAAACAAATTTTAGGCAAAAGTCATTTGGTCATGAGAGCTTGGGAGAGACGCAAAGATTCAATAAACAATTCAACAAAAGGAAATCGACTACATTAATCTTCCTTTGTAAGGTAAGACGTGATATTTAAACTTCAGAAGTTATTATATAACTCAATAGTTAGTGTAAAAATTAGACTATTTATACAAGCAAACTGGGTAGATCATCAAAAATGAAGAGCAAAATTATTATAAATAACTACTGAGAGAGTCTAACCTAATCAATAATGTCTAATATGTGTCTCAGTGATGTTTTAAGCCGAAAATCTAATTTTTGTTTTGTTCAACACTCAAGAATACCACAAATGCATGTCGCTGTAATGTGCTAATGTGAATACATTCATTTTGGATTATAAATAGAGTCACAATAGCTCTTGTTATGCTGTAATATTAATGTATTTATGAACTAACTATCTATGTATATAATATCTGAGTATATAAAAGCAGGTGTATAAATGTTTGATAAAGTAGTTTCTTATTTGACTCTGACTCATTACGCACTTGTATGTTTGTGGCGTTGGTACGAGTGAAATTTTGCATGCATCCTTATTTGTGAGGATTTGCAAACCAGGTCGAAGGGAGTTTGAATTGCAAATAGATGTTGAACGAGGGAACTGGAGATATATTGCAGTGAAAGCCAATACGATGAGCTTTTGCCACAAGCAGGGAAATAAATTGCACTGATTGATGTAACAAGAAAATGTACATTCATTTTTAGGAGAGTTTTCCCCCAGGATTCTCTTGGCTGTACTGACCTCACTTCCTGTCTGTATCTGTGGGTGACCGTGCCTGACTACCATTGCCATGGGTGAAATGGAGCAACTGCGAAAGGAGGCGGAGAGCCTGAAGGATGAGATTACTGTTAGTGTCAAAAATATGATCCAATTAAGATTCATTGTTTTTGTTCAAACTTCACAAACATTTGTATAACTTTACAGAATATCACAGATTGATTCTGAGTTCTAGATCAGCTCTAATATCAATTATGTGAGTGTTTTGTGCTCTACAGGCGGCTCGTAAAGCAGTGCAGGACCTTACATTCCAGGATCATGTGGCGGGGACAGCTGTTGTGGGACGTGTCCAGCTGAAGACCAGGAAGACACTGAGAGGACATCTGGCCAAAATCTATGCCGTGCACTGGGGGACAGACTCAAAGTAAACGTCTATATGCAAATAAAAGCAACACATGCTGCTCCACATGTACTAGACTACAAGCACATCCAAATACACACATATACATTATACACACATGTCATTTTTAATAGACTTGCACTGTATTTAGGCAAAGTTAAGTGAAATAAATGATTATGTAAACAATAAACATATTTTCAAGAATTGACAGAAATGTTCCTTTAGCAAATAACAAAAATAAGTACCAAAATTACAAAAACTTAAAGTTACAAACATAAACTTCCTAAAACTAAAAACTGAAAATCTAAAAAGATGACCAAATACTAAAATAGTACATAAATATTATTATAAAAACACTCTGTTGTCTCAGAACACATTTATTTTCTAACCTTTTTTTGTCTTTTTCTCAGACTGTGTGTCAGTGCTTCTCAAGACGGTAAACTGATTGTATGGGACAGCTACACCACCAATAAGGTACTGAAACGTTTTTTTCAATCTTTAGCTACAAAAAGGCCAAAAATCATTGAGCCTATCGTTTCTAATTGTTACACATAGAGTAAATGACAAAATCTGTTTGCTTTAACTTGGAGCTGCTGTCACGTACATTTAAATGCAAATCATTTCTGGTGGAGGCTATTAAGAAAATCAGTACCTGCCAGTGGTCACATTTGTGTGCAAGAGGGAGGAGATGTATTTAAATAAAGCACGAAAGCAGGGATGAGACAGTTTCAGTTCTATCTAAAGCTATGGAAGCTGCTTTATTCCACGTATTTAATCATAAACTAAGAACATTTTGATTTTATTTACTGTTCTTGAGACTGTTCTTGCGTTCTTTCAACTGTGACTTTATATCTTGCAATTTAAGACAGACTTATGAGAAAGGCACATAATTATTCAATAACAAGACAATTATAGCAATTATTAGAAATAAAGCCAAAAATGGGAGAAAGTTGCCATTGGATCTAATTCATGAAACGCAAGCAGATTGATTTTTTGTGTGAATCGTTTGCAAAACTATGTTCAGATGTATATTTTCATAAATTAGTTCACTGTTCATGAAAGTGTTCATTTTCAAAATGTTATTTGAGAAAAATTGTATGTTTGTGTAAAATCCATAATTTTTTGTCAGCACAGTCTGAAGATGATTCGATTCGATTTTGGTGTTAAGTTTTTATCATAAATTAAAATGGCGTACAGGAAGTTTGCCCAACAATGGCAAGATTTGTATCTATTTTCTCGACATGACCTAAGGAATATTTGAGACCAGTTTAATTACAATAGGCTAATGCAATCAAAAGTTACTAGCATTTTTTAAAATTTCATAATTAATGGTTAATGAATGGTTTATTACTTTTGAACAATAGGTGGCACTGTTACTAAATTAATGTGGCATGGTCAGTGTGAGGTGTCAATCGCACATACAAAATTTGGTATCAATATGTCAAAGCTTTACAGAGATACAGCCTCAGATGTTTCAGATATTTAGCATATTTCCAGCAAATTCGTTAATGCGTTAAACAAAATCTGTTTCGTATATCGACACGAAATCCATAACTTTTTGCCAGCATGGTCTAAAGATGAGTCAAATTTGGTAAAAAAAAATTGGACCAATGGTCTAGGAGGAGTTCGAAAAAGTAGGTTTTCAACATAAATCTAAATGGCAGACAGAAAGTTCGGCTGACTATGGCAAATATTGGTATCTCGGCATGATCCAAGGAATATATTGAGATCAATTTCATTACAATAGGCCAATGTATTCAAACGCTATTAGCATTTTTTGAAATTTCTTTATAACTTTTGACTACAAGGTGGCGCTGTCGGAGCATGGTGCCGAAGACACATCCTGAGTTTCGTAACGATATGACAATGTGTTCATAAAATATAGCATTTTATGACAAAATTCCAAATGACCGACAACCAAAATGGCTGACACTGGAAAATTGTTGAGGTATGGTTTGACTCAGCATGCTCCACCAAATCTAAAGAGACCAGTTTTGATTGATTTTTGGCAAAATCATTCAGAAGTTATAAGAAAAAATTACTTTTCTTTTTTGTCTCTTCTGACAACTAGGTGGCAAAAGTTGTGCCAAAACTGTGCAGGTAGCCTCAGATCATAGTTGTTATAACTCACCAAGTTTGGTCTCAAAACCCCAAACTGTTATACTGAGATATAGGCTCACATGCATTTTTGCGTGTTCCTCATCAAATTCGTTCACACGTTATCAGAGAACAATTTGACAAATCAACTTTTTGCCAGTATGGTCTGAAGATAATGATCTGAGACAATTTTGGTAAAAATCAGACAAACCTTCAAGGATGAACTATTAAAAATAGCGAAAAAACTACAATTTTTAAATTTTGGTGTCCATTCGAGCCATTTTCCTTCTAGACCCTGTGTTCAAAAGTTATTAGCATAACCATAAGTGAAATTTTCAACAAGTGGTGGTGCTAGAGAGTTTGAGTTAGAGACTTCAAACTTCATATGGGTAATGTTGAGACTGTCCTCTATCTGTGTGTCAAATTTTACAACTTTCCCGCAAGCGGTTCTATAGCCATAGACTCAAGAGCAGAAGAAAAAACATAAGAAGAAGAAGAATACGAATGCCAGCGGATTCAATAGGGACCTTCACACCTTCAGTGCTTGGCCCCTAATAACAGAAATAGTTAACCATTTAACTAAAAATTTGAAAATTAATGTAATTCATGGACAAATATAATGGACAGCTTAGTCTACCTTTTTCCTGAACAGGGAAGTTTCGCCCATCTGTAACGATGCTTAACGTTTCATATCTTCTGACCACTAGGTGGTGCTGCACCAAAACTGTTCAGGTAGCCTCAGGTCATGATTGTTATAAAACACACCAAGTTTGGCCTCAATATGCCAAACCGTTGCGGAGATATAGCCTCACATTCATTTTTGCATTTTCTCTGTCAAATTTGTTTATGCGTTATTCAAGAACGAATACGTTAAGCAGAATTAGTTAACCAGTTAACTAAAAATGTGAAAATTTATTTAATTCATGGACAAATATAATACAAATCAGCTGCATAGTCTGTTTTCATTTTTATTATCCACCGTTTTCCTGAACGCAGAAGTCTCGCCGACTGGAACAATGCTTAACATTTCCAGTCTCTGGTGTTTCTAGTCAAATTAACATATTTTCTGAGACTATAATGTTAACGTTCAAGCACATGCCGCCATAGTTTCATCACCTTAAAGTGTCACAATGACCATCTTTTTGCAGTTACAAACCATTTAGAAGTTATAAGCAAAAAAAAAAAAAAAAGTCATATCTTCTGACCACTAGATGGCGCTGCACGAAAACTGTGCAGGTAGCCTCAGGTCATGATTGTTATAACACACACCAAGTTTGGCCTCAATATGGCAAACCATTGTGGAGATATAGTCTCACATCCATTTTTGAAAATCGTCAAATTCATTCACGTGTTATTCGAGAACAAAATGAGTTAGCCAGAATTAGTTAACCAGTTAACTAAAAATTTAAAAATTAATTTAATTCATGGACAAATATGATAGAAAACCGTTGCATAGTCTGTTTTCATTTTTATTACCCACCATATTTTTCCTGAACGTGGAAGTCTCGCCGACTGGAACGATGCTTAACATTTCTGGTCTCTGGTGTTTCTAGTCAAATTAACATATTTGCAGAGCCTATAATATAACGTTAACTACGGCACATGGCCAGGGGCGCCGCTAAGGGGGGGAAAGTTAGGACAATTCTCAGGGCCCACGCACTTTAGGGGCCCCCAGAGAACTGCTTTGGTGTGGTAGGGGGGCCCAACTTCATATTTTGTCATAGGGCCCAAAATTGTGAGCGGCGCCCCTGCACATGGCGCCTTAGTTTCATCAGTTTACAGTGTTAACTATACTTAGCTAAGCTAACTTATACTAAGTTAACTTATCTGTCATAGTTTAATAAGTGGGTAGATGACATGAAGCGACACAAGGATAGCGGGACATATACAGCTCCTGATGGGGGCGAAGTTAGTGGGATTTTGTCCATAAAATGATAAGAGCACACTGTCAGGGTTTGCGTGCTGGACTGACGAGACGGGTTACGAGATAACAAACAAAAGTGATATTTAATGTAAATCTTCAAGTGTGACAAGCAGAACAGGCAGGAACATCCACACACGTAAAACATCTAAACAATGTAAAGACCGACGGGGAACTCAAGAAACAGACAGACTTATAAAGGAAGATAATTAATTAAACACAGGTGATGAGGATGACAGGTTGATGAGGGTGAAACCAATAATGACAAAATGACAGGGGGAGACCAGATGAACAGACAGAACTGTGACATTACACCCCCCTCCGAAAAGGCGCGTCCTCGCGCCGTGGGAAACAACAAAAAAAAGAAGAGGGGCGAAAAAACAGAGTCCATGAGGGAGGAGGCTTTGGCGGAGGACGGCACCCCTGGAGGGGGACAAACAAAGTCAACAGAGTCCAAGGGGGCGACGAAGGTGGGAGGAGCCAGGGAGGAAACAGGAGGGACCCGGAGCAGGAGGCACAGAGCAAGACCCAGGCCACAGCCATGAAGATCCATGGTGGAGCCGACGGAGGGAGGAGCCATGGTGGAGGACGGGCTGACGACTCCAGGGGTCCGACCGACAGAGGCAGAGCAGGTGGAGGATGAGCCCGAGGCGGAGACGGAGAGCCGAAGATCCTGGGCGACTCCGAGGATCCGGAGGGCCAAGGCGGAGCCAGAGGCTCTGGTGACCAAGGCGGAGGCGGAGATCCGGAGGGCCGCGGTGGAGCCGGAGCGACAGAGGACTGAGGTGGAGCCGGGGGGAGGGAGGAGCCCAACGGAGCGACGAGGCATAGCCAGAGGAGTAGAGTCCGTAGGCGATGACGGGACGACAACCGACCAAGGCGGAGCCGGAGGGACGAGGAAGCCCAGTGGAGCTGGTGGGCCGACGGGTGAAGACGAGGGAGCTGAAAGCCGTGGTGGAGCCGCAGGGTCGGAGGGCCGAGGCGGAGTTTTGGACTCTGAGGCTGGAGGTGGAGA
Source organism: Garra rufa (assembly GCF_049309525.1). Lineage (NCBI taxonomy): Eukaryota > Metazoa > Chordata > Actinopteri > Cypriniformes > Cyprinidae > Garra > Garra rufa. Next base: position 26,024,343 of record NC_133369.1, read on the forward strand.
TGAGGGATCCTCCAGCTGAGACGCCGATGGAAGCTGGCAGACCTGCGGCGAGCCCACTGCACAGATGGAGGACTGAGGGTGAGCAGGGGGACTGACAGGTGACAGCGGGGTTTCTGGAAGGCTGGATGGAACCAGCGGAGATTCAGGATGGCTGGGCGGAACCAGCGGAGATTCAGGATGGCTGGGCGGAACCAGCGGAGACTCAGGATGGCTGGACGGAACCAGCGGAGATTCAGGATGGCTGGACGGAACCAGCGGAGATTCAGGATGGCTGGACGGAACCAGCGGAGATTCAGGATGGCTGGACGGAACCAGCGGAGACTCAGGGCGGCTGGACGGAACCAGCAGAGACTCAGGACGGCTGGACGGAACCAGCGGAGATTCAGGACGGCTGGACGGAACCAGCGGAGATTCAGGACGGCTGGACGGAACCAGCGGAGATTCAGGATGGCTGGACGGAACCAGCGGAGACTCAGGGCGGCTGGACGGAACCAGCAGAGACTCAGGACGGCTGGACGGAACCAGCGGAGATTCAGGACGGCTGGACGGAACCAGCGGAGACTCAGGGCGGCTGGACGGAACCAGCAGAGACTCAGGACGGCTGGACGGAACCAGCGGAGATTCAGGACGGCTGGACGGAACCAGCGGAGATTCAGGACGGCTGGACGGAACCAGCGGAGATTCAGGACGGCTGGACGGAACCAGCGGAGACCAGACAGATCCAGAGACACACTGAAGAGGGCGGGTGGGTGGGAATTCCAGGCAGACCAGTGGCTCCGAGAAAAAGTCTATTAAGTCCCCAGAGTGTAGCTCATGCTCACCCCCAGTGGTGGTGCAGTGGGCAGGGCTCTCTACCGCCCTCTCTTGCTCCACGCAGCACTCCACCGTCGCAGATGTAGAGGTCGGCTCACGCTCTTGGTCGGAGGTTTTGATCCCATTGGCACTCCATATTGTGTTCGCTCCGGGCTCAGGCTCTCCGTCCGCGGTGAATGCGGGCTCATACTCTGCGTGTCGGGGTGATGTTTGGCTGGGCTCTGGGTCTGGAGTGGGGCTGGTGTCATCCTTCGCGGTCAACGAAGCTCTGCTGGACACCAGCACCCACTCGATGTAATCGGCGAGGCTCTCTCGAGGACCCTCCCCGGACAGCTGCGCTTTCGTGGCGATGTTGAGTCCTGCACGGTAGAACGTGCACAGGCAGCTGTCCGGGTAATGCGTCTGTGGCGCGAGGTACACAAAGTCTCTTGTGTGGTCCTCGAGAGAGCGGTTCCCCTGCTCCAGGAGGATGATGAGGACGGCAGGGATATCCATGAAGGGAAAAAAAACTAAACTCAGAAAAACCGGGAAAATAAAGCAGGGAAACACGCCGTGAAACTGTTTTGGGTCGGTCTTTCTGTCCGGGTTTGCGTGCTGGACTGACGAGACGGGACACGAGATAAACAAACAAAAGTGATATTTAATGTAAATCTTCAAGTGTGACAAACAGAACAGGCAGGAACATCCACACACGTAAAACATCTAAACAATGTAAAGACCAACGGGGAATTCAAGAAACAGACAGACTTATAAAGGAAGATAATTAATTAAACACAGGTGATGAGGATGACAGGTTGATGAGGGTGAAACCAATAATGACAAAATGACAGGGGGAGACCAGGTGAACAGACAGGACTGTGACACACACAGTATTTTACACTAAGCGCACATTTTTATATTTAGTTAAATTGTATTTTTTTTTACTCCATTTTAACATGGATTTCTATCGAGACGGAACACAAATCTAAACAGTAGTTAGAATCCAACATGGCGGCACTCGTCTGTTAATCAGGAAAAAGGTGGATAAACAAAGGAAATTTGCCATTTCACACATGATTCAAAATATTTACTAAAGTTTAGAATAAGGCCCAATGTATATATTACCATTCGCTAATAAACCTTGATCTACAAAACATTAATTAACCATCATCCCTGATTGTGCTTTAGGTGCACGCAATCCCACTGAAGTCCTCGTGGGTGATGACATGTTCGTACGCACCTTCAGGAAACATGGTGGCGTGTGGAGGACTTGACAACATGTGCTCCATCTACAACCTGAAGGGCAAAGATGGCAACGTGAAGGTCATGCGTGAGCTTGCGGCACACACAGGTGACAATATGTGAACCAGGATACCAATATACAAGAGCAATTTAAGCAGTTAAATATTTTACATCAGCTCGCTGCGTCTTAAAATCTCTGTTTTGATTGTCTGATCTGAATTTGTGTTATGTGTTTTGTGTTGATCAGGTTACCTGTCCTGCTGCCGCTTTCTGAATGACAATGAGATCATCACCAGCTCTGGAGACTGTACCTGGTACATTCACTTCTAATATGTCTAAGAAAGGTTTGCTGTAGATAATGTATTCATTCAATTCCCTTAACTAATGTGACCTGGACTTTTTCCAGTGTTCTGTGGGACATTGAGACAGGATCGCAGAAGACCGTGTTTGCTGGTCATCTGGGTGACTGTATGTCTCTGGGTGTGGCCCCTGACTTTAACACGTTCATCTCAGGAGCCTGTGACTTCACAGCCAAACTGTGGGACATCCGTGAAGGCCAGTGCAGACAGACCTTCGGAGGCCACGAGAGTGACATCAACGCCATTGGGGTAGGAATGATCAGCAAGACAGTAATTAATGTCAAACCCTAACCCTAACCACTGAAATACTGATTAGTTACATTTTTAATGAGTGGGGCATACTAAGGCTTAATTTTATTTGTTTATGATTTGAACCCCCTAGGCTGGTGGTTCTTACCTTTTTTGACTCCAAAAGGATTTTTAAATATGTATATTTTTCTAACAATTTCTTACTGCTAAAATATTTCAGAGTTTGTTATAATTAGAAGAATGTTTGTACATTGGAACAATGTTTAGTATTTTTATATTCTATGTAGCATTTAATAATATTCTAAATTCGTTTTTTGTTTTGTTTTGTTTTATATATTTGTAATTTTTTTATGTTCATTTAGATTTAAGTTCAGACATGTTTAAAGTTAAACAAACTTATTTTATTTCAGGTACATTTTAAGCTTTTCATCTAACATCTATATTTTATTTTATTTCAGATTTATTTATATTTTAATGAACCAAAATGTGTTTTATTTTTAATATTTAAATAGTTTCCAAAATTTTAGTTTTACAAAAAATGATGTACTTTTGTAATTTTTTATTAAAGTTTTAATTATTTAAATGTATTAACATTAAACACTTTATTTTAGGTACATTTGAAGTTTTTCATATAACATTTCATTCAATTTTATTTGATTTCAGATTTACTTCAATTAACAAAAATTATTTCATTTTTAATAGTTTTTATAATTTAATAATTTTTTTAATAGTTTTAGTTTTACTAAGGTTTATGCTTATTTAAGTTTTAGTCACTTTAATGTATTAAAATGTAACATTTCAGTTTTTCATCTAACATTTATATTTTATTTAATTTCAGATTCATTGTATTTAACAAACATATGTTATATTTAAATTTAAATTGTATAATTTAATATTTTAAATAATTTAGTTTAACTAAGATTGTTATGTGCTTTAGTTGTTTTTAGTAGTTTTCTTTATATTTCTATTTAGGTTTACGTTTATTTTAGTTGTAGTCATTTTAATGTATTAAAATTATAATTACTTTATTGCAGGTGCATTTTAAGTTTTTCAATTTATATACAATTTGATTTCAGATTTATTTTAATTAATAAACAAATATTTTTAATAGCTTTAATAGTTTTTATAATTTAATCATTTTTAAACAGTTTTACTAAAATTACGTGCTTTTGTCATTTTTTAAATCTTTTTTTATATATATATATATATATCTATTTAGGTTTACATTTATTTTTTATCTAACATTTGTATTTTATTTGATTTCAGATTTATTTTAATTAACAAAAACTTAATTTCTAATAATCCTTTTTTAAATAGTTGTAGTTTCTAATAACAACATGGAGTTTAAAAAGTTGTAAGTATTGCCAAATTAATTTGCCAAATTAATTTTAATTTAATATTAATGATATTAATTTAAATAACTTTTCCAGATCTAGAAATCACACATTTAAAATTAGATTATATAATGGTTCTTCAAAGCTGTTGAGGGGGTGAATTAAACAGTTTTAGGCTAATTTAACACTTATTTTAAAACATTTATATCATATTGAGGACCCCTGGTTAAAAACCACTGCATTAATAAATTTAATTTGTACAGTATGTAGATTATCCTGCACTGCTGACATAACAAACATGAAGAATATGTTTAATTGTGCAGTTTGTTTAAAAGGTGTGGTGTTTATTAATTAAGAGAATGAGCAAAAACCCAACAGATTGAGGAACCTGGATCAGAAGGCAACCACATAGCAACACACTAACAAACTGAGAATGCCTTATAGCATCCACACAGCACACCCTAACATAAAGTGGCAGTGAGTTTTGCGATATAACAAATGCATTAATTTTTCTCTCTGTGCCACTTTGCAGTTTTTCCCCAATGGCAATGCAGTGATCACAGGTTCAGACGACGCTTCCTGCAAGCTGTACGACCTTCGTTCAGACCAGGAGCTCATCACCTACCAGGACTCCAGCATCATGTGCGGCGTGACCTCCATCGCTCCCTCCCTCTCTGGAAGACTCATCCTCGCTGGGTACGACGACTTCAACTGCAACATCTGGGACTCGCTGAAGGCGGAGAGAGTCGGTACGTCGCTGCAAAGAGATACAAGGATAGTTGTAAACTTCAGGAGGACGATATCTGTGTCATAACTGTAATTAAATGGTGTCTGTGTTTTACAGGAGTGTTGTCTGGTCACGACAACAGAGTGAGCTGTATTGGTGTGACACCTGATGGGATGGCCTGCTGCACAGGATCATGGGACAGCTTTCTGAAGATCTGGAACTAAGGCTCTGTCTCAAACGGAGGCAAAAATAGAACATGTCAAAGACAGGGTAAAATGTAAAGGGGACCATTGAAACAGGACTATGGGATATAATTGTATAAGTAGGGAGGGAAAGCGATATGTTTGTTGAGTCGTTACAATGAGAAAGATTGTGAATAAGAAAACCTCATTTAGAGATGGGCTGACCTGTAGAATAATCTTGTCAAAGAACTCACGCAATACCAGAAAACTTGTTTCTTTCAGGGACTGCTAACTGCAAAAGTGGGCATTTACAAGGCCATTACTTATTTGGTGATTCGTGAGGTAATTTTTGGATAGGGTCTTTAACACATGGGTGTCACAGCATATTATCAATAATAGCATATGAAATAAGACTTTCAACGCTAGTTGAATCAAGCTTACTGATATCTAAATGCATCCTGTGCTATCAAACCTATATGACAGAGGTTGCCAAAATAGTTGCGCAAGATTGAATATACAATGACTTAAGTCTACACAGAATGATATTTTCACTTTTATAAAATGTGGTTTACAAACTATTGAGATAGAATAAATAAGTTTTAGTGAGGATGTCTGATTGAAGCTTCTTTTTATTAAGTTTAGTGTTAGAATTTTTTTTTTTTTTTTGATAGTGCACTGATAGTGTCATCTGTTTTTTCTGCTTACTCGAGCCAATAAAAATAACTACTGTGACAAACCTGACTGATTTTTCATGTGATCTCTTATATCTAATCAAATTGAAAATACAAATGCAAATATTATATACTACAATGTACAGCTGAAATCAAAAGTTTACATACACCTTGCAGAATCTGCAAAATGTTAATTATTTTACCAATAAGAGGGATCATACAAAGTGCATGTTATTTTTTATTTAGTACTGACCTGACTAAGATATTTCACATAAAAGATGTTTATATAGTCCACAAGATAAAATAATAGTTCAAAAGTTTACATACACTTGATTTATTTTTATTTTTATTTTTTTTATACTTGTTCGTGAGTTCCTTGTTTGTCCTGAACAGTTAAACTGTCTGCTGTTCTTCAGAAAAATCCTTCAGGTCTCACAAATTCTTCAGCAATTTTGTGTATTTGAACCATGTATGATTTTGAGCTCCCTCTTTTCACAATGAGGACAACTGAGGGACTCATATGCAACTATTACAGAAGGTTCACACACTCACTGATGCTCCAGAAGGAAACGCAATGCATTAAGAGCCAGGGGGTAAAAACTTTTTGAATTTGAAGATCAGGGTACATTTGACTTTGTCTTGTAGAAAACATTAAGTATCTTCTGTAGCTTCTGAATGTGAAGATCAGGGTAAATTAATCTTATGGGAAACATGCAAGTATGGAACTTCTGAAGGTCAGTACTAAAAAAAAAAAAAAAAAGATATTTAGGAAAAATAACAAAATTTACACATCTTCATTCTGTTCAAAAGTTTACAACCCTGGCTCTTAATGCATCATGTTTCCTTCTGGAGCATCAGTGAGTGTGTGAACCTTCTGTATTAGTTGCATATGAGTCCCTCAGTTGTCCTCAGAGTGAAAAGATGGATCTCAAAATCATACAGTCATTGTTGGAAAGGGTTCAAATACACAGAAAAAAAAAAACAAAGAATTTGTGGGACCTTAAGGATTTTTCTGAAGATCAGCAGATAGTTTAACCGTTCAGGACAAACAAGGGTATCATGAACAACTACGACTAAACAAACAAACAAAAAAGCTGTGGATCATTCAGGTAACACAGTATTAAGAATCAAGCATATGTAAACTTTGAACAGGGTATTTTTTTTTATAAATTCAACTATTATTTTCTCTTGTGGACTAATATGTTAACGTCTAACGATTCTGCAAGGTTTAGGTTAACTGTGTGTAATTCTAAAGCTTGGGGTGAGTTGTTTAGGTAACAAATAGTTTTAAGGATGCATTGATGAAAACAGTGACAGTAAATGTTACTAAATATTTATATTTCCCATAAATGCTGTTATTTTTAACTTTCTATTCATGAAATTCTTAGAAAAAAATGCATTGCAGTTGCCAGAAAAATATGAAGCAGCAACTGTTTTCAACATTAATATTTCATGAGTACTAAATCAGCACATTAGAATGATTTCTTAAAGAGATAGTTCACCAAAAAATGAAAATTACCCCATGATTTACTCACCCTCAAGCCATCTGTATATGACTTTCTTCTTTCAGAACAATACAGTCAGATATATATATATAAAATATTTATACCAATATAATAAAACATTTTTCTGACTCTTCCAAACTCCTTAATGGCAAGAAATGGCTGTTGAGATTTTTAAGTCTAATACAGTGCATCCCCCCGTCATAAGAAGTGCAACACAGCTCCAGGCAGTTCATAAAGACCATAATCTGTAGTGTTTGCAGTTGTACACGCATTCATAAGAGAGTGGTGCCTCAGAGGATGAAGTAGGACGTTGACGAATGTAAAAGCGCAAAAGAGAGAGCAAAACAACACACTTAGTTTTATAAATACTAAAGAAGGATTTTGATATAAGCCAATGGAGACTGGTTCTCCTTCGCTGTAAAGAAAACGTGGTTCTCGCAAGACTATATATTCTCACCGAAGCTTGCTACACCTACATCCTACAGCATCTGCTGGAATGCCACTCTCTCATGAATGTCGATACAACAGTTTTACAGTTTATAAAGTTTTAAATAAGTGTATTTTTCTTACACAAATGTACTGATTCGCTTCAGCAGGCCTCTATTAACCCCCTGGAGCTGTGTAGAGTACTTTTTATGATGGATGGATGCACTTTATTAGACTTCGAAATCTCAACGCCCATTCACTGCCATTATAAGGCTTGGAAGAGTCAGGACTTCTTTTTTTTAATATAACTCTAAATGTATTAGTTGGAAAGAAGAAAGTCATATACAGCTAGAATGGCAGAAAAGATATTGGATAACTGTTCAAATATTCCAAAATGGTTCAGATTCATCAGTAACAACGCTGACTGGCAGGCAATATTCTTCAATAACAGCAGGGCTCAAAGTAGAGGTATATTGATTTTCATCATCAGACATGCTTTGTGAACATTTGGCATCAATGACAGATAAAAATCATTAAGTTTTTCTAAAAAAAAAAGTTTCATAGTACATTCACATCAGATAAAAAGAAACAAAACTAAAATGAAATATTTTATTTACATTAAAACAGTGTTTATTTACAAACACAGAAAAGCAGTAAAGAAAAAGGAAAGAATAGGAAAAAGAAAGATCATGTAGTTTTAGGCTTCAAACTGTAGTATATACACATAGTGTTGGCAGGATTATATCCTGGTATTCTCAGTTTGTCTCACTCGTTCTCCTTGTTGAGTGACAGAATCAGAGCTCTCCTGTCCATCTGGCTGAACTTCTGTTTTTCTGGTGTGGACACTTTCAACCTCATCTGAAGACAGATATTAAGATCCATTTAGAGTTTGAAGGTGCAATAGACAGTTTATATTATAACTAGTGCTTAAAAACTGTGTAATTACCTGGGAGTTACGGTCTCTGGGTGAATTCGCCTCCCTCAGGATCTGCAGAGGCGATCTGCCCTCACCAATCAGAACCTTTTCTGTATTTAATAAACAAGAAAAGACCTCAAAATTTGCTAGTTTATCCACCTTTCTACAGATATTTGTAAAGCTATTTTTAGCTATACAAAGCAGCTGGTTTTGCTGCTTGATATTGCAATCTGGTATGTCTTACCATACTATTTAAATGCATTATCTTATGAGCACACTGGTTTGTAGTGCAAACAGTTTTACCATTTACTGCATGTTGTTCTTCTTGTTATTTCCCTATAGTGGCTTAAGAAACTAAAGTCTCACCCATAAGCTTAGCTCCACGTTAAAGAAACAAAATGAGATAACCACTGACATATGTGCATACTTCAAAAAAGTATTAAAAATAAAAACTTTAAATACCAAAAAAAGAAAAAAGTTAGTCATCGACTTTTACTTTTAACATAAAAGGCAGGTGCAGACATTTATAAACCTGTGTGATGTGGTGAAAGGACAATTACCTCTCGGTCTCTGTTTGGCTCTCACAACCATGTTGTTATTCTCATTTGTGGCCGTTTTTTTGGTGGAGAGTGGTGAGGACAAGGATGTCTTTCCACGTGCCTGTACCCCTCTTGCTCGGACTCCAGTGGTCCCGAAGCCCACGCCCAACCATTGGGGCTTGAAAATGGCCTGACTTGGGCTGCGGGGGTCAAATTTCAGACAACGGATGCCGGGCTGGACTGTTTCAGCCTGGGTGACGGTCACTGGGCTGGGTTTGCTGGAGGCCTCAGCAGGTTGAGGTGTGGGTGGTTTGCTCTCCTCCTGCTGCTCATGGCTCAACTCTGGAAGTGCAACAGTCACCTGATGGAGAAACGACACACATCAGTCACTAAAAATAAAATAAATAAATAAACAGCAATGCATTTTATTAGGGGGGAAAAAACAAACAGCAAAAATAGTAAATGTGAAATATTATGCTGTATTTATTAAAAATGAAAACTAGTAATAGTTAAATATTACCACACTGTATTTAAAGAAAAATCTGCAAAAATAGTAACAGTGTGAAATATTACTACGCTTTATTTAAAAAAGCAAAAAAGTAATAGTGAAATATTACTACACCGCATTTATTGGAAAAAAAACAACAACAGCAAAAGTAGTAATATTGTGAAATATTATGCTGCATTTATTTTTAAAAAATCTAAATAGTAACATTGTGAAATATTATCATGCTGCATTTACAGAAAAAAAAATAAAAAATAGTAATACTGAAAAATATTACTACACTATTTAAAATAAAGCAAAAATAGCTGTGCTGTATTTGTAAAAAAAAAATTAGTAGTGAAATATTACTTTACTGTATTTATTTGAAAAAAGCTGCAAAAATAGTAATGTGAAATATTACTACACTATTTATTTGAAAAAAAAAAAATTACTACGCTGCACTTTTTTGAAAGCAAAAATAGTAATATTACTACACTGTATATGTTTAAAAAACCAAAAATATTGAAATATTACTACACGATTTAAAAAAAACATTCAAACAGCAAAATAAGTAATAGCGAAATTAATATTCTGTATACATTTTAAAAAGCAAAAATAGTAATATTGTGAAATTTTACACTGCATTTATAATAATAATAAAAAATGCAAAAAAGTAATATAGCTTAGTAGTATTTACTACTTTATTACTTTATTCATTTAATTTAATTTTTTTTTAAACAAATAGTAATATTGTGACATTTAAAGATGATTTTTAAGCAGCCAGTCTTTCTTTCTCTGGGACATTTCATATTATTTATATTATATTTTAAATGTCTCTGCTGTCACTTATGATCAATTTTATGCATCCTTGTCAAATATATAAAATAAGCCTTTCAGTCAAAAACAAACCTGTTCTTCAGATGTCTGGGACGGGACCTCATCTGCCTCCGGGGTCACGACAGCTTCAACAACAGGCGTGGAAGTTTCAGGCTCTGTGGATTGCGTTGGGACTGAGAAGAGTGCGTAGGAGTGATCTTCATTCGCTTGTCTCTCAGCGGGAGGAAGAGGAGTCAGAGGACGTTCCTCCAGAGAAGATGAGTACACGCCTTCCCGGCAAGTAAGAAGACTTAAACTGAGCTCTTTCCTTAATGGTGAACCACCAAGCAGCAGAGCCTCCTCTGCCTCTTCCAGTGAGGCCTCAGCATCCACCTCCACCTGCGTGTCCCCAATCAACACAAACGGGCTGCTGCATATGGAGCCGTAGCCCTCTGAAGGAGAAGACAGCGCAGGGGTGGACATGGCATCTGTTTGTCCTTTGAGGACGGATGAGTTCTGGGCTTTTGCCAGAGGGAGTAGAGGATCTCTGGGGCCTGCTTCATGTTTCTGAATCACACTGGGCAGGCTGGGGTGTTTGCTGAAGGAGACCGGAGGAAGGGGAGAAACAGAGTCGCTGCCGGACTTGACGTCATTGAGAAAGAAAGTGCTCAGTCGTCGTGCAAGAGATGTGACGCTCACTGTAAAGGAATCATTAAAAATGGTTATAATATTGTGACTTGATGTTATATCAATTTGCTGACGCAATCAGCCTGCATTATTTTAACAGTTTTAAAGAAAAAAAAAATAAAAGTCATTGCTACTTCCCACAATTGCAAGTTTACATCACGCACTTCCGGTTTTTTTCTTCATAATTGCAAGTTTATTTCTCACAATTGTGACTTTTTACAATTTTGATTTTATAATACACAATTGCGAGTTCTTTAGTCAGAATTGAAAGATATAAATTTCTTTTTTCCCTCAGATGTGGACTTTATAACTCGCAACTGAGTTAACAACAAAAGTCAGAATTGTAAGACACAATTAACACAATTGATAACATCAGACGTGTGAAATACAAACTCGCATTTGTGGAAAAAAAAAAAAAAATCTTTGCAATTGTGTTTATATCATGCTATTTGGATTTATAACTCGCAGAAAAAGCCAGAAATGCCAGTTTGTATCATGCAAGTCTGAAGAAAAAAAGTCAGGATTGTGAGATGTAAATTCACAATTGCAAGAAAAAAAAGTCAGAATTGTAACATGTAAACTTGCAACGGGCGAGAAAAAAAAAAAAGTCAGAATTGTAATTTTCTTGCAATTGTATAGTTTTTACAATACAATTCTAAGAAAAAGTCATTGTGAGATGTAAACTCACAATTACAAGAAAAAGTCAGAATTATGAAATACAAAAAAAAAAAAGTAAATCGCAGTTCATACCATGCAGTTTCTTAAAGTCAGAATTGTGAAGGAAAAAAGTCAATTGCAGGAGAAAAAAAAAAAAAGTCAGAATTGCACATTTTCTTTGCAATTGTGAGTTTATATCCCACTATTTTGACTTTTTAACCACACAATTCTGAGAAAAAAAGAAAATTTGTAGTACTGAGGGGGAAAAAAAAAAAAAGGTAAAAAGTGTAAACTTTAAACTGCGCGTTAAAAAAAGCCAGAATTGAGATACAAATTCACATTGAGGAAAAGGTCTCGCAACTGCGAGATTATAACCCACCATTTTAACTTAAGAACTGATAATTGTGAGTCCACCCCCCCCAAGCAATTCTGAGAAGACTAAAGGAATTTTTTTTTATATATATAAAAATTCAATTAAAAAAGGTAAACTTCGAATTGAGAAAAAACTGAATTGCCGAACTGCATTTTTTCTTTTTTTTTTTGCAATTGCAAGTTAAAATCCTACTATTTTGACTTTATAACTCGCAGTTGTGAGGTTTTTACCTTGCAATTCTTTGAAAAAAAAAAAATGACAGTTTGAATTGTACAAGTCTGAGAGGGAGAAAAAGTCAGAACTGCATTTTTCTTGCACCTTTTTTTTGCCAAGTTTGTAATAGTATTCACCTCAGAGCGGACCACTACTACTACTTCCACAACCAAGGCAACTTAAAAAGAGCTGAGCTTATGAATATCAATTAACATTTATCTTGAGCTCTTTTCTCTGCGTTTAAATATTTTGAATTAAAATGGGTTTTGAAAACAAAATGGGCAACTGAGGCACACTTTACTTACCCTTCAGTGGTGTTCGAGTGATGCCATTTGTGGGTGAGCGGGGGTCAACAAACACAGGCCCAACTGACTCCACCGCAGGAAGTGGAGAGTAAGCCGCGCCCACCTGACGTTACAGGAAAATACAATCAATTAACTCTTATCATGCCCATTGCTTACTCACTGTTTGTGTTCATACTTGATCTGAAAATGGCATAACTCCGCTTACAGTCTGGCTTATCGATAAACTACTAAGTCAAACTTCTATCAGAGAAACTCAAGTGTTGTTCCTGTATGCTTGTACCTGTATAGGTGTGCGGTCGATGGCACTGGACGGTGAACGCGGGTCTGCGAGTCTCGCTACACGGGCTGTTTTCGGCCGCTGACTCGGGTCTACCTTTGGTGTTGATGCCACAGACATCTTGCTTTCACTGGTACCCATTGTACACTGTTTGCTGCTAAGAAAACAACACGGTTTATGAATAAAATAATGGTAAGCATAGAAAAGTAGTTAGAACTCGAATACACTAAACTCATGCTGGCTTGCCAGAACTTAGCTAAATTATACGTTACGTAAAACACTTAATTCCATTTAATACAAAAGAAGCAGCCCTTGCCATGTTGCGTTTGAGCAACAAGGAAAGTTATCCAATAAACAAACTCAAACTCACCTTAAACTCAACGTGTTCCACGTACAGTCCGCTAACGTTATATGTTTCTTTGATCTTTGATCTATCAAATCAACTTAAAGTCACGTTTTATATATCTACACTTGTACAAAAGCAGATATTAACAAAGAAATGCTTCAGTCGTTTTCCAATGCAAACTCCGTGTGACTCCAGCGAGAGCATTTAAATGGGTAGTTCTGTGTTTGCGGCGATTTTTAAACAGACCAATAGCTGAACGCGTAGGGTCCTCCCTCGGCGCTTCTGATTGGCTGAGATCGCGAATACATTTTTATTGGGCGTGATCCAGTGATTTGAAATACAGCAGTGTGCTGACGTCCTTTTAAAACAGTCAAAACACCCTGCACACAATCGCACTTCTGTTGTCACAAAAATACGTTTCAGTGAATTAGTAAAGGAATTAATTTTCGACAGTTATAGAAAGAATGTTATAAATATTAGGAAGTATAATTTAGTTTTATTATTTGATTGTTGCTAAAACCAAGCTAAATAAATAAAAAATGTAATATTTTAATCATATTTTCATACTTGTTTAGAAATGTTTTAAATAAAAACAAATAAAAATATTTTTAATTAGTTACCAAGCATTTTTGTCAAAGCTTTATTGCTTGAATTACATAGATCATAGCAATTCAAATTGGCTATATGCAAAACATTAATCATTATGATACAATACACAATATGGCAAGTAGAATTTACAATTAAGCAAATTAATTTACAGCAAAAGCAACTATCTGATAAGAAAGAGTGCTTACAGACATGTCTTTCGGTCTCACAACCCTTCCGCCACTCTTGAATGAAGTTGCCGATATAATTTTAAGGCTTGCAAATCACTTCTGTTACTTTGTACAGAATCTGTTGTGATGAAGAACACAATTATTTCTCCGCATCCTCGTCTCTGTGTCAAACAGAGGCAAGTAGTTTGAGCTCACAGTGCAGGGACCTTATTTGAGTAATTTTAATATGGGCAATGGAAAGAACTGCAATCTCCACGAATTACAAAGTAGGAAAATTAAAAGATTCTCTGTAAGCGTAAACTTGTGACAAAAACGGTAGTTTGTACCATGGATTTTTAACATCTTTTTCTCAAAAACAGTCATTAGTTCATCAGTCTGTCCATTTACGTAGTGCTGGAGCTAAATGGATGTTTCACACTCGTTTTCACTTTTTTATTAGCACCTTCAAAAGTCATGCCCCTCTGTTGAAATGTACACCTCCATTCTTGCTTTCTCCCTCAAACAGTCTTCTCCACACTCGCATTCTATCTTCCTGCGGTCCTTCATCTCCTCCATCCTTCATTCGGTCTCTCCATCTCTCTGGCAGAAGTGTGCCAGCAGTGTGTCTAGATCTCGCCGGTCTGCGGCTGAGTAAAGCGAGCTCTCTCCCATCATGCTCAGTGCCATGCGTAACGTGGACCAGATGTTGTCTGACATCACAGTGGCTGCTGCACCTGGCCCTCGACCCGCACCTCCCTCTCCATCACCTGCGGCCTGTCGTTGCAGAGAAAGGGCCTCTAGGAAGTGCTCCACTGCCTCCCTGAGAGAGATACAAAAGGATGGCATTTATTGTGGCATTTAGCTCTCTTTTTTTCATGATAGTTCACCCAAAAACGAAAATTCTGTCATTAATTATTCTGTCATTAAAATATTTTTGATGAAATCCGAGAGCTTTCTGACCCTGCATAGGCAGCAATGCAACTACCACAAAGACCAAGAAAAATAGATGAATTGTTGAATAAAGTGTTTTTTTTTTTTTTTTTTCCTCGTAGCTTTATAAATTCAGGTTGAACCAGTTATGTCACATGGACTATTTTAACAATGCCTTTACTACCTTTCTGGGCCTTAACCGTGGTAAGACACTTGCTGTGTACATAGGGTCAGAAAGTTCTCGGGTTTCTTCAAAAATATTGTGATGTGTGTTCTGAAGATGGACAAAGGTCTTACCGTTTTGGAGTAAGCAATTAATGACAGAATTTTCATTTCTGGTTGAACTATCTATTTAAACTTCTTTTACTAACCTGTGTGCACCCAGGTTGACACAGCTGATGCCCAGGTTATATCGGCTACGAACAAACCCAGGTTGTAACTCCAGTGCACGTCTGTAAGCAGCAACTGCCTCCTCCGATCGATTCCCGTTAGCAAGAGTCGCTCCCAGCTTGTTCCACAGTAGATAATCCTTCATGTAGGGTTGAGAGAAGAAAGAATGTGAACTTAAATACCGATTTGTACAATTTGTATGAATGTGCAGAATATAACAATGGCCCAACCTGTGGCGTCACAGACAGGGCAGCACTGAAGCAGTCCACAGCCTTGTCATACTCTCCACTCAGGTTGAAAAGAACGCCCAGACCACATTGCAGCTCAGGGTCCACCCGTGTGGGGTCAGCACCCGCTGAACTCAAAAACAATGTCTGGACTTCATTAAACAGTGCCCTAGGAGGAAGAAGAACAAGGGTAAAAAATCAATTAACAATTTCTGACACACTAAACTATCATATAGCTTCAAAAAATCATGTGGACAATTTCATCACACTTTTTTTGGTCACTAAGAGACCACGTCCTTATTCACTTAAAGGGATAGTTCACCCAAAAATGAAAATTCTGTCATTTAATTACTCACTATTATGTCGTTCCAAACCCGTAAGACCTTCATTCATTTTCAGAATGAAGACAGCAATGCAACTGACATGTTTAAGGCCCAGAAAGGTAGTCAGAACATTGTTAAAATAGTCCATGTGGCATCAGTGGTTCAACCATTGCGGAACTGCCATCAATGTGCACTGAATTGTTAAAATGAAGTCCTTATTTTTGTTTTCTTTTTGCACAAAAAGTATTCTCATAGCTTCATAAAATTAAGGTTAAACCACTGATGTCCCATGGATTATTTTAACAATGTTTTTACTAACTTTCTTTACTAACTTTCTGGGCTTGAACGTATCAGTTGTGTTGCTGTCTATGCAGAGTCAGAAACGGGTTTGGAAAGACATGAGAGTGAGTAATTAATAGGGCTGCCCCCTAATAGCCGATGAGAAGAGGCTTGGTCGACCAAAATTTTAATCGCAGAAAATAGCAGACCAAAACATTTTGTTGCAGAAAAAAAATTCCACAGAAAGTGGTGAAGTCACGCAGTTCGTGACGGACAAATCGTTAATGACTGGTCTATGAGGTAATATAGCACATTGGGCAGGGCATCCAAACACTCACCTATCATTCATCGACCTCAAATATGTCTTTTCATCTTAATGTAAGTAGTAGCAACTTTACATGGCTACTCAATCTAATGTTAAGAAAGAAAAATGTGCACTATTTAAGTGTCTGTGCTGAGTGTGGACACTAAACAGTAGCGTGCTCACTGCATGACAGATGGAGGCGCCGGTGTGGTCACTTGCTCTTAAAATACTCATACAGATACAATTAATACATCTTTCGAATCTGTAAGCACTCTATGTTTATCTGAGTGCACCCAGAATAACAATGAAACGTTGCGCTTTGGTTAAATAATCAAAACACAAAGGATGCACTTTCTGCCATCTGTCTCTGTGAACTTGAGTGTATAAACTCTGTGTATACTTGCCTTACAAACATGAAAAATATATCTATACAGAATGAAATGTCTTCTTTTAAATATACCAATTCAAATAGAAAACAAATAGTATCATCAGATTATTTAATCCATATGAACGTGCATACAGGCACATCACTAGGCTATGTATTCAATTTAAGGCTCATTATTATGATTTATATGGTTTATTAATAAACATGCGACCAATAGTAATGCTTACATGAACAACTACTAGTCAACCAGAAAAATCTTTAGTCGAGGGCAGTCCTAGTAATTAATGACAGAATTTTCATTTTTGGGTGAATTACCCCTTTAAATTACTTGAAACAGAGCAGTAAATATAATTTTTCACAAATCCTCTTTTGCACTCCACAGAAAAAAAGAAACTGATGGTGGGTTGGAATGAAATGGTGAGTAGAATTTGTTTTGTACAAAGAAAGATAATATAATCATTCCTGAAAATTTATTTTAATTTCTGCACTGTCAACTGATTAAAACAGAGCATATGCAGCTACTTACAATGCTGTCTGCAGACTGAACTCCACACCTGTGTTTGTGTAAGACTGTGTATTTTTAGAGCACTGCCCGCTTATGATTGGTGACAAATGTAAATCTGTTGCTTGGTTACAACACCCTGTCCAGTCACTTATGCATGTCTCACATTATTGTAAAAAGGCATTAATAACAGGCCGCTTTCACATCTGATAATTTCTCTGTGTTGCAGAATCATGAATAAGATTTAAAGGAATTCTGTGTTCAATACAAGTTAAAGTATTTGCTAAAATAATTCTGATTTATGTTTGTGTCTGATTTCAGTGTTACAGTAACACTTACACCATGTTCTAACCATTTGTCAACCCACACTTCATTAAAACATTTTGGCTTCTATTATCATAATTTCCATGATGCTTCCCCATACTGCATTTTTTATGATTCTAATCATAATCCCTAATTTCTCAACTCAAACCCCTAAGACATTTGTTGAGAGTTTTTGACCCTGCATACACAGCAATGGTACTACCACTTGCAAGACCCAGAAAGGTAGTAAGGACATTGTTAACGCACATTGAAGACTGACACGGAAGAGAATAAATTATCAAATGCAGATGTTATTTTTGTTTTTCAACATTATGGTTGAACCACTGATGTCACATGGACTATTTTAACAATGTCATTACTACCTTTCTGGGCCTCAAACGTGTCAGTTGCATTCTCAGATTTCATCAAAAATATCTTAAATTTGTGTTCTAAAGATGAAAGAATGTCTTACAAGGTTGGAACGACATGGGAGTGAGTAATTAATGACAATTGTCATTTTTAGGTGAACTATGCCTTTAAGTAGTTTAATGCATCTTTGCTGAAAAAGTGAAAAAATGTGTCCAAACTTGAGGAGCCATACTTCAGTTAATGAGATTTCAGTGTGGTGTGAGTGGTGCAACCAACAAAATGTAGTGTCAGTCATCATGTAGTGCAGTGTTTCTCAACTCCAGTCCTCGGGACCCACTGCTCTGCACATTTTGTATGTCTTCCTCATTTAAGGCACCTGATTTTGATCATCAGCTCATTAGTAGAAAGATTCATGAACTGAACTGAGTGTGTCAGACTCAGAAACATACAAAATGTGCAGAGCAGTGGGTCCCGAGGACTGGAGTTGAGAAACACTGATGTAGTGTACAAGTTTTAAACCTAAAATCTTTCTTTACAGCATTCAAGAATCCTCTTACTCTGGAAGAAGAGATCCAAATCTCTCTCTTTCTTTCTCCCTCTCTCTCACATTCTCCCGCTCCTTCTCTCGTTCATGCTGCTCGATGATATGCCGGTATTTAAGGTTGTGCCTCAACCAATCACGAAGCGTCTCGCAGGCTTGTCTGTGTAGTGACTCATTTGTGAAGCTCACAGCTAAAGCCATGAGAGCTGTCAGATTGTCCTTTTTCAGATCAATACATCTGAAAATAACAATTGAGACTTGAATTTTAAAAAGGTCAGAGTCCAAAATCAGACTTTTCATAGAGAATTGAATTGCTGTGTACAGTAAGACTGCGGATATACTTCTTACCTGCGGAGGGCGCTGATCGCTGCAAACTCTTGCTCGTTCTCCGCCTGGCAGGTGCCCAGAAATTGCCAAGCCTGCAGTATCATCAAACACAGTCAGCGTTTCACAAAGACAAACAAGAAAGCAGAACACTGTCCCACAACCCCTTGAAACTAAATAAATCATCAGTTTTTGGATGTGGGATTATACGTATGAGGCTCTGACCAGCTGGTTTTCTGGCTCTCTCTGAACCGCGCTCTCAAAGAGACGTACGGCTCCAGGAATGTCCCCCGCCTCCATCCTCTTCACACCCTCAGCAAACGGATCATCATGGGACAGGTAGGGGTTGTCTTCTTCAAACTGGTATCCCTAGGAGATAAGTAAAGACATATTCACAGTAAGTTAAATGGTATATTTACAGTTGAAGTCAACAGTTTCCATACACCTTGCAGAATCTGCAAAATGTTAATTATGTTACCAATATAAGAGGGATCATACAAAATGCATGTTATTTTTTATTTAGTACTGACCTGAATATGATATTTCACATAAAAGATGTTTACATATAGTCCACAAGAGAAAATAATAGTTGAATTTATCAAAATTACCCTGTTCACAAGTTTACGTACACTCGATTCTTAATACTGTGTTGTTACCCGAATGATCCACAGCTGTGTTTTTTTTAGTGATAGTTCGTCCTGAACAGTTAAACTGCCTGCTGTTCTTGAGAAATGTCCTTCAGGTCCCACAAATTCTTTGTTTTTTCAGTATTTTTGTGTATTTGAACCCTTTCCAACAATGACCGTATGATTTTGAGATCATTTTTCACACTGAGGACAACTAAGGGACTCATATGAAACTATTACAGAAGGTTCACACACTCACTGATATTTCAGAAGGATACACGATATTTCACACATGCAAAATATCTTATTTAGGTCAGTACTAAATAAAAAAATAAAATAACATGCATTTTGTATGATCCCTCTTATTTTGTTAAAATAATTAACATTTTGCAGATTCTGCAAGGTGTATTTAAACTTTTGACTTCATCTGTAACTTTTATATTACACAAGATTTTTGTTTTAAATAAATACTGTTCTTTTAACCTTTCAATTTATTAAACTAAAAAAATCTTTAGAAAAAAATACCATGGTTTTCTTAAAGTGCCCCTATTATGCCTTTTCAAATATGATATTTCATGTAGTGTGTCATGTAGCTGTATGTGAACATAAACTATCTGCAAAGTTGTGACGCCGACAGTGCACTATAAATGAAGTTTTTGTCTATCAAAAAAAAGAGTCGGCTCACATTCGCCTAAACGAGTCGTCAGCAATTCGAATCTTTTTCTGTAATGGCCACACGTCATGAGCTACACATTTGCGTAATGTCCGCCCACATTCGCGAACAACTTGTCCGCCCACAAACAGTAGGCCTGCCTACCATTTTCACGTGCATTACGTCATGTCAAGAAGGCGTCCTGCGCTGTGAGAGTGAATTTGTTTTATATGCCCTTCCGAAAGATGAAACTACCAAGAATGAGTGGTTAACATTAATTTTTTCAACACCTCAGCAGTACAATTCCAATCTTGTGTTGTGTTCGCGTCATTTTACTGATGACTGCTTTTCCAATCTTGGGGAGTAACGTTACAACGTGAGATTCACCAAACGTTTTAAAAAATGGATCAGTGCCCAGTTTATTTGGACCGGCTTGCTCCTCTGAACTTCTACCTGTAAGTATGATTAATAATTGATGATTGTATTTTCTAGCGATCGTTCAAAATACGTCTTTGTGTACGTTATGTTGTGTAACAACCCCGCACATGTCTTGGTAAGCGGCTAACTTGCGTTTCTGTAGTTCTGTTGTTCAGCTGTGAGTGCAATGTAGTCTAAAAATTGTGATTGATGCAGCTTGACTGTCTGTCTGCCTTATTAGTTTAAGTAATGATAATGATAAACGATGGCTTAACGCAGTGTTTTGGATTGTACAGTGTTGAAGTTCACAACGTAGAGGTGTGCCCGGTTCGCTTACAAAAGCAAATTGCAAGCACTTTCCACAGTTAACATATGACACCCACTGAGAAACGTCCTGCTCCGGTCGTGCTTGCAAAACAGTTTCTTGTCGATGTGCCAATTCAACCGTTTCATCGTCAGACTCCGGCTCGAATTGATAGGGTAAAATCGAGGCTATCTTTTCTATGCATTAACAGGTCTCCGCAGCTGTCATTCAGTTATGCCAATGGGCGTTTCGTTTTTGCGCTGTAGCGGTAGACCAATCCAAAAGGACTGCACCATCTGACCAATCACAGCAGTGAGGGCTCACGGAAAGGAGGGGTTTAGAGAGACTGATTCTTCGAACTGCTTCACACGAGTCGTTTATGAATCATTTAGAAACGGGGTAAAATTAAATCTAATTTTGGAGAAAACTAAAGTGTTTTTTGAACTTGCATACATGTAAACCTGTTTTAAGAGACTAATACAACAATATTAACTACCTTTAAAATGGCATAATAGGGGCACTTTAAAAATATTACCTAAAACAACAGTTTGCATCATTGATAATAAGAAATTTTTTTTGAGCACCAAATCAGCATATTACGATGATGTCTGAAGGATCATGTGACATTGAGAACCAGAGTAATGGCTGGTGTAAATTCAGATTTGATATTAAAATTATATTTTTAAATATAATAAAATATAAATAACAAAAATATATATTTCATTTTTTAACCAAAAAATACAGCACTGTTTAGAAAAAACCTTACCAACCTGTTACCAACATTAAACAATAGTGTTTTTGTAATCTGAACAATAAAAAAAAGCAAAATAAAATTGTCGGATGATTATTGTGCAAAAAATTGTAAACTTGAAATAAAAATATAAATAGCGTGGATATATAGCATGCAGCGTTTAAAGTGATAATTCACCCAAAACTGAAAATTTTGTCATTAATTTCTCATCCTCATGTCGTTTCAAACCCGTAAGACCTTTGTCTATCTTCTAAACACAAACTAAGATATTTTTGATAAAATCCGAGAGCTTTTTGACTCTGCATAGACAGCAACACAACAGACACGTTCAAGGCCCAGAAAGGTAGTAAGGAAATTGTTAAAAAAAAAGACATCAGTGTGACTTATTTGAACCAGAATATTCAGTGCAGACGATGAAGTAAAAGAGATGGACTTTAATGTACATCAGAACGCTGGCTCCTGCTTCAGCAGCACCACACGCATGCATCATGATACTCTTGTGAATGTGTGTTGAAGACTGAGATGGAGGAGAAAAAATTGTTGAATAAAGTTGTTAATTTTGTTTTCTTGGTGCACAAAAAGTCTTCTCATAGCTTCAAAATTAAGGTTGAACCACTGATGTCACATTTGAACTATTTTAACATATCCTTACTATCTTTCTGGGCCTTGAATGTGGTAGTTGCGTTGCTGTCTATGCTGGGTCAGAAAGCTCTCAGATTTCATTAAAAATAGAATTGTGTTCTGAAAATGAACGAGGGTCTTACAGGTTTGGAACGACATGAGGATGAGTAATTAATAACAGAATTTAATTTTTTAAGTGAACTATCCCTTTAAAGGGGTCATCGGATGCAAAACTAACTTTTACATGTTGTTTGAACATTGATGTGTGTTGGCTCAGGTGCAGGGGAAGACTCTAATTGAGCGATTGAGGTGTTCTGTTGTCGGATGAAATAATGAACATAGCAGTCGTCATTTACTCCCGCCATCTGAGCCGCTTAAGAGGAATTTAAAAGGAAAGCGCCAATCCCGAACTACATATGCGTCTATGTTCGTGTGAATCATTTGTGATGCAGCTTCACCCACAGCAGAAGTGAGTATAAGGGTTTTTTATGCATCTTTGCAAATGGCCTTCCTTAATAATGTGCTTGTTGGCAAGTTTCGCCGATAAACGCAGCTAAATGCAGCTAAAGTAAACATTACAGCTCATAATCCCACAGCAGAAAGGGACGGGTGAGCAGAGCTCATTTGCATTTAAAGGGCCCATACAATAAAATGAGCTGATACTTTGCAGAGCTGATTTTGACAAGCTAAAAGGGTGTTTTTTTACACTACTATTGAGAATTGTTAACCAAAGTATATTAGACACTTTTCATGAAGACCCTAAAGAATCAAATGAACTTGTGGAAAATGGGCATCTAATGACCCCTTTAAAATGCTGTTCTTCTGAATATCGGCCAAAGGTAACAACATGATTTGCGAGTGTGATATTGCTTTCAAACAACAGTTTAAGAAATTAGTAGTTAAACTTGAGTAAAACCCTATTGCAAGTCATTATTTCCTATTTTTGCTCCGCCAATGAAAATAGATCCAAGTAAAGCCAAACCATAATCAAAGTCTGGAACTAACAGTCGTATAAACTGTAATAAAGTACAGACTAGAGCCTGGGAAAGTTTTAATTAGGTGGAAGTATCCATGCTGTAAATGGGCACAGATGTACATGATCCAGATACCTTGTCATAAGAGCTGCTGAGCATCTGGTCAAAGTCTGAGAGCCAAGGGTGAGCTTCAGCATCCCTCTTCGCCATTTCCTCCCACTCCTGCTGGAGTTTCTCCCAGAAATCAACATCACTCTGAACTCACACACAACGACACACAATCATCGGTGAATGCAACAGTATCACATTGAAGTTCATGTAAACACGTGCAAGTGTTTAGTCTGTCTCACCTCAACCGCTGCTTTGGCCTGCTGGAAGTCTGGCCCAAAAGTGGTGAATTCATCTACCCAAGATTCTGCAGACTCTGCTGAAACCTATCGAGCACAGCGACATGCCAGGCTGTTAGCAGCCTCAGTAACACATCACAGAGCCTGCAAATGCTTAAACACTACTCAGCTGAAAGGGGAAAAAAAGACAACATACTGTGATGAATGAGAGTGGGGGAATAATGAAGGGATGTAATGGAAAAAGAAAAAGTGGGATTGGGAGACCTACAGAAGAAGTAAAAAAATCTCACCCTCATTCATCCATCTTTCCTTTCCTCTCTACTTTAAAAATAGCAAGCAATGTTCAGTGTACCTTCACTACTGCAGGAAGTCAAAGTGGTTTCAGTAGCTGGGCACAAATGAAAAGCAGTGTGAGCAGGGCATTAGCTCTACAGGCCTGGCGCCTCGCAGCAATAATTACGTTAAAAGCACAATTAAATTAAAGCAACGGTTTGCTCTCTGTAAGGCAAAAAAGGTTTGGTCAGCAGGGGCTAGTTAACATAACGAAAATGACAAGCCTAAAAACACAGACAGAACAGAAATTGCAGGACTACTGTTGCCAGCTGATCAGGGTCCTACCTGCCTGACGATAGTAGCCCATTGCTCTGCCTGTTTAGCTTTAATTATGTCATTCTTCTTTTTGCCCTCTTGAGTTTCCACGTGCACAGTCCCCTCCCCTGATTCCAGGAACTGGACAGCCAGTATGGGACAGAGGGTACAGGGAGGGGGATTTATGGATAGTATGCGTTTGGTGTGGGGTTGTTAAGGATAGTAGGGAAATTTAGGTATGGATGGAGGTCAAAAGGTATCAGGATGGGATTAAAAGATGTCATGACCAATGTCCATGACAAAAGGAAGAAGGAAATATCACAATTAAACTACTGCTTGTTTGAATAATAGGATAAAAAAAATTTTTTTTAGAAACGGGCCAAGCATAGTGTAGATCTAGTTCTGGACAATTGTGATTTTTCCTTTGAAAAAACATCAAAAGTCTGAGACCACTAGAAAAAATATTTATACACAATATGTCTAATTTGATGCATATTTATCCATCCTTTTCTGAATGCAGGAGTCTCGTCCAACTGGAACAGTGCTTTACAGTTCCAGTCTTTGTACTTTCTAGTCAAATGAACATATTTTCCGAGCCAATTATATAATGTTAAACCTGCACACGTTTATATTTAGTTATATTGAAAAAGTTTCAATTCGAACATTTTTAGCCTGTTTTACCATGGATTTTTATGGAGACCGGAACACAAAAGCACCGAAACGAAAGTTAGAATATGATCAGAGTAACATTTGAGTGAATTTGAGCGAAGTCCGCAGATTTGATTAATTTTGATTAGTTGACTTGGAAATGGCGTACAATGTACAATATTTCTTATTTATTTTACATGATTATGCTTTGTTATAATATTTTAACTGTATTTTATTTGTAAATTTAAACATGTTTATAAAAATATTTTAAGAATAAATAGTAGGGATGCAAAGATAGCAACTATATGACTATATGAACAATAGATATTCTGGGCAAAAAGTGTATATTTTTAAAAACGTTTTGGGCCAATATGCTTTGGCACAGTACCTGTCAAATAAACTAAAACTGAAAGCACAATATTGCTTAATCCCTTCATCAAGTCTTCAAAATCATGTTTTTGCTGCGTGTTTCAAAGGAAACGCAAACTCAAGTGATCAGCTCGTGATCCGGTGTTTTCCGCGCCTCAGAACAGTTCAGTTCACAGAGAATGCACTCAACTAATTTATTGCATATACAAGTTTAACACATGTTAGGGAAAGCAACAGCCATCAGTTATATTTTTTT
Organism: Garra rufa; assembly: GCF_049309525.1. Taxonomy (NCBI): domain Eukaryota; kingdom Metazoa; phylum Chordata; class Actinopteri; order Cypriniformes; family Cyprinidae; genus Garra; species Garra rufa. Next base: position 26,049,628 of record NC_133369.1, read on the forward strand.
TATACCAGATGATTACAGCATTTCACTAGATTTTTAGTGAGAAACGTTTTTGCAAGCTTGTTTTCACTGAAACTGGAGTTTTCCTTCAAAAGCTCTATTGACATTTCAGTATAAATTGCTGACAGCTAGCGTTTTGAATGGGTAACGTTACAGCAGTCTAAATAATAAAGGAAAAAAAATAGAAAAATAGTGTAGAATAAAGGAAAGAAGTATTGTAATTAAAAAAAGCAAAAAGAATGTTCTTATGAAATATTCATTTATTTTACAGTGCAATTGTTTTATAATATATGGTTATTACTGTAATAGGAATAACAATAATATAAAATTGTTGTTATTATTATTATATTTTAAATAGTTTGGCTTCTAAAACACTAGTGTTAATGTAATTTAGACTGAGACAGTATACCACAAATAAAAAGATGGTTGAGTGCCTTTTAGAGTTCAGGTACAAGTCAATTACTTTTTTTTTTTTTTTGACTTAAGTTTTTTAGTTAGAAACATTGGTTGGAGCTCTTAATTTTGAACTCTCAAAGTGCATTAGACAGAGTAAATTAACTTTATGAATTCATTCATTTGTCTTTTTTATAAAATATCGCAGAGACTTTATATTGAAATATTATCGCATCGTTACAGCCCTAATAAATAGATAGATGGTTTTCAAAATATGCTCCGGTTCAAAAGTGTGGGGTCAGTAAGATTTTTTTTATATGTTTTTGAAGTCTCTTATGGTCACCAGAATTTTTTCCTGTGATGGCAAAGGTGAATTTTTAGCGGCCATTATTACAGATTTCAGTGTCACATGATCCTTTAGACATCATATTAATATACTGATTTGGTGCTCAAAAACATTTTCTATTGTTAAAGTGCCCCTATTATGCCTTTTCAAATATGATATTTCATGTAGTGTGTCATGTAGCTGTATGTGAACATAAACTATCTGCAAAGTTGTGACGCCGACAGTGCACTATAAATGAAGTTTTTGTCTAACAAAAAAAAGAGTCGGCTCACATTCGCCTAAACGAGTCGTCAGCAATTCGAATCTTTTTTCTGTAACGGCCACACGTCACGAGCTACACATTTGCGTAATGTCCGCCCACGTTCAATTTCGCGAACAACTTGCCCGCCCACAAACAGTAGGCCTACCATTTTCACGTGGATTAACGTTACATCATGTCAAGAAGACGCCCTGCGAGTGAATTTGTTTTATATGCCCTTCCGAAAGATGAAACTACCAAGAATGAGTGGTTAACATTAATTTTTTCAACACCTCAGCAGTCCAATGCCAATCTTGTGTTGTGTTCGCGTCATTTTACTGATGACTGTTTTTCCAATCTTGGGGAGTAACGTTACAACGCGGGATTCACCAAACGCTTGGTTTTAAAAAATGGATCAGTGCCCAGTTTATTTGGACCGGCTTGCTCCTCTGAACTTCTACCTGTAAGTAAGTATGATTAATAATTGATGATTGTATTTTCTAGCGATCGTTCAAAATACGTCTTTGTGTACGTTATGGTGTGTAACAACCCAGCACATGTCTTGGTAACCGGCTAACTTGCGTTTCTGTAGTTCTGTTGTTCAGCTGTGAGTGCAATGTAGTCTAAAAATTGTGATTGATGCAGCTTGACTGTCTGTCTGCCTTATTAGTTTAAGTAATGATAATGATAAACGATGGCTTAACGCAGTGTTATGGGTTGTACGTTACAGTGTTGAAGTTCACAACGTAGAGGTGTGCCCGGTTCGCTTACAAAAGCAAATTGCAAGCACTTCCCACAGTTATAATATGACACCCACTGAGAAACGTCCTGCTCCAGTCGTGCTTGCAAAACAGTTTCTTGTCGATGTGCCACTTCAACCGTTTCATCGTCAGACTCCGGCTCGAATTGATAGGGTAAAATCGAGGCTATCTTTTCTATGCATTAACAGGTCTCCACAGCTGTCATTCAGTTATGCCAATGGGCGTTTCGTTTTGCGCTGAAGCGGTAGACCAATCCAAAAGGACTGCACCATCTGACCAATCACAGCAGTGAGGGCTCACGGAAAGGAGGGGTTTAGAGAGACTGATTCTTCGAACTGCTTCACACGAGTCGTTTACGAATCATTTAGAAACGGGGTAAAATTAAATCTAATTTTTGAGAAAACTAAAGTGTTTTTTGAACTTGCATACATGTAAACCTGTTTTAAGAGACTAATACAACAATATTAACTACCTTTAACATGGCATAATAGGGGCACTTTAATATTGTCAGTAATGTTGAAAACAGTTTTGCTGCTTAATATTTTTGTGGAAACTGTGTTTTTTTTATAACTGACACCAAAACTTTAAACAATAATGTATATTATATTATATTTACATTTTGACATTCAGCAGACACCTTTATCCAAAGCAACTTACAAAAGAGGACAATGGAAGCAATCAAAACTAACAAAAGAGCAATAACATGCAAGTGCTATGACTAGTCTCATTTATCCTAACGCAGTGCGCGTATCAAGTTAAGTTTTTTTAATTATATAATAAATAAAAAAGAAAATAGAATAAAAAAAGAAAAGAGCAAGCTAGTGTTAGAGGCCTAAAAATAGATAGAATACAACAAGAACAGAGAAGCTAGTGTTAGTTTTTTGTTGTTTTTTTGGTTTGTTTTTTTGTTTTTTTAAAGAAAACAAGTAGTAAGTAATAGAGAATAAGTCTAAAAGGGCAAGTTTTCTTTAAGTATAGAATTAAAATAGAGGGTAAAATTACAGTTGACCCATTGATGTCCCATGGACTATTTTAACAATGTCCTTATTACCTTTCTGGGCCTTGAACATGGTAATTCCATTGCGGTCTATGCAGGGTCAGAAAATTGTCATGTGTCTCAAAAAGCTACATGTGGTCTCAGACCCCACTATATATACAGAATCCAATCTCTAAACCAAAAATTAAGCTCTCCAAAACTGTATTTCTCTTGGGTAATTAATTAAAAACCCAGCGGTGCACATTGGCAAGGATTTACAGTATGCTGTCATTATGGCTAATGTTGCCTAGCAGCTTAAGAAGAGCCAAGATGGTTGCCAAGGGGCTGCAGTGTCACCCTTCACAGTTTTTCCTCTATGCGAGGAGCTGGGAAGGGCTCGTACCTGGTTAATGCTGGAGGCCCAGTGCTGTGCCTCCTTGGCCTGTGCTTTATCAGTGTTCTCTTTTCCTGCTCTGTCCTCCACAGTCACACTGCCCTCGCCAATCTGCCTAATGAACCGCAGGAACTACACAATAACAACAACAACAACAACAGCTATTACACATCTACTGCTACTAGGAAACACAGTGGCGATGACACACACACACACACACACACACACACACACACACACACACAAATCCACCAGTGGTTTCTTCTTGACAGTTATGATCAGACACAAGCAGACCACAAGGAGGAAGGAATAACGGCCAAAGGCATAAAGTATCCCAAATGATATAACAAAGCAACAGCAGAGTTAAATGAAAGAGAGAGAGAGAAATATGAGCAAGTAAAGAAATACCCATGAAAACATGAACAATGTCACATCACTGTATCATCTACCACAAGTCAAAAATGAGCCTAAATAGGTGAATGTATTCCTTTAACCTTTCTAAACATAACCCAGAAGGGCACACTGGCATGTAAAAAAGATCTCTTGGGACAACATTAACACAGTTTTAGCTTAACTTAAAGCAATAATTCAGCCAAAATTAACATTTGCACAAGGTTTTCTCACCCTCAGGCCATCCTAGATGAGATGACATTGTTTCTTCATCAGTACAGATTGGAAGAAATTTAGCATTACATCATAGGTGAATGGGTGCCATCAGAATGAGAGTCCAAACAGCTGATAAAAACTTCACAATAATCCACAAGTAATCCACAAAACTCTTCTTATCGCTATCGATTAATGTTGTGTGAAATGAAAAGCTGTGTGCTTGTAATCAAACTGCTGCTTAATGCTAAAATACAAGTTTTCAATAGAGAAATATAATTTACTCACCCCCTTGCCATCCAAGATGTTTATGTCTTTCTTTCTTCAGTCAAAAAGAAATTAAGGTTGTTGAGGAAAACCTTCCAGTTTTTTTGTCCATATAGTGGAACTTCTATGGGGGCTAACGGTTTGAAGGTCCAAATTGCAGTTTAAATGCAGCTTCAAAGGGCTCTACACAATCCCAGACAAGGAAGAAGGCTCGTATCTAGTGAAACGATCAGCCATTTTCTTTAAAAAATTAAAATGTATATACTTTTTAACCACAAATGCTCATCTTGCACTAGCTCTGTTATGTGCATGCGCATTATGTAGTCTTGCGTAGCCAGACCTTCAGATTGACGGCAGAAGGTCTGGGAACTTTGGCCGCTTTAAATGGCCATGGCCTGCCATATAACTGACAGGTAAAGCAACCAGTCATGTTTATGTGAACACGAGTCTCCTGGAAATCCTGTATAATCCAACAAATATGGTGACGACTTCGAAACTCCTGAAATGTTACCAGCTAAGTGTGCCTTATACATCGGACGTTTATGTAATCATGTTGGGAAAGGTCACATGCGCTTAATTCTTCATCAGTAAACTTTGTTTCAAAAGTTGTGCAAAAAGGTAGGGTAGGGCGAAAAACTTATCTAATTTTCTGATCCAACTTTAAAATCATCCAACATCATTGTTTTACCTTTTTTTGTAAAGGACGTTTGACTTTCTTTGCACATTCGCTTTGTAAACACAGGGTCAGTACTTCTGTCCAACATGATAACGTAATGTGTGAGGTTAGGCTGGTGCAAGACGAGTATTTGTGGTTAAAAATTATATACTTTAATTTTTTTTTAGAAAATGACAGATCGTTTCGCTAGATAAGACTGTTATTCTTTGGCTGGGATTGTGTAGAGCCCTTTGAAGCTGCACTGAAACTGCAGTTTGGACCTTCAATCCGTTGATCCCCATTGAAGTTCATTATATGAAGAAAAATCCTGGAATGCTTTCCTCAAAAATCTTAATTTCTTTGCTACTGAAGAAAGAAAGAAAGAAAAAAGTGTTTTGGATGATATGGGGGTAATTAAATTATCAGGAAATTGTTATTGTGGAAGTGAACTAATCCTTTAATGAGAGGACAACAGGGGATGGAATTCTTCTTACAAATATGCAGTTAGTCGTGTAGAAATAATTGTGGATTATTATATTTTTATGAGCTGTTTGGACTCACATTCTGACAGCACTCATTCACTGCAGAGGATCCATTAGGGAGAAAATTATGTAATGCTTAATTTCTCCAAATCTGTAGCTAAACAAACGTAGCTACATCTTGGATGGCCTGAGGGTGAGTAAATGTTTAGCAAATTTTCATTTTAGAGTAAACTTTAAGTGATCACTTGTGACAGATGAATTCAGTGATGTGGCACTGGTGAAAGAGCAAATTTATTCTGAAATGGATCAACTTTAGTCAAACATCCTGCAAAAAAAAAAAAAAAAAAATCATAAAATTACATTAAAGTCCCTAATTCAAAGTGCGTATTCCTCTGCCAAGTAATACAGTTCATTAGCCCTGTTTGCGGTTGCCAAGCAATATAGCAAACTGGCACAAAACATACAAAGGACTATTTATCAGAACAATCTGCTTACAATTTGTTTTATGTGCAATATCTTTATGTCTTGTTTAATATGTTGACTTTGACTAAAGTGTTTCAGGTGCAGCCTGAAAACACTTACACCTTCAAACCCTCCTCTTACTCTCACCTCTGTGTTCTGTAATTTAGGGTCATCCACTTTGGCAAGGAGTTCATTCGCTGTTTGCCGTAGTTCTTCACCTGCCTGGTATTCCTGTGTCCTGATAGAATAAAAACATTAAAGCAAGGATACAATGACTGGTGGCTAGTACCAAATTGTTTTAATATGTCAAAAATTTCATTACATCTTCAAATTGTAGAACAAAAAATGATGTTCTAACTTTTCCAATTGCTGTATTTAAATAAAAGTAGCTTTGCTAAACACAAGTGACTTCAACAGAATTAAAAAAAATCCCCAAAGAGTAGAGCTATTATGCCCTGTCTTTCTATATCATATTTCTAAGATACATAATATACCATTCTTTGTCCTGTTCTCTTTCTCCCAAATCTCCAAGCCATAACTTCTCCTCTGATTGCTCCAGGTACTCCTCTGCCCAGCGACCAGGGTCTATAAGACAGGAGGAAGGGAACTGAATAGTAGAGGTATAGTAGAAGATGACAGAAAGAGTGAAGCTTTGGAAAATGAAAGGATGGCTGAGCAAAGATGAGTGAAGAATCGTCAACCCCATCTAATGACATTCTATGGCATCTAATGGCATTACAATGAAACCTAAAGGGATCAAATCTAATAAATCTAATAAATATATATATTAACCTGCTACGTCATTGATGAATTCTCTGGTCCAGTCAGCATCGGCTGGATCCAGACCAGCTTGCCCAGAAGAAGAGGCGGAGTCAGCACTAGACAAGAACTCTGCTGCCCAATCGCCAGACAGCGCCAGAGCAGCCACATCAGGAGCTGGAAAAGAAAACATATAGTTAAAGCACACTGAAAAGTGTTAAAATCTGACTATGTGTGTGTGTTTTTGCAGTTTACCTCTCTGTGGAGCCTGTCTGTAGCTCTGTTGATCTATCTGCTGCATTTCCTCCAGCAGTTGACCCATATCAAAAGTGTGAGGAGGTCGTTGTGGGGCCTGTAGAAACTCACTGACCAGCTAGATTTCAAAACAACAGGATGTCATTACAGTAAGAACACAGAAAACTATTGGACCTAGGCTAACTGATCAGTTTATTGAAATATCAAAATATTCAAAAGACCAAAATACACACCTCCTCTTCAGTGGCTATTTCAATTGGAGTAGGAGGAATCTATGGGGAGAAAAGGTAAAATAAGCTTTTTAATAGTCATAAAGGCTTATATGGCTTAATATAATGTAAATGATGTCCCTTACTGAAATATATAGCAGAAAACCCATGAAAGACTTACGTTATTTTAAATCCACATCATTTTATACATATTTTGGACTATGCTCCCTGGTGCTATTTTTACCGCAACACAACTCGGAAAATAAAATACTGATACGATGCCACATTGTGCGGCTTTGGTTGTAATTTTCAGTCGAAGGGCAACAAGAGAAGCGATGTAAGTCTTCACTGCTTTTCCTAGCGATAAGAAGAGGAGAAAAGAATGGCAAGATCCCTGTGGATGAATCAAACTTCCTAAAGACCTGCGTTTTTGTTCTTCCCACTTTAGCCCTGGTGCCTTTGAGGCTTTTAGTAGACAACAGTTACAGAAATGGCAGAGACAAGAAACGCTAGATGTCATCCTGGCAGGATGTAAACATACCGGCGCTTGTCCTGATGCTGCAGCAACTGAAGGAGTTTCTCAGCATGGATTTCACTCGATATCTGGGGGCATTGATACTCCTTGTGGGGATGGCACAGCATTTGGTTGAAGCCTACGCTTATATACATTGCCACCTATAAGCTCTTTCAGTAGCTATGGTCATCGTATCAGTATTTTATTTTCAAAGTTATGTATTCTGAATTGTGTTGCAGTGAAAACAGCAATATGTAGCGCCAGTAGCTTAATTAGCGCATAAATTTCACATCATAATGGCAGCCCCCATAGTTTAAAATGTGTATAAAATAATGCGGATTTTTTAAAATAACTAAATTCTTTCATGGGTTTTCTACTACATATTTCATTAATCAGCATCATTGACCCTAAATATTTTGTCATGATTACAAAAAAAGAAAATGTTCAGTAACTTACAGTGGGCGTTGACCTGTGTCTCCAAGCCCCACCCTCTTGTGTCATGTGACCAGTCAGTTTCATGAGGGGATTGGCTCCCCCACATTCCGCCTCCACTAACTCCCGCATCGCCATGTCAACACACCGTCAGGCTGGATCAAACAAACACCTTGAGATATCTACAGGTAAATGAAATATCCGTAAGTGGTATGTTGTTATAAAAGTGACAGTAGTAAATTGGTTAAGGGGTTAGACCAGTGGTTCTCAATCTTTTCCCACTCTTGCTGACTTTCAAGTCATTCCGATCACAACAAAGTGAAGTGGAAACAGGTACCGTTTTCATAAAACCAGCTCAAAATATCAAAATATACAGGATATCCTTTGACTAGATGAAATAATAGACTGAAGATAAAAAAAATCTAGGCCTGTGAACAGTAGCTCCATAAAATTAAGGTTAAACTGATGTCACATGGACTATTTTATCAGTGTCTTTACTACCTTTCTGGGCCTTGAACATGGTAGTTGCATTGCTGTCTATGCAGGGTCAGAAAGCTCTCAGATTTCATCAAAAATATCTTAATTTATGTTCCGAAGATGAAAGGTCTGACAGGTTTGGAAAGATATGAAGGTGAGTAATTAATGACAGAATTTTTATTTTAGGTGAACTATCCCTTTAAATCTGCAGAGTGACTACCTTTGGGCAACTAACATCAACTTTTTCAGACTGAAATCAGTACAAAACTCTGGGCACAAGTCATGTATAGTGAATTCCAGCCTTAATATTTTAAGGGTTCCCAGCTTCGAGGTGTTTTAACCAATATATTCATATGATTTTTCCAGTTGTTATTTTCTGGATAAAGATTGAGGATAAAAGTTTGTAAAAAATATTTTGACATACAATATCCAATAAAATGCCAATCTGAATGATCTGGGGGGGTTTTTTGTGAGATTTTAGGTGTTTTATTTGAATGATTTTTTTTCTGAAAAGAGTACTTCACTTTCAGAATATAAATTGCCTGATAAATTACTCATCACTATGTCATCTAAGAGTTTCATGTCTTTCTTTCTTTAATTGAAAAGAAATTAAGTTTTTTAAAGAAAACAGTCCAGGATTTTTCTAGAGGCTCTACGTGATCCCAGCTGAGGAATAACGGTCTTATCTAGTGAAACGATTCGTCATTTTCTACAAAAAATTTTAATTTTATACTTTTTAATCACAAATGCTTGCATTAGCTGTGTGTCCATGACTTCACACATTATGTAATCACATTGAAAAGATCACACGTGAAGTAGGTGGAAGTCAAACCCCTTCACCAAAAAAGGTAAAACAACATCAGACGATTTCGAATTTGAGTTTTTCTCCCTTCCCTACCATTTTAAATCAGAGTACAGTCGTGGCCAAAAGTTTTGAGAATGACATAAATATTGGAGATTGGAAAAGTTGCTGCTTAAGTTTTTATAATAGCAATTTGCATATACTCCAGAAAGTTATGAAGAGTGATCAGATGAATTGCATAGTCCTTCTTTGCCATGAAAATTAACTTAATCCCGAAAAAAACTTTCCACTGCATTTCATTGCTGTCATTAAAGGACCTGCTGAGATCATTTCAGTAATCGTCTTGTTAACTCAGGTGAGAATGTTGACGAAAACAAGGCTGGAGATCATTATGTCAGGCTGATTGGGTTAGAATGGCAGACTTGACATGTTAAAAGGAGGGTGATGCTTGAAATCATTGTTCTTCCATTGTTAACCATGGTGACCTGCAAAGAAACGCGTGCAGCCATCATTGCGTTGCATAAAAATGGCTTCACAGGCAAGGATATTGTGGCTACTAAGATTGCACCTAAATCAACAAATGATAGGATCATCAAGAACTTCAAGGAAAGAGGTTCAATTCTTGTTAAGAAGGCTTCAGGGCGTCCAAGAAAGTCCAGCAAGCGCCAGGATCGTCTCCTAAAGAGGATTCAGCTGCGGGATCGGAGTGCCACCAGTGCAGAGCTTGCTCAGGAATGGCAGCAGGCAGGTGTGAGCGCATCTGCACACACAGTGAGGCCAAGACTTTTGGAAGATGGCCTGGTGTCAAGAAGGGCAGCAAAGAAGCCACTTCTCTCCAAAAAAAAACATCAGGGACAGATTGATCTTCTGCAAAAAGTATGGCGAATGGACAGCTGAGGACTGGGGCAAAGTCATATTCTCCGACGAAGCCTCTTTCCTATTGTGTGGGGCATCTGGAAAAAGGCTTGTCCGGAGAAGAAAAGGTGAGCGCTACCATCAGTCCTGTGTCATGCCAACAGTAAAGCATCCTGAGACCATTCATGTGTGGGGTTGCTTCTCATCCAAGGGAGTGGGCTCACTCACAATTTTGCCCAAAAACACAGCCATGAATAAAGAATGGTACCAAAACCCCCTCAAACAGCAACTTCTTCCAACAATCCAACAACAGTTTGGTGAAGAACAATGCATTTTCCAGCACGATGGAGCACCGCGCCATAAGACAAAAGTGATAACTAAGTGGCTCGGGGACCAAAACGTTGAAATTTTGGGTCCATGGCCTGGAAACTCCCCAGATCTTAATCAATCAATCCTCAAGAGGCGGGTGGACAAACAAAAACCCACTAATTCTGACAAACTCCAAGAAGTGATTATGAAAGAATGGGTTGCTATCAGTCAGGATTTGGCCCAGAAGTTGATTGAGAGCATGCCCAGTCGAATTGCAGAGGTCCTGTAAAAGAAGGGCCAACACTGCAAATACTGACTCTTTGAATAAATGTCATGTAATTGTCGATAAAAGCCTTTGAAACGTATGAAGTGCTTGTAATTATATTTCAGTACATCACAGAAACAACTGAAACAAAGATCTAAAAGCAGTGTAGCTACGAACTTTGTGAAAACTAATATTTGTGTCATTCTCAACTTTTGGCCACGACTGTACACAGATGAAGAACTAACCAATGTTATTACATAATGCATGAAGTCATAGAGCTAGTGCAAGGCAAGCATTTGCGGTTTAAAAGTATAGAATTTTTCTTTTATACTTGAAAATGACAGATCATTTTGCTACATGGGACTGTTATTCCTCAGCTGGGATCACGAAGAGCCCTTTGAAACAGCACTGAAACTGCAGTTTTGGACCTTCAACCTGTTGGTCTCCACTGAAGTCCTGGAATTCTTCAAAAACCTTACTTTTTTCAACTGGAGAAAGAAAGACATGAACAGCTTGATTAACTATTCCTTTAATTGAAAACATCTTAGTCTGTTTATATTAATTAAAATCATTAATGATTATGTAAACAATTTCATCTCTGGAAGTGGTTAGGATGAATATCTTGTCTTGAATCTTACGCCACAAACAAAAGCGTCTCCAGCCTGAACAGAGACTGAAAAACAATGAATCATCGGCTTGAGATAATTCCTACAGACTGAGCTACCTTTCCACTGGCATAAACATATGTTCCATCAGCTTATCCAGACTAGAAGGATTACACAGATTTCATTGTTCCTGCAAACAGCTATTAACAATTAACCAAGATTGCATGTGAACAAGCAGCCATGGTTAATTTTACTGTCCTTCTACAACAATCCCAACACAACCTGCTTTCCTTATGTATGTCACATTTGATGAAAAAAAAATCGATGAGACAAACAGGAGTGTTTGTGGTATGAATGACCACCGGTTGAATCGATCATCACATCATTCTTGCACTGAAAACTAAAGTCAGACATACTGAACACTCTGCTCCGAATCTGGCTGTTGTCTGCTGTCAGTTTGGCTTCAACACAGGAATATAAAGTGCAAGTGTGACTTTCCTCAAATGTAAATGGAAGTTGCACATCCCAACGTAATAGACAACAACTGTTTAGCTATTCACAGCCGTTTTTACTGCAGGTTTGAATAATAATATTGCAGCTAGTAGGTCAACTAAGTCAACTATGCAGCTGACAGTTAGCTTACAAGCTAAAAACACTCATCTCACCTGCAAAGGCGATGTTGTCACCTCTCTTCTCCTCGCTTTCTCCTTTTATCCCGAGAGTAATGGAGTTTAGACAAAGACAAAACGCGTTCGAGCGTAGTAGGCCCTAAAAAGACAGCTAAGGTTAACGGCCCTGTGGTTGTCGGTACCTGAGGGGTAAATGTTGCGCTGGTGACCGTCCTGTCTATTTACCTTCCCCGTTTGGCCCACCGAAACAGGAGCGAACCAGCCACACGAATCCTACACGCTACGCTCCGGCTATTCACAAACGCGATTTGCGTAAAGACCAACTGCAGCTGTACTGAGCACCACGACGCACGGAGCGAGATTTACGTAAGAAGTTACGTAAAAATTCTAAAGTGACAGCGCATGCTTTGAGTGACAGGTTGATAAGCCATTGTTTTAACATACAGGAAAAGGATTTTGTAAAATAAGCAGTTTTTTTTTTAAATATTCATCTTGTGCAGTATGTTTTGAGCTCTGTAAAATGATTATGTATGAGTAATTTAGAGGCGTATTGCTATACACGTGCATACTGAAACAAAAATGCCCTGGTCAAGATCAAGGGCTTAAACTTTATGCATTTATAGGATAAATATGATCGCTAACAGGATGCAAATAAACAGGTTTTAGCAATATTGTTCAGAATTTCGATATGTGGATGGCACAAACGAAAACAAAACGCCAATTTACTGGATTTTATTGTTAAATCCATCACGTTTGTACTGTTGCTTTCCACTAAAATGGTCACTTCCTGTGGAATGAATTACATCCAAATAATGTTGTGTTTTAATAACATCATATTGTATCATATTATATATATATATATATCATATTATATATCGGCCATTCTACAGAATTAGTACAAACTGCTGTCCCACCAAGGGTGTGTTAAATTGATAAAAAGTGATAGCAAATACTTACATTGTTAGAAAATATTTATATTTTGAATAAATGCTGTTCTTTTGAGCTTTTTATTCATCAAAGAATCCTGAAAAAATATCACAATTTCAAAATAAATACTTTGCAGGGCAACTGTTGCAATATATAATCCAATATATAGATCATTCTAATAATAAATCAGTATATTAGAATGATTTCTGAAGGATCATGTGACACTTAAGACTGAAGTAATGGCTGATGAAAATTCAGCTTTGCATCACAGGAATAAATTAAAATTTAAAGTATATTACAATAGAAACCATTATTTTATATTGTAATAACATTTCGCAATATTACAGTTTTTTTCAATATTTTTTTATTAAATAAATGCAGCACTGATGAGCATAAGAGACTTTCTTAAAAAACATTACAACTCTTACTGACCCCAAACTTTTGACCAGTAGTGTATATATATATATATATATATATATATATATATAAAATAATTTATTGGGTACTTTCAATTGGGAGGTGGTTGTCCCAAACCCTAACACTTAAATTTCAATTTAATACATTATATAAAATGCCATTCACTGGCATAGGAGTGGGGTCTAGTCACTGGCAGGGTGAGAAGCAAGGTGGAGGGACGGGGTGGATCGGGGACGTTGTTGGGGTCTGTGCCGATGGGTGTGTCCGATGGGTGTGTTGGATGCGCTCGCTGGCAGGGATGGGGCGGCTGCTGGACCAAAGGGGATGGGAGACATCATTTGCAATAATTATCAATAACTCTACCAATTAGTCTATTTCATACTAGTGTACTATTACTATTACAATCATCGATGCTCCCACTGCTTCCACCTCTGTGTCCACTACTGATTTCATTATATTATTATATTTCTACTAGGGCTCCTCTTAGTTATCTGTTCAGTCACGTAAAAAGTAGGATATCATCTGTCATTGCCGTTATTGTATCCTGGATCTGTCCCATTATACTGAAGTTAACATCTACTGCCCCGATTGCTGTTTAACATTGTATTATAATATCACTACTATTGTATATCGTATTGCTTCCTGTTCAATATTTAGTACAGTTATGTCTATAGTTAAATCTTTTCACTAAACAACACAGAAATCGAATGATTTAACTTATCTCTGTACCCATTCAAACTACCACATCCATACATTTACAGCTTGTTTTTTTTGTTTTTGTCCTAATTTTTGCTCCCATCTTCTTGTACTCTTTTTTTTTTTTTTTTTTTCTTTGCTTTGTTTTGTCTTGTTTTACTTAGTTTTCTCCCCCTCTGTGTCTCATTTGCGTATATATGTGTATATATCTGTGTATATATCTGTGACTGGTCTCAGTCTATGTCATCATGTTGCTGTCTATCTATGTTTTATTGCGCTCAATAAAAAAAATAAAAAAAAATAAAATAAAAAAAAATTTCAATTTATGAAAATGATATTGAAATCATTTTTGTATTTTTTCCAAGAAAAAACATGTAGTTCAAAAAAGTTATTTATTGTATATTTTCTTTGTAAATTATGAAACTATGTAAAAAAATAAAAATAAAAATCTGTCCCGCATTTTCATTTCACTATCATTTTGAGGTGTTCAAAAGTCTGAAAAATCTGTGTCTAACTTCAAGGAACATCACTACTAAACACCTTTTCTGATATTAAGCACACTTTTTTGGAAGTTATTCCATAACATTTAGTTTTTATATGTGTACAACTGTTCAGAACTGCGCTAGCTAACCATGTGCTGATTAGCATCTTTGAGCTAGGTTCAAAAGTATCTAAAATTGTCGCTACCGAAACAGCCACGACCGAAACATTTGGGGAAGTTATAGTAATGAAATCTTTGGGGTTTTTTTTGGGTGTTATTCCATAAATTTGTCACTACTGTAACAGTCACGACCGAAACACATAAGCTTTTATTTGGGAGAAATAAACTAAATTTTAGTACATTTCTGCAATTTTTTTTATGTGGGTTAAAATTCTGTGAAGTGATGTGGTCACTACCAAAACATTACTGTCACTACCGAAAATGAGCTGTCACGACCATAACATTGGATATTTTGTCAAAAATAAGGTATACTAAAAAATCAACTAAGATGTTATGTGTTTGTTTCAGTGTATTTTCAAACTAATGAATCCTTAACTTTAAAATCAGTATGATCAGTTTTTTTGTCTTTTACATAGAAAAATTGGATTCAAAATACAACAAATCACATAAATTACACTTGAAATATTGTTAAAAATGTAATTGTTATTAATTTACCACAAAACTACAATTTAATAAAATAACAAAAAAAAATATTTACAATATAGATGTAAGCAAAATCTTAATAGGTGTTTTGTGACAAATTTGGGGAGAGGACAAATATTGCAAAAATTTCTGAAAATACAGTATTAGAGAATTAACTGCAGAATTACTAGAAATGTGGATATTATACAATTTGCATGCAATTTTATACTTTTTTTTTCAAAATGTTTTCAACTCTGACTTTGGACCAATTCTGTAGAATATGAGTGTCTGTTGTGTTGACTGTTTATGCTATTTTGATGTATTCACGTGTTGTTTTTAATAAAAAGGATGCAAAGTAATACTGTAAACACGGCAAAGTGCTATAATTTTGAATATTGATTGATTGATTAATTGTAGAAATTATTTCCTATTAGTTAACAGCTAGCTTTGAAGTCAAAAAGTTATTTCAAAGTAGCTGGAAACATGGCAAAAAATCAGCACAATCTACAGTATTTGCTTCATTTATGCGTAACATGCTCATATTTTCAAATAATTATGATATTGTTATGAACAAATATGATTGAAATATTTATAAATTGCGGGTGGAATAATTCATCCAATATATTAACATGAAAGATACATAGGCAGTTCATTATTTATATTCTTAAACATTTCATATCCTATTCACAGCTTTCTAAATATGATCATATGTGACCCTGGACCACAAAACCAGTCAATTTCTTTTTTTAATTTAAATTTTTATTTTCATTATTATCTGAAAGCTGAATAAATATGCTTTCCATTGATGTATGGTTTATTATTATTTGAAAATGTGAAACCTAAGGGTGCAAAAAAAAATCAAAATATTGAGAATATCGCTATAGTTCTTAGCAATGCATATTACTAATCAAAAATTAAGTTTTGATACATTTGGGGTAGGAAATTGACAAAATATCTTCATGGAACATGCTTTTTACTTAATATCCTAATGATTGATTTTGACTTACACAATGTATTTTTGGCTATTGCTACAAATTTACCTGTGCCTCTTAAAGGAACACTCCACGTTTTTTGGAAATAGGCTCATTCTCCAACTCCTCCCGAGTTAATAAGTTGAGTTTTACCGTTTTGAAATCCATTCAGCCGTTCTCCTGTTCTGGCGATATCACCTTTAGCATAGCTTAGCATAGATCATTGAATCCTATGAGACCAATATAGCATCGTGTTCGAAAATGACCAACAAGTTTCGATATTTGTCCTATTTAAAACTTGACTCTTCTGTAGTTATATCGTGTACTAAGACCGACGGAAAATGTAAATATGTGATTTTCTAGGCCAATAAGATTAGGAACTACACTTCCATTCCGGCGTAATAGTCAAGGAAGCTTGCCGCCGTAATACAGACGCAGCAGGCGCAGTAATATCACGCAGTGCCTGAAATTAGTTCCCATTAGTTCCCAGCCAGTAACTTCCAATGTGACTGGCGTGGTATTACTGCTCCTGCTTCGGCCATATTACGGCAGCAAACTTCCTTGACTATTACACCGGAATGGGAGTGTAGTTCCTAATCTTATCGGGCTAGAAAATCGCATCTTTAAATTTTCCGCCGGTCTTAGTACACGATATAACTACAGAAGAGTCAAGTTTGAAATAGGACAAATATCGAAACTCGTTGGTCATTTTTGAACGTGATGCTATTGGTCTAATAGGATTCAATGATCTATGCTAAGCTATGCTAAAAGTGATATCGCCAGAACAGGAGAACAGCTGAATGGATTTCAAAACGGTAAAACTCAACTTATTAACTCGGGAGGAGTTGGAGAATGAGCCTATTTCCAAAAAAAGTGGAGTGTTCCTTTAAGACTGGTTTTATGGTCCAGGGTCATATCTGTGTTATTTGCAATGTTTTTTTTTATATATATATATTTTTAGTCCTCAACTGTCATCTTTTCAAGATTATGTGAAAAGAAAAGAAAAAAAAAACACTGACCATCTGTTGACGTCATCCGTGTGTTTTTATTATGAATTTTTTGAACAGATTATTTCTTCAGACGGTTATCAATAACAATCAATCCATATAATCCATGTCATTGTGTCTATAAGTATAGTTAATTGTCCCAATGGTAACCATTGTAATAATATAGCTTATTAATGCAAATTTATCCATTCTTAATATCACACTGCAAAAACAACAGGCCTTTATTTACTGACAGGTTTCCACTGTACACTAACACAGACAAGAGAAATAGTCACGGGGGGGAAAGAGAGGAGGAGTGCGAGCTGGAAGGAGGAAGGGGTGGCACAGTTGTACATTCAGAAACCAAAAACAGTGGCAGTATCTAAAGAGAAAAGGACAGAGGAGTAAAGAGAAAAGGGGGAATGATGGCAGAGGTGAAAGTGTTTAGGCATAACAATAATGTGCCTTTCTGTTCCACTGTGAATCAGATATTAACAAGTTTTTAAATTACACAATTGAACACACAAATAAATAGACATTCATCAAGCCAATCGTTGCCGCTCTTAGTTATTACTAATACTATTATTGTCATTATCACTGTATGTTACCAACAGAGATATTAGAAAAAAATACCTAGCCTATCTGAAAGTGCAAAGACTGAAAATGAACCAAAGTCATGGAACCGACAACAAAAAAAAAAAAAAAAGAGAATAGTAGTAGTCATTTGTATTTACATACATTTAAGTACAATCAAAACTGCCCAGGTTGAGCTAACATTCTGATACAGCAGAGGGCATTGCACTGTACTGTGTTTTTCGTGAGGTTGTGAGAAGAGGTGCACAGATTTGTGAGTGAGTGAGTGTTTGTGTGCGCGTTGTGATGCTTAAAAGAAAGCACTTGCATACCTAATCACTATTACGAAACACCTTTACTGACTAGTCCTCTATGTCTGTACATGGGAATTTGTTCAAGGAATGTATCAAGAGACAGATTGTGCAGAGGAAATACAGCTTCTGAAGTCGATTTGGGCACTAGACGTTGTATTAATTACAAAAGGCTGTAATTTGAAACATTCAGAGTCAATTAGCTGATGCGAGTTGACAATTAGTGTTTTAATTATGTGCGATACAGTGTCGTGAGCACATCAATTGGAAAGGTTGTAGGATGAATGAACATATAATTGTGCCATTAATAAATATTGGGATCTGGGTTGAGAGTGGCGATGAGGGAATGCGTTGTGCATTGTGGGAGCATTGTACATTCCAGAGAGAAGCATTGCATTCACAGAGGCTGAGATCCTAGAATTGTGTCACTGGTGTGTTGGTAGACACATTGCATTTTCTTTGATGGTGCATCTGTGTGTGTGTGTGTGTTTGTATATTCCTGTATAATATTAAATGAGTGGGTGGTGTTTCAGTATGTGGGTGTGGCTCAGTAGCGTCTTGGGGCGGAGTCTCTTCCCTCTTTCTTGATGATGATTCGCTGGTCATCACTGGTATCGTCGGGCGAGTCCACTACTTCTTCCTCGTCGTCACACTCTCCGTCCATATCTGGTGCAATTCCCATGCGGTTCTCGTATGTCTAAGAAAGAAAAAAATAATAAATACTGTTTGTGTAACAAAAATATCCATATTTAGAACTTTATCATTCGTAATCTCTAGCTTCTGATGCACGTTTTAAATATGGATATTTTTCTTACACACTTTTCTTACTTTATTAACCATCCAGAGCCATGTGGAGTACTTTTATGATGGATGGATGCACTTTATTGGACTTCAAGATTTCAACAGCCATTCACTGCCAGGACATTTTAAAATATAATTGTACAGTTGAGGTCAAAAGTTTACATACACCTTGCAGAATCTATTAATGTTAATTATTTGACCAAAATAAGAGGGATCATACAAAAAAAGCATGCTATTTTTTATTTAGTACTGACCTGAAGAAGATATTTCACATAAAAGACATTTACATATAGTCCACAAAAGAAAATAGTAGTTGAATTTATAAAAATGACCCTGTTCAAAAGTTTACACACACTTGATTTTTTAATGATCCACAGCTGTTTTTTTAGTGATAGTTGTTTATGAGTTGTTTGTCCTGAACAGTTAAAATGCCTGCTGTTCTTCGGAAAAATCATTCAGCTCCCACAAATTCTTTGGTTTTTCAGCATTTTTGTGTATTTGAACCCTTTCCAACAATGACTGTGTGAATTCGAAATCCATCTTTTCACACTGAGGACAACTGAGGGACTCAGTTGCAACTATTACAGAGGGTTCAAATGCTTACTGATGCTCCAGAAAGAAAAACAAAGCATTGAGAACCGGGGGTGAAAACTTTTTGCATTTAAAGAGTAAGAGGGTAAATTAAACTTATTTTGTCTTCTGGGAAACATGTACGTATTTTCTGTAGCTTCCGAAGGGCATTACAAAATAAAAAAAAAAAAAGATATTTAGGCAAAATAAGAAAAATGTACACATCTTCATTGCATTGAAAAGTTTTCACCCCTAATGCAAACCTTCTGTAATAGTTGCAAATGAGTCACTCGGTTGTCGTCAGTGTGAAAAGATGGATGTCAAAATCACACATTCATTGTTGGAAAAGGTTCAAATACACAAAAATGCTGGAAAATCTAAGAATTTGTAAGACCTGAAGGATATTTCTGAAGAACAGCTGGGAGTTTAACTGTTCATGACAAACAAGGGACTCAAACAACTATCACTAAACAAAAAAAAAAAAACACAGCTGTGGATCATTCAGGTAACACACAGTATTAAGAATCAAGTGTATGTAAACTTTTGAACAGGGTCATTTTTATAAATTCAACTGATTTTCTCTTGTGGACTATATGTAAACATCTTTTATGTGAAATATCTTTTTCAGGTCAGTACTTCATAAAAAATAACATGCATTTTGTATGATCCCTCTTATTTTGGTAAAATAATGAACATTTTGCAGATTCTGCAAGGTGTATGTAAACTTTTGACCTCAACTGTATTCGTCTGAAAGAAAATGGCTTGAGAGTGAGTAAATCACTTTTATTTTTGGGTGAACTATCCATTTAATTCAGCAAGGGTGCATTAAATTAATCAAAAGTGACACTAAAGACATAATGCTACTAAATATTTGAAATAATTGCTTTTAAATTGTCTATTTATCAAAGATTCCTGGAAAAAATGTATCACAAAAATATTAATCAGCACAACTTCTCTCAACACTAATAATAAGAATTGAGCAACAAATCAGCATATTAGAAAGACTTTTGAAGGATCACATGACACCGAAGACCTTGGCGAGCATTAGAGACTTTTCAAAAACTTAACAACAGTAGTGTATGTATCTATTTTTGCATTCATACCTCCATTGGGTTTACAATGATGGTGAGGGCCGAATCATCCCATTGGTTGCTGCCCTCTTTTCCTCCGCCTCTTGCTCCATCACCACGACGGTGGATGGAACGGATGCGGAAGACACCAAGGATCACCATGACAACCAAGAAACCCACACACACCATGATGATGACAGTTGCGGCTCCTGGAACAACTGTACAAATGAAGAGAGAGAAAAACATTGGGTTTATTGTTTATAGTTTATATGAAAATACACAGTGTATTAGATATACTGATAAATATTTGTTTGTATGTGACCCTGGACCACAAAACCACTCATAAGAATCAATTTTTTGAAACTGAGATTTATACATGATCTGAAAGCTGACTATGAATTCAATTGGATTCAATATGAATATCAATTGTTAGGATAGAACAATATTTGGCCGAGATACAACTGTTTGAAAATCAGAAATCTAAATATTGAGAAAATCACCTTTAAAGTTGTCCAAATTAAGTTCTTAGCAATGCATCTCAATCAAAAATTAAGTTTTGATATATTTACTATGGGAAATGTACAAAATATCTTCATGGAACATGATCTTTACTTAATATCCTAATGATTTTTGGCATAAAAGAAAAATCATTTTGACCCATACAATGTATTTTTAATGTAATATGTTTTGCGATCCAGGATCACATATATATCAGACATGTACCTGAGTTGCGGTGTGGGTTAGGGAGCGTGTGTCCACTCAGTTCCCCAGTGTGATGGGATGGGTGGAGGAACTGCTGCTGAGACGCCAGCAGGTGAGATGGATGGTATAGACTGTCCAGAGAGTGCAGGAAGTTCACCTGAGCAGGTATAGGAGAAAACCAGACAAAGACAGTGAGAGTGTGTACTGGGTTAGGCTGAAAGATCCATATTAGTGTCTTATCATATTCAGTGGTGTTCATTACCTCAAGTGTGAGCTCGTTGCTGGTGTACCGCCCATTCATTTCTGAGCACGACAGACGGAACCTTCTTTCAAAACGAGCAGAGCCCTTTGCTAAGCGATAGCGAATGGAGCGTAACACATCTTCATAAACAGAGATAGACTCCGCTCCTGAAAGAGAGAAAAGGAACGAATAAGGTGTTGTTTTTCTATTTTCTGTGAAATACATGTTCATTACATGCTTCTGCTACAATAATTTCTATCATAACAACTCTCAGAAGATTTCAGCATGGTAATGGATATAATAATGTTAATGTATTTGGTCTTGGCGGAATATATCTGCTACACTGCTGAATAGCTTTTGCTGTTGGTTATTGCTGATGTTGTAGATTATTACTGTTGCTGTTGCTGCTGCCGCTGCTGCTGCTGCAAAGCAAGTACTTGCTACTGCCATTACATATGCTAATACAGTGATGTGAGTATTTTAGACATACTGCTGCCGCACAAATGTGACCCTGGACCACAAAACCAGTCGTAAGTAGCACAGATATTTGTAGCAATACATTGTATGGGTCAAAATTATTGACCTTTCTTTTATGCCAAAAATCATTATGATATTAAGTAAAAATCATGTTCCATGAAGATATTTTGTCAATTTCCTACCGTAAATATATTAAAACTTAATTTTTGATGAGTAACATTGCTAAGAACTTCATTTCGACAACTTTAAAAGCACTTTTCTCAATATTTAGTTTTTTTTTTTTTTGCACCCTCAGATTCCAGATTTTGAAATAACTGTATCTCGGCCAAATATTGTCCTATCCTAACAAACCATACATCAATGAAAAGCATTTATTCAGCTTTCAGATGATAAATCTTAATAAAAAAAAAATACCATTATGACTGGTTTTGTGGTCCAGAGTTACAAATAGCATATATAATAACCTGTAGCAGATCTATGCAGGTGGAGCTGGGGAGGTGGAGGGTTTCAGAGAACCTCTAAAAGCATGCTGTGAAATGCTGTAGTAAATGCTAATCAGCCATTTAAATCTAAAGCAGCAAAAAGGTAATTGTGACTTTTTATCTTACAATTTTGACTTTTTTTTCAGAACTGTCAGATATAAACACACAATTGTAAGTCAGAATTGTGGGATATAAACACAATTGCGAGAAATAAAGTCCCGTTCTGAGGAGAAAAAAAAAGACTGATATGTTCACAGAATTGTTCACAATTCTGACTTTTTTTATCAAACTGTCAGATATAAACGCACAATTACGAGTTATAAAGTCAGAATTGCTAGATATAGAGTCAGAATTGCAAGATATAAACTGTTTCTTGCATTTGCGACTTTGTATCTTGCAATTCTGACTTACTGACTGAATTGTGAGGCATAAACTCGCAATTGCAAGTTAGGAGGAAAAAAACTGATATGTTCACAGAATTGCCAATTTATATCTCACAATTCTGAGAAAAAAAGTCAAATAAAACAATTTTTTTTATTCAGTGGCGGAAACTGGCTTCCATGCCAAAGCTTAGAGTCAGTATGTTTTTTTTTTTAGGTTTGATTAAAGGAATTAATACTGAATGCACTAAACTGATCAAAAGTGACAGCGATTTACTCATCCTTTAAGGCATCCTAGGTGTATATGACTTTCTTCTTTCAGAAGAATCCAAACAGAGTTATATAAAAATTGTCCTGGCTCTCCCAAGCTTTATAATGGAAGGGTGGGTGTTTCTGTTCAACAGTCCAATAAAGTGCATCCATTCATAATAATGCGAACAGAATATTTTTCTTACAAAAACACGTTGATTCACTACAGGAAGCCTTTATTCACCCCTCTGGAGCCGTGTGATCTGGAGCGTTTTATTATGGATGGATGCGCTTTATTGGACTTATTTTGGACTGTTAAACAACAAATTTTCTAGATTTTTCAATTTCAAGATGGCCGAACAGACGGCGTCAAGGTGTATGTCTTGCAAACAAAACCTTAAACTTTAAAGATTGACTACTGCTTGTGGATTCGGTTAAAGTGTATTATGATGTGAATTATTAAGTTATTATTTGAAGAAGAAGAAAAGAGAAAGAAAAGAAAAAGAGCGTGAAATAATGTCAAAATCAAAGCAAAGACGAGGCGAGCTGTTGAACATTGTGTCAGATGACCAAACCAGCCTGGAGGGAAAGGGCGCTGGTAGCGCCGATAATACTTCGGAAATATTGAAGGAACTTAAATTATTTCGAACTGAAACGGCTGAAAATTTTGGTGTGCTGAGGAAGGAGGTGAGCGATATAAAATTGAATTTCGAAGAATTAAAAACAAGGGTGAATGAAGCCGAACAGAGGATTGCGGGCAATGAGGATCGTAACATGGATTTGACTAAAGTGCTGTTTCAGCTGATGTGCAAACAAAAGCACCTTGAGGAGAAGTGTGAGGGTCTGGAAAGCCGTTCACGGAGAAATAATTTAAGAATTTACTCTGTACCGGAAAAAATCGAAGGAAGTAATATGATTGAGTTTATAGAAAAGCTTATTCGTGAGCAACTTAACATCCGGGAAGAGATTTGCATCGAAAGGGCGCATCGCGCCGCAGCAACAGGTGTCTCCTTTGGACGTGTTACGAATAGGCCTATCACCAGATCAATCATTGTTTGTTTCCGTAGTTTCAAGGAGAAACAACGAGTGTTACATGCTGCATGGTCTCTAAAGGACATTCGGATCAAGGACCAACGAATATACTTTGATGAGGATTACACTACCGATGTCTTCAAGGAGCGTGCAAAATATAGGAACGCAAGGAAGCAACTCCAAGAGCGAAAAATTAAGTCTCGCATTGTCTACCCTGCAAAACTGATGTTGTTTTTGCAGGATGGAAAGACTAAGATTTTCGAAAACCCACAAAAAGCAGCTGAGGGTTTAATGGACTTTGGGGTAACGATGGAAGTTCCAAGAAAAGAGCCGGATTGGGACTCTGCCTTGCGGGCTGTAGGGTGGCAGTCCGTCCGCAGTAGGAGCAAATATGCTCCTGCAGGGGAAATAACAGCTAGTGTTGAATCTCTTCGACTTTCCTTGGACAGTTATGTAAATGAAAAGTCACATGACGGATAAGGTATGTAGAGATTACATTGTGGCAAGCACTAATTTATATCATCGAGTATAATGTCCACAATGTGTGAACACATTCCTATACAAATTGAAAACGCAGAAGGATGTGTCTATGATTATGATGAACTAGATTTGGGGTCAAATTTTTTTCCGAATATAAAAGATACATGTAAATATTATACAGTCGCAGAATTTACTAGTAATATAGAAACGGCTGGCTCTTTTTCCCTTATTCATTTGAATTGTAGAAGCCTTTATTCAAATTTTAGTAAGATATATGATTATTTGAATACTTTACAAAACAAATTTACTGTCATAGCGTTGTCTGAGACTTGGTTAACGGATGAGAAAGGTGTGGAATTTCATTTTGAAGGTTATGAATTGTTTTATGTTAACCGGGTCTGTAAGAGAGGAGGGGGGGTTGCTCTGTATGTTAGCAGTGATCTGAAATGTAGAATAATTGAGTGTATGACTGTTTCAACAGAGGATTTAATGGAATGTTTAACTGTTGAGATTGAAATGAAGAAACAGAGGAATATTATTGTCACATGTATATATAGAACCCCAGGGTCTAGTATCACGGTATTTAATAATAAGTTGGAGCAATTATTAGTTGGGATGAATGAAAATAAAGTGTCTGTAATCTGCGGGGACTTTAATATAAATCTTTTGAATGTGTCTAATCATACAAGTAGTCTAGATTTTTTGGATTTAATGTATAGTAGAGGCTTTTATCCTACCATTACTAGGCCTAGTCGAATAACCTCCAATTGTGCCACATTAATTGATAATATTTTTGTAAATAAATTTGAAAAAACGGTTAAAAGTGGTCTTTTGATAAATGATATGACAGATCATTTCCCAATATTTGTAACTTACTTTTGTGAAATAAAAAATAATAAAGAAAAGTTTAGTAAAGTTATTAGGTTAAGAACTGAGGAAACATTAAATGGATTTAGGGATGATCTTATGAAAGAAGAGTGGAATGATGTTTGTAATACGAATAATGTAAATAAAGCTTATGAATTATTTCTTAAAAAGTATTTATGGTTATATAATAAAAATTGTCCAAAAAAAATATTGAATGATAAAGTAAGAAGTAATAATAAACCTTGGTTGACGAAGGGTTTATTGAAATCTTGTAAAAAGAAGAATAAGCTTTATCAGGATTTTGTAAAATATCGGACAGTAAATGCAGAAAAAAAATATAAAGCTTATAAAAATAAGTTGATTACTATAATGAGATGTGCAAAGAAAGATTATTATACAAATGTGTTGATGGAAAATAAAAGTAATATCAAAAGAATGTGGAAGGTTTTGAGGGAGGTTATGGGCAGTAAAATTAATTATAGTCAGCCATTATATTTAATGAATGAACAGAATGTTGAGATAAGTAGTGAAAAAATGGCTGATGAATTTAATTCATTTTTTGTTAATGTTGGTCCGAATCTTGCCAAAACTATACCATTATATAATGAAAATAAAAGCTGGACAGGTGAAAGTAGAGTTATGCAGTCTCTTTTTTTGGACGAAGTTAGTGAGAGTGAAATTATTTCTACTGTCTCTAAATTTAAAAGTAAATATTCATGTGATAGTGATGGCTTAGATATGTACATTGTTAAGGAAACTATATGTTGTATTACTAGACCATTAAAATATATAATTAATTTGTCTTTTAATACGGGTTATTTTCCAGAAATAATGAAAGTGGCCAGAATTATTCCTCTTTTTAAATCTGGTGATAGGCATAGTCTCACAAATTATAGGCCTATTTCTTTGCTTTCTCAATTTTCAAAAATTTTGGAGAAGCTTTTTGTTAAAAAATTTGATTATTTTCTTGAAAAATATTCTTTGATACATGATAATCAATTTGGGTTTAGAAGCACACGTTCAACAGCTATGGCTTTGATGAAAATCACAGAGGACATTACTACAGAATTGGAGCATAAAAATTATACAGTTGGAGTTTTCATTGATCTTAAAAAGGCTTTTGATACTCTTGATCATGGTATATTGATATCTAAATTACAGACATATGGAATTAGAGGAGTAGTATTGAATTGGATTACTAGTTACTTAGAAAATAGACAACAATATGTAGAGTACATGGGATATGCATCTAAGTTGGAAATAATGCAGTGTGGAGTCCCCCAAGGCTCTGTGCTGGGGCCTAAGTTATTTACTTTATATATTAATGATCTCTGTGATGAATCAAAGATTTTACGTTTTGTTCTTTTTGCAGATGATACAAATTTTTTTGTATCGGGGAAGAATTTAAAAATACTACTTAAAATTGTTGAACAGGAATTGATTGTACTTCAGAAATGGTTTAATAAAAATAAATTATCGCTAAATTTAAGTAAAACAAAATTTATGTTGTTTACAAATCGAAAATGCCCTGATAATGTTTGTCTGACTTTGAATGGGATAAGTATTGAGAGAGTGTCAGAATTTAGGTTTTTAGGAGTACTCATTGATGATAAATTTAAATGGAAATCACACATAGCTTATGTAAGAAACAAAATTTGTAAAAATATTGCTGTTTTGAGTAAAGTAAAGTTTATGTTAAATTATAAGGCAATGAGAATTCTATATTGTTCGTTTATTTTGCCATATTTGATGTATTGTTTGGAGGTATGGGGTAATTCATATTTTACTAATTTAATGCCCTTATTTATTTTGCAAAAAAGGGCCATAAGAGTAATCAATGGAGTTGCTCCAAGAGAACATACTACAAGATTGTTTCTGAGGTCAGGATTACTTAAATTGAGGGATCTGGTTTCTTTGCAAACTTTATTAGTAGTTCATAAAGCAAAACATTGTATGTTACCGGATGGATTGCAAACTCTCTTTACTGTGAATAGTGAGACAAGTAGAAGAAATAATGACTTTAAACAACCTTTTGCTGGAAATACTCTTAAACAAATGTGTGTCTCAGTTTCTGGTGTGAAAAGATGGAATTCATTAGAAAATGATCTAAAATGTTGTTCAAATATTTTGCGATTTAAATATAAGTATAAACAGAAGATATTTATTTTGTACAAAGAAGAGGGTCAATGATTCGTTTTTGTTGTCAGAATTATTATTATTGTATTTTTGTTTGTTTGTTCCCTTGTTATGTAAGCAGAATTAATATCATTGGATGGATTTTTTGTTTTTTATGTCTGTGAGGTCATCTAATCCAATTTATTTTGTAAATTTTAAAATATAAGAATGGGGTAGGAGTCTATAAGATTGTTTTCTTCATCCTACTCCTATTCTCTTTTGTTTCATGGTTTGTTTGTTTGTTGTATTGTTGTGGTATTTTATGTTGCATTACCATGAAAAGAGAATAAATAAATAAATGAAAAAATGAAAATATAAATTATAAAGCTTGGAAGAGCTAGGACATTTTTTAATATAACTCTGATTTATATCATCTGAAAGAAGAAAGTCATATACACCTAGGATGCCTTGAGGGTGAGTAAATCATGGGCTAGTTTTCATTGTTGGGTGATCTAATCCTTTAAAACACATGAACATGTAAAACTTCATTACCAGTCATATCAATGTAAGCATTAGGATAATATGAATTTTTTTTTTTTACCAGTGATAGCAATGTAGGCCGTTGTGTTAATAATGTCCAGTCCCCTCTCTTTTAATGCCTCCATGTCAACCAGAAGCTCCTCCCTTTCTGGGTTTAGCTCCTCCCCCAAGGGTTGGACTTCACACCCATCCAGAGTGTGAGCCACAGCATCTGACATCAGCGCTAATAAAGAGACAGAAACAAACAGAATATATCTTTACCCTTTGACCATAACACTGAAGCGAGAGAAGAACAAAGGTCTGTCTGCTGCATTGCACAAGCCTCAAGTCACCGATAACAGTGAGTACAGGTTAACCTGTGAGCAAATAAGTAATACCATTGCTGCATACTAACTTGCAAATAATCTAACAATGCCTCGACCTTGACTTCTTTATTAGAAAGTCTCTCTATGCGGCACTGCCTCTGGACAAAACCAAAACAAGATCTTTTGTTCATAGTTATTCATCAAGTCGAGCCTCTGGGCTATTACAGTGTCTGGTGTGTAGATCATTTTCCAAGGATAAATGAATAGAATCCATTTTGATAAAAAGCCTATATAGGGGTCATCCATCAAGCGGTGGGTTCACAGATTACTGTTTTAGGTGAGATGTTCAAAGCTTACCCCCTCCTTCCATGCCCTGAGCAGCTGTGTTCACAGCATGAGACAAGGAGCAGACGATACGGAGCTCAGGAAACAAGGGAACCCCTTGAGGGCCCTCAAATTCAGCGGCTGGCCGGGCCAGGTGGGGTCCCACCCCAGAGAGAGAGATCTGAGGGGCGTCGGGCTGGAGCACAACCAGGTAACCCTCCAGCTGTCTGAGAGAGAGACAGCTCTCCTCACTGAAACACCTACAAAAGGACAAAGAGAATCATGAGGATTTAAAGAGAATATCTAGATGCTTGAGTAAAAAGTATTAAGTATTAATATTCTGTATGTCATTTTGCTAGAATGTTTTGTGATTATCATGTGTTCAAAATAACACATTTAATAATGCATTAGGTCAACTAGTCTTTCAAAAAGTAATATTTTTATTTGAGGTGGGTAAGATTTTCAATGTTTTTGAAATAGGTCTCTTATGCTCACCAAGGTTGCATTTATTTGATTAAAAATACAGTAAAAACAGTAGTATTGTGAAATATTAATACAGTGTATTAAAGTGTTTCTTTTTTAATACACTGCTGTTCAAAAGTTCGGGGATCAGATTTGAAATGTTTTTTTAAAGAAGTTTCCTATGCTCATCAAGGCTGCGTTTATTTGATCAAAAATACCGAAAAAATTGTAATATTGTGAAATATTATTTCGATGTAAAATAAAGTTTTTCTATTTAAATATACATTAAAATCTAATTTATTCCTGTGATCAAAGCTGAATTTTGAATTGTCAGCATCATGACTCTAGTCTTCAGTGTCACATGATTCTTCAGTAATCATTCTAATATGCTGATTTATTATTACTGTTGAAAACAGATGAAAACAGTGCTGCTTAATATTTTTTTGGAGCCTATGATACTTTTTTTGGTTCTTTGATGAATAAAAAGTTGAAAAGAACAGCTTTTATTTAAATTAGAAATTTAAACTTTTTTAACAATATACAATACCGTTCAAAAGTTTGCGATCACTTTTTTTGTTAAGAAATTAATACTTTTATTCAGCAAGGATGTGTTAAATTGATAAAAAGTGATAGTAGAGACTTTTATCTTTAGTTAAAGATTTCTATTTCGAATAAATGCTGTTCTTTTTAACTTTTTTCAGCAAAGAATCCTGAAAAAGGCATCACGGGTTCCAAAAATTTTTTAAATCACAACTCTTGCCAACATAGATAATTATAATAATAAATCAGCATATTAGAATGATTTCTGAAGAATCGTGTGACACTGAAGACTGGAGTAAAGCTGATGAAAATTCAGTTTTGCATCACAGAAATAAATTATGTTTTAAAGTATATTCAAATAAAAAACATGATTTTATATTGTAATAACATTTCAAGATATTACTTTAGTTTTTGATCAAATAAATGCAGCATTGATAAGCATAAGAGACATCTTTAAAAAACATTACAAATCTTACTGATCGCAAACTTTTGAAAGGCAGTTTAAAATGTAATTTATTCCTGATGCAAAGCTGAATTTTCAGATGCCATTACTCGAGTATTCAGTGTCACATGATCCTTCAGAAATCATTCTAATTCTGTCACGAAAAGTTATTATCAATGTTGAAAATGTTATTTTGTGTAATTTTTTTTATGGAAACCATGATATGTTTTCTCAAGATTCTTTAGTTTAATAAATAGAAAGGTCAAAAGAGCAGCATTTATTTAAAGGGGTCATCGGGTGCAAAACTCACTTTTACATGTTGTTGGAACATTAATGTGTGTTGGTAGTTTGTGTACACAGCCACTCTACAATGATAAAAATCTACTCAGTGGTATTTTTTAAATCTTTAAAAGTAATATCCCCTTTTTAAAATCAGGTCATTCTCAGCTTCTTGTTGTTGTGACGAAACACATTTTATTGACATGAGCGTCTTACCTTAGACCAGCCCTCACCGAGCTGAAACAGTCCGAATATGATCGCCATTGTGTAACTCAGGTGCAGAGGAAGACTCTGATTGAGCGACTGAGGTGTTCTGTTGTTGGATGTAATAATGAACACAGCAGTCCTCATTTACTATCGACATCTGAGCTGCTGAAGACGCAGAGGTTTAAAGTTACTTTAGTTTTTAAATGGAAAGCGCCAATCCCGATCTACATGCGTCTATCTTCGTGCGAATCGTGCGAACAGCAGAAGTGAGTATAAGGGTTTTTTATGCATCTTTGCGGCCTTTCTTAATAATGTGCTTGTTGGCAAGTTTCGCTGATAAACGCAGCTAAATGCGGCTAAAGTAAACATAATTCCAGAGAGGGGCGGGGCGAGTGGCATTTAAAGGGGCCATGTCTTAAAATGAGCTGAAATTTTGCAGAGCTGATTTTGACAAGGTAAAAAGGTATTTTTTTTACACTACTATTGAGAACTTTTAACCAAAGTATATTAGAGACTTTTCATTAAGACCCTAAAGAATCATATGAACTTGTGGAAAATGGGCATCCGATGACCCCTTTAAAACAAAAAATATTTTGTAATATAAATGCTTGTCACTTTTAATATTTTTGTGAAAACAGTGAAGCATTTCTTTTGTCATTTGTAGTAATTTGATGAACTAATCAGAATATTATATTAATATAATGTTTGCAGCTTTGCATAAATGTGTGCCCATATGTTTATGTGAATGTCTGCCAATAAATCTGTGAGCAGCTGGTTAAATTAATCTTCATCTGATTGTTGATATTACAGTTGGTCACCACAACCCCTTGACCTTATATCTGGCAACAGTAAAGTAAAGCCCTAATATCTACACGCTTGGCAAAAAACAAAGGGAGTTGTTATCAACAGAAAATTGACAGATTTTTTTTATCAATTTATCAGATGATTGTTTCATATCCTTCTTATCAGTGTGCTATCAGTGAAAGCCTTTTTTGGCAATATCTATGGACAATATCTTAAATTCAACTCAGGTTCTTTACACTAACCTACTATTAGTCACTGCAGTAAATTCACTTTATGACAAAAATCACAAAATTCATAAAACTTTAGATATGTTGGGTATAAGTTGAAATGCTGATCAAAGATCATTATTTTGCTCTGTGGATGGTCGTCTACCTGAGAGAGGTGGTCAGTTTGAGTGGACGGACACCAGGTGTGGCAAATCGTAGAGAGTTCCTGTATGTGACCTGCTGAACAGCACGATTGAAGCTTTCAATGTCGTCTCCTTCTAACACCAGCACAGATTGGCTAGGGTTCACATGCACCTGAGGAAAGGACATTAATCTCAGTTAGACAAAAAA
This sequence comes from Garra rufa, assembly GCF_049309525.1. Taxonomy (NCBI): domain Eukaryota; kingdom Metazoa; phylum Chordata; class Actinopteri; order Cypriniformes; family Cyprinidae; genus Garra; species Garra rufa. The sequence goes on from NC_133369.1 coordinate 26,081,243, forward strand.
CAAAGTAGAACCTTTATAGAAGTGTACTTAAAAATCAAGCCTTTAGGAAGAAATATGGCCTATATCATGGTTAAAGTTGTAAATTAAACACACTTTATGACATATAAAGGTGTCAATATACCTTCATGCCTGAGCCCAAAGTCTCAAGGTCTCCGAAATCAAGCCCCTCTCGACAAGCATACAGACACTCCACCACACTGTGGGGCTCCACATTTCCTGGCCGCACAGTCACCCCAGACAAAAGCCCTTTGTAACCACTTACAAACTTCCCTATAGGGAAAAATGAGAAAATATATATATAAATATGAATAAATACAGACTCTTTTAAAAACATTAAACACATGCCGGCACTTAAATGAGTATCTCTATTGATCCAAGATAGCTTATGAATAACACCCTGCACACCCTCATCCACACACATAACACAACATTGACAGACTCATTGTCCTGGTGTGCGCCTCACCAATGTCTTTACTCTCTGGCATGGTGTTGTTCACAATGTCTCTCAGTTTCTCTTCTGGCTCTACAGGAAGGAAATAAGTGAAAAGTGAATGGAAACTGATAAAAGCTGTATTCATTAATTGTGAAGAAATAGTTAGCACTAGAAAATATAAATAGAAAGCACTGTTATTCTTTCATATAGAGTATGTTTGTTATTTTGTATTGGAGGAAAAAAGCACTATAGAAGCTATGCAATAGCTTAGTCAAAATTCAGTCGATATTTGCATTGCAGTCAATATTCAGTATGCGATATTAGCATTGATGTCATTTGTTTCTCAGAATGCCGGCTAGATACAAACTTTTGGTGCAGGTGAAGATTATCAGTATATGGGCCATTCTACACAATTGGTGCAAACTGCTGTCCCACAACCAAAAACACATTTAAAAAGCATTTAAGTATTCCAATCTTAGAGGTTTACTAAGATCCTTCTATTATCTATTGAAACCCACAACAATATTTGAAATATCAGAAAGCTTAATAATTATAAAATAATCATTTAGTGGGTACTTTTAATTGGGAGGTGGCTGTCCTGAACCCTAATCTATCCTAAATTTCAACTTATGAAAATTGCATTTAAGTAATTTTTGCATTTTTTTTATTCTATTGTTGATTTTAAAAGTAAAAGCAAGTTAAAAAGATATTTTAACATTTCTCTGTAAATGATGAAACTATATGTAAAATAAAATGTTTCCTGCATTTTTCATTTCACCACCAAAACAGTGTATGTTTTAGTCCATTGGCTGAGACTGATTTTAACTACACACCTACATTTATGATTAGAAAATATTATTGTCTCTCTCTTTCTCATAGCTACAAGGTGTGAGTAGATAGGTCGCATCATTTTGAGGTAAATGTGTTTAAAAATCTGAAAAATCTTTCATTATTTTGTCTGCAAAAAAAAAAAAAAACTTTTTTGAGAGTTATTCCATAACATTTAGTTTTTTATGTGTGCAACTGTTCAGAACTGTGCTAGCTAATAATGTGCTGATCAGCATCTTTATGCTAGGTTCAAAAGTATCTAAAATTGTCACCATCGAAACAGTCACCACCAAAACATTTGGTCATGTTTCGGTAGTGACATCTTTGGTTTTTGAGTATTATCCCATAAAATTGTCACTGCTGTAACAGTCAAGACCAAAACATGTCATCACTGTTTCGTTAGTGACAAAAGGAAACACATAATCCTTTATTTGGGTGAAATAAACAAAATTTTAGTACAGTTATACACATTTTTAAAATTCTAGTATGTTTTAGTTATGGAAGCCCATTTCCACCACTGAATGAAAAATAAAAAAGGTAATTGCGACTTTTAATCTCACAATTCTGACTTTTTTCTTGCAATTGCTAGTTTACATCTTGCAATTCTGACTTTTTTTTCTCAGAACTATGAGATATAACCTCACAATTGTGAGTTATAAAGTCAGAATTGTTAGATATAAAGTCAGAATTGGGAGAAATAGTCACAATTCTGCCTTTTTTTCTCACAATTGCGAGTTTGTATCTAGCAATTTTGACTTTTTTTCTGAGAATTGTAAGATAAAACTTGCGATTGCGAAGTCCATTCCTGAGGGGGGAAAAAAGACTGATATGTTTATATCATGCAATTCTGACTTTATAACTTACAACTCTGATTTTTTTTACTTGCAATTTCGAGTTTGTATCACGCAATTCTGAGAAAAATAGTCAGAATTGTGAGATAACAAGTGGCAATAACCTTTAAAAAAAATGTATTCAGTGGCGGAAACAAGCATTACTGTCACTACCAAAAATGTGCACTTACAACTGAAACATGGGATGTTTTGTCAAAAACAAAGTATACTAAATTATCAACTAAGATGTTATGAATGTATTTGGTTCAATGTAGATTCAAACTAGGAAATCCTCAACTTTGAAATCAGTATGATCAACTTTTTGCCCTTTATAAAGAAAAATTGGATTCAAAATAAAACACATCTCATAAATTACACTTGAAATATTGTTAAAAACGTAACTGTTATTGATTTACCTCTGAAAAAATCTTAATAGGTCAAAATAACACTTCTAATTAAATTATTATTACTGTTTCGGTAGTGACAAATTTGGGGAGAGGACAAATATTCCAAAACTTTCTGAAAACACAATATGAGAATTAATTGCACAATTACTAGAAATGTGTACCTTGGATATTTTACAATTTGCACATACAATTTTTCAGGAATTTTTTTTCCCCCAACTCTGACTTCTGTAGAATAGCCCATAGTTACTTAAATTTTTATTGTTTCTCAAAAACTTCTATACTTGTGCCTCTATAGTGCTTTTGTGGTGTTTTTGTCTTAAATGGAGTCCCTTTTCACTATGAAATGATGTTATATGGCAAAAGCTGTGTAACATTAACAAGTTTCACCAAAAATAACAGCGTACAGTTTGAAATGACATAAGGGTGAGTAAATGATGGCAGAACTGTCATTATTTGAGCTATAACTCAAAGCCTCAGCCCAGTGTCAAAACATTCTAGGAGGTGATTAGCACAGACTAGGTGACCCAGTTAGAAGAACAGAAGGAGATGGAAAGCTTGGGCATCTTTCTACCACACACACACACACACACACACACACACACACACACACACACTCTCTAAACGAGTGCCACAGAGTGTAAGAATGATTCTGTTAAGTTGAATAATACATGAGTCTATTAATAGCTGAAACACATATAGTCTCTGAAAAGAACATGACTTCATATTTCTGCTCCACCTACTGCTGATATCTTCTCACAAGCCTCTAAGCTTTAGCACATATGACTAATCGTAAAATTACCCCAGCAGGCTCCGATGACCAGCCGCTGGTGTGGTGCGGGGTTGGGGATGGCTCCGTTGTCATGAATGAGTGCGGGGTCAAAGGTCACGCCATCCACGTAGAGTGTGACCGAGGGGAACTGCACACTGAGGGACAGGTGATGCCACTCGCTGTCACACACCTGCCACATGCAGATGTATTACATTTATATCATTCAAAACATGTTTAAAACCGTTTCTGTTAAAGACTGTGTGATAGGATGAAATATTTGCTGTCATGGTTAGTTTACCTGCTCCAGTTTCCAAAGGAACTTGACGGGTCTGGCGGCGGACACATCCGGCCAATAGAAGAGAGAGAGACGACAGCCATGTACCGATAAAGAGTAGTGAGAGTACGAGTCATCTGGAAATGAGACCACAAAACTGCTTAGTAGAGCAGAACAAATTGAGTTCTTAAAGGGACAGTTCACTCAAAAATGAAAATTCTGTCATTAATTATTCTTCCAAATGTCATTCCAAACCCATCTTCAAAACACAAATTAAATTATTTTTGATTAAATCCGAGAGCTTTCTGACCCTGCATAGACAGCTATGCAACTGACACGTTCAAGGCCCAGAAAGGCAGTAAAGATATTGATAATATAGTCCATGTGACATCAGTGGTTCAACTTTAATTTTATGAAGCTACAAGAATACTTTTCGTGCACGAAGAAAACAAAAATAACAACTTTATTAAACAATTTCTTCTCTTCCATGTCAGTCTTCGCCACGAGTTCATGAGAGTACCAAGATGCAACTTTACAATGCTGTCTATGCAGTGTCAGAAAGCTCTCAGATTTCATCAAAAATATCTTAATTTGTGTTTTGAAAATGAACAGGTTTTACAGGTTTGGAACGATATGTGGGTGAATAATCAATGACTGAATTTTTGTTTTTGGGTGAACTAAAACGAAATGGTCAAAAATGCTTACCTGGCAAATCTGGCATTTTGACAAATTACATTAATAATTTATGCATTAGGAATATATTAGAATACACTGTTTGTATTATTTTTACATTAATGATTACGTTGCTTATTTTATTAAAAAAAAAACTTTAAGACTACATTCCATTATTTAATTTTTTTTTTTGCATTTATATTAACACATACACTACTGTTCAAAAGTTTGGGGTTAATAAAATATATTAAGATATTTAAAATAAATTAATACTTTTATTCAGCAAAGATGGATTAAATTGAGCAAAAATAACAAAAAAGACATTTATAATGTTCATAATATAAAAAAATATATATTTTAAACAAATGTATTTCTTTTCAACTTTGTAATTATCAAAGAATCCTAAAAATGGATTACAGTTACACAAAAATATTAAGCATTACAACTGTTTTTATAATATTAATAAATGTTTTTAAACAGCAAATCAGCATATTAGAATGATTTCTGAATGATCATGTGACACTGAAGATTAGAGTAATAAACACTAAAAATTCAAATTCATTTTAAAACAAGTTAAAATAGTAAACATAATTTATTGTAAACTGTACTAAAATTAAACAATATTACTGTTTTTACTTTATTTTTGATGATATAAATGCAGCCCTAGTGAGCATAAGTTCAAAAACATACAAAAACGTACCAACCCCAAACTTAACTTTTTTAAATGAGAGTGTGTTCAGCAACATATTATCTATTCTGTATTGAATTTTACTCGAAACTGGTATTGAAATGTCACTTCAATTTTAGTATGCCGATAATGCCAGCACAGACTGACCATTCTTTACAGTGCTGCAGATAATAGTCTCCTCCTCTTTACGGGTTCCCCTCGCCTGATTGGCTGGTGGCTGAATGCTGGCCCCTCCTCTTCGCATCCACAGCTGCAGGGTGAAGTGGTCACCGGATACTGCTGAAGCAACTGAATCAGGCACTACAGCAACATGGGTGGAGCCATTGAAGGAGAAGACCAGAGATGAATCAGAAGACGGTAGAGTCGGCAACGCTGCGGTCCAATTGGTTGCAGGAGATGGAGGTGGAAGGAGGTCAACTTCACCCCTCACAGCGCCTGAAAACAGATGCCAGAGTTACTAACAGCTTGCACCAGCGCAAACCATCTTTTGGCATTAAAATAGTACTGTCAGAACTTACTAAAGACGTGCAGTGAAGAATTAGCGCTGAAAAGGTGTGGACAGTTATTTTTGCACCTGACCTTATTGAATATGCATTTGTAGGAGTTTCCTTTTCATACGCAAAATTTATAGGAGGAGAGTATTAAAATGAATCCCGCATTGCATTTTACTAAAGTTTGCGCTCAACAAATTACTGGTATTTGCACCATTATTTAACACCCAAAAAAAGCATGTGGTAGATTACGCTGGTCATTAATGTGCACACTGTCAGTAAATCACACAGAATTTTTCCCTCCCATCTGTGCTTTTATGGAATTGCCCTGTTTAGTATATCCGGCCCTAAAAGCCAAAACATTGATTGATAATGATTTAAAGCATTGATATTGATTTAAAAACAGGGCAGCAAGTGTCAGCAAGATCGGACTATAGAATTATTGAGCACAGCCTAATTTGAAGAGATTTTCATCCTGCAGCTAAAGAGAATGGAATGATTTGGGCCATTTTCCCATCTGCTCCAAATGAGATAAACAGTTGGGCAGCAGAGACCGCAACAGATAAACTACAAGTCCTCAGTTTCCGTTCTCTAATCATCTCTAATCCAAATGAATGAGGATCAAATGCAAACTGTAGATAATTTATCAAAGAAATGAAAAAATCAAGAATCGTCACCATTAATATACGTACCACAGAGTCTGCGCACAGATCGATCGGAGTAGCTGTCCCTGTCACAGCCCTTCCCAATATGACCCGTTTGAAGCTCAACAGTAGCCTGGATGTTCCAGACCGTCTCCTCGCATGTTTCCAAGTGCAGATTCGGGAAGAGAGGGATGCTGCCAGAACCAGGAGTGTACTCAATGCGCTTTGTCCATCCTGTAATTCAAATACACACACATATGTGACCCTGGACCACAAAACCAGTCATAAACCAGTCACAATTTTTGAAATTGAGATTTACACATTATCTGAAAGCTGAATAAACAAGTTATGATTAAGCATTGATGTATGGTTTGTTAGGATAGCACAATATTTGGCCGAGATACAACTATTTGAAAATCTGGAATCTGAGGGTGCAAAAATCTAAATATTGGGAAATCACCTTTAAATGTGTCCAAATGAAACAGCATTTAGCATCTTAGCAATGCATTTAACAACATCTTCATGGAACATGATCTTTACCTAATATCCTAATTTGTGATGATTTTTGGCATTAAAAAAAAATCAATAATTCTGACCTATACAATGTATTTTTGACTATTGTTACAAATACACCTGTGCTACTTAAGACTGGTTTTGCATTCCAGGTCACAAATAATCATTTACAGTGTCCTCCACTAATATTGGCACCTTTGGTAAATATGAGCAAAGGTGGATGTGAAAATAAATCTGCATAATTTATCCTTTTGATCTTTCATTCAAAAAATTCACAAAATTCTAACCTGTCGTTGAAGTAAAACAATAGAACCTGGGGGTGAAATCTCATTATGAAATAAATGTTTTTCTCTAGTTCACGTTGGCCACTATTATTGGCACCCAATTATTGCAACGTCCTTTTCCCAAAATAACAGTTCTGAGTTTTCTCCAACACTGTCTAATGAGTTTGAAGAACACCTGACAAGAGATCAGAGACCAATCCTTCAAACAGAATCTCTCTAGATTATCCAGAATCTCTCTCTTCCCAGCTTCATGTTGGTGCTTCTTCTCTTTAGTTTCTATTCAGGCTTCAGATCAGGGAACTGGGACGGCCATGGTAGAAGCTTCATTCTCTGCTCAGTGACACAATTTTTGTGTTGATTTTGATGTTTGTTTTGGATCATCGTCCTGCTGGAAGATGCAACCATGGCCCATTATAAGATTTCAAACAGAGGCAGTCAGGTTTTGATTTTTTATCTGCTGGTATTTGATAGAATTCATGAAGCCATGTAACTAAACAAGATGTCCAGGACCTCCGGCAGAGAAATAGATCCACAACATTAAAGACCTAGCAGTATTTTTAACCATGGACATGGGGTACTTTTTATCCCTGTCTGCACCAAAACCATCTGGAAAGTTAGCTGCCAAAAAGCTCATTTTTAGTTTCATCTGACCATAGAAGCCAGTCCTGTTTGAGGTTCCAATCATGTCTGACAAGTGAATATGCTGGAGTTTGTTTTGGGGTGAGCCAGGAGGATTTTTTCTTGAAACCCTCTGGAACATTATGTGCTGATGTAGGGGCTGTTTGATCATTTTATTTTAGGCTTTCTGACCCCAAGACTCAACAATTCTCTGCAATTCTCCAACTGTGATCCTTGGAGAGTCTTTGGCCACTCAAACTCTCCTCCTTATCGTGCATTTGGATGATATAGACACACGTCCTCTTCTAGGCAGATTTGTAACATCTTTTTTGTGAAGCTCAACAAACTTTTTTTTTTACTTCTTGTGATGGATGATTAAGGGAATTAAGGGAATTTGGCTTTTGTATTCCTCATATTTATAATCCTGTGAAACAGAAAGTCATGACTGGACAATTTTATACTCCTAGCCACCCTGGTGTGCTAATTTTTTTTTTTTATATTAATGGGAATATACTTTAGAGATATTTTACTTAGACAAATTTTTAGGGGTGCCAATAATTGTGGCCAACGTGAACTAGAGAAAAACATTTATTTCATAATGAGATACCCCCCTATTTTCCATAGTTTTACTTCAATGAAAGGTTAGAATTTTGTACATTTTTCGAATGAAAGAGCTAAAGGATAAACAATGCAGATTTATTTTCACAGTCACCTTTGGTCATAAATACTAAAGGTACAAATATTAGTGGAGGGCACTGTAAAATAGCATGTAACGTAAAAACGTCAGTGTTTGATTTTGTTGAATTCACAGTCACATTTTTATAAAAAAGCAAATAATGTTTTTTTTTCATCAGCAGAAATCAATACAATTAAACGTAACAAATTAATGCATTTAATAAATCATTAAAAATACAATTTAATAAGTAAATGAAAAATAACAATAATAAACTGTAAAAATAATTACCAATCCAGCCTGGCTTGCAGGAAGGTTTGACTGTGACTATGACCTGAGCATCAGCCTGAGCTCGATTCTTCCCACAGTCAAACGCTGTCACCCAGAAACTGTGGACACGCTGGCGTTTGGAGTCCAGTGGCTCAGTGTTCTTTATGTTTCCTGAATTTGTAAGAGATAGAGAGAAGTTTATACACTTACCAGCCAGTTTATTAAGTACACCTGACCTGTTCACCTGCTCATTAATGCAAAAATCTAATCTCCAATTGTGACCTGTGCTGACAAAATGAGTCAGAATGAGTACATTTTCAAAAATTAGTTCTTTTTATTTTTATTTTCAATTTCAATTTTATTTGACTTCTTGGAATTGGACAAAAATGACTGAGCTATAGGCATTTGAAGGCGATAGAGTGAGCAGAGCTGATTTTGAGAAAAATCATGTAAGGCATAACAGATTATGTTTGTGTGAATCTCGCCAAGACATATTTCACAATAATGTACAGTGTAGGGAGATTGCATGCTCACAGAGAGGCATGTCTTACGCACACTCTTTGCAAATGTCAGTCAGCGTGATTTTTTTCTTTCATTAGCATGGGTTTAAAAATCATATTTTTACTGGTTTTACTTGTCATCAAGAATTCAATTTGAATTTTTACAAAGCTAAAATGCTGCGCTTAGCAACAATAGACTTAGAACTTGTGGTGAAAAGCAGCAGTAGTCGTCGAAGTGAGAAGAGAAAAAGATACTCTTTTTAGAAAATTTACAAATAAAGACCATTTTAGATGTTTAATTACTATTTGGAACATTGGGATAGCTAGAAAAGTGCTACATTTTTCACTTCTTTTGCCTGTAGCTCAAAATTAGACTGTGCGCATTCCGACTCATTTTGCCAGCACAGCTCACAACTACATGGCAGCAACTCATGGCAATACATTTCATTTCATAGTAGTTCACTTTCAGAACAAAGATTTACAGATAATGTACTCACCCCCTTTTCATCCAAAATGTTCATGTCTTTCTTTCTTCAGTCGTAAGGAAATCATGTTTTTTGAGGAATGTTTTCCAGGATTTCTCTCCATATAATGGACTTTTATGGTCCCCTCGAGTTTGAACATCCAAAATGCAGCTTCAAAGGCAGATCAAAAATGATCACAGCTGAGGAAAGAAGGGTCTTATCTAGCAAAACGATTTTTTTTTTTATTACAATTTATATACTTTTTAACCTCAGATGCTCATCTTGTCTAGCTCTGTGTGTACTCTGTGTAGAAATTAAAAAGTATATAAATTGTAGATGTTTTTAGAAAATAACTGATCGTTTCACTAGATAAGACCCTTCTTTCTTGGCTGGGATCATTTAGAGCCCTTTAAAGCTTGCATTTTGGAAGTTCAAACTCGGGGGCACCATTGAAGTCCATAATATGGAGAGAAATCCTGAAATGTTTTCCTCAAAAAACATAATTTCTTTACGACTGAAGAAAGAAAGACATGAACATCTTGGATGACAAGGGGGTGAGTAAATTATTTGTAAATTTTTGTTCTGAAAGTGAACTACTCCTTTAAGTGACGTTAAACAAGACATGGTTGTTGGTGCACAAGAATATTTCAGAAACTGCTGATCTACTTCACAAACAACCATCTCTAGGGTTTACAGAGAATGGTCAGAAAAAGAGAAAATATCCAGTGAGTGGCAGCTCTGTGGGCAAAAATGCCTTGTTTATGCCAGAGGTCAGAAGAGAATGGCCAGACTGGTTCAAGCTGAGAGAAAGGCAACAGTAACTCCAATAACCATGTAGAAGAGCATCTCTGAACGCACAACATGTCGAATCTTGAAAAAGGTGGGCTTCAGAAGCAGAAGACCACCGAGTGCCACTCCTGTCAGTTAAGAACAGGAAACTGAGGCTACAATTTGCACAGGCTCACCAAAATTAGACAGTAGAAGGCTGGAAAAAAGGTTTCCTAGTCAGATGATTCAAATTTGGATGGTAGGGCAGAATTTGGTGTAAACAACATGAAAGCATGGATCCATCCTGTCTTATATCAAAGGTTCAGGTTGTTGTTGGTGGTGTAATAGTGTGGGGGATATTTTCTTGCCACACTTTGGGCCTTTTAGTACCAATTGAGCATCATTTATATTCCACAGCCTACCTCAGTATTGTACCATCTTCATTCTTTTATGACCACAGTGTACCATCTTGTGATCGCTACTTGCAGCACGATAACAAGCCATGTCACAAATCTCAAACTGGTTTCTTGAACATGATAGTTGAGTTCACTATACTCAAACAGCCTCCACAGTCACTAGATTTCATTCCAATAGAGCACCACTGGAATGTGTTGGAATGGGAGAGTCACATCATGTATGTGCATTCGACAAATCTGCACCAACTGCATGATGCTCTCATGTCAGTACGGACTAAAATCTCTGAGGATGTTTCCAGCACATTGCTGAATCTATGGCATGAAAAATAAAGGTGGTTTTGAAGACAAAAGGGTCTAACCCGGTATCTAATAAAGCGGCCGGTGGGTATATATCCGGCAAAATAAATACAGAAAATGCTAAAAGATTTGAAAGCCAGAAGCTTTGGTGAAACAGACTCAGAGTGGAAATAATAAAGCAGGTTTAATACTGCTAGGGACAGGGAGAATATGATAAAGAAAACAAAAGCAGCTCAAAATGAGAAATGCGAGAAAAAAAACAAACAAAGCAATGAAAGATGACAGGGACGGGTGAAGGCCAACAGTGGACTGAAGAGAGAGAGAGAGAGAGAGAGAGGGAGAGAGAGAGAGTAAAAGAACGATATTGAAGTGGCACAATAAATAAAAGGATATTCACACAGCGGTGTCTGGTTCAGCCTGACCCAAATTACGAAAGCAAACCACACACACTACAGCACTACAGCATAAAAATCTGCAAAGTCATGGCTAAAAAGAGGACCTCGCTCCTGTGTGCGCCATCCTTATTGTATCTTTCTCCTTTGTTTCAGTTTCTTTCCATTGGCCAGTCCCTTCTTCGTCAGCATTTGTCATGTTACAAAATGTCGGCTATTGATCGCTTCCCCCTCGATCTGTCAATGGGTGCTCAGATCTGCATTGAATGATCAGGAAGGGTGACTAGCCCTCCATCTCACTGCAGCAACTGGACTGCCCTAAAAACTAGCTAAACATTGGCATTCTGCCTCATTTTTGAATTATTTGAAATCACTACAATGATTAAAGCAGTGATGATCTTCACAAGAATTATTATAATATTATATATTACAATAATAATATTAGGGGGGGTGAATGTAACAGTAGTTTTGAGCCATTTTAAAATCCTAAAAATAATTATATTAATTCACTAATATCATCACTTTAATAATATTATACTTTTAATATTGCTTTAATATTGGTTTTGACTTTCATATGGGCATTTACATTATAACTTGTTTAATTAAGAGATTTTTTTAGTTCACCTAAAAATTTTAATTCTGTCATCATTTAGTGACACCTGAACACTAAAGACTGACTACGTGGGGAAAAAAATATCTTCTTTTATGTTCCACAGAAGAGTGAAGGTCATACAGGTTTGGTATGACATGAAGGTAAATTATACAGCTTTTTCAAACCTTTAGATGCTTTTTAATAAAATATCTTTCTAGATGAATAAAAATCCATCCTTGAGTTACATACTTCAGTAAAATAATGTTCATTATGCGCTTTAAAGATGTAATTTTTCTATTCAGTCATACAGTTTTTCATTTCATAACTAGAGTTAAATTCCATCCAAACTTACAATCTTGATTAAATCTTTTATGGAAGCTTCTGGCAACAGGGTACACCTTTCAATCATGTTAAATTTTTATCAGCAACATGAAGATTAAAAAGATAGAGTTCAAAAAGAGTTCAAAAACATCAAAACCTTACACTCCAGATTAAAATCTAGAACAGTGCTGAACATGATTTTTTTTATTATTATTTTATTTTATTTAAATAAAACTTTAAACTGATAATTATGGCATCTCTGATTTATATATCAATTTGAATATATGAAATTTTATATTTTTATGCATCAAAGCTGAATAAATAAGCTTTCTATTGATGTATGGTTAGTAAGGATATGACAATATTTGTTGAGATATAACTATTTGAAAATCTGGAATCTGAGGGTGCAAAAAAAAAAATCGAAATATTAAGAAAATCGCCTTTAAAGTTGTCCAAATTAAGTTCTTAGCAATGCATATTACTAATCATAAATTAAGTTTTGATATATTTACGCCAGGATATTTCGAAAACATCTTCATGGAACATGATCTTTACTTAATATCCTAATGATTTTTTGGCATAGAAGAAAAATCTATAATTTTGACCTATAAAATGTATTGTTGGCTATTGCTACAAATACACCTACTTACATCTGGTTTCGTGGGTAAAATATTACATATTACAATCACAAATTTTTAAGTGTCATCACCTGTCCCCAGTCACCTCAACATCAGGGTAAAAAATGAATGAGAACTTTTGTCAAAATACCACAAAAATGAAATAAAATGCCACATAAATAAAACAAAAATGCCCCTGCACAATTAAACAATGTATTACGGTTGTCTCGATTGAAATGAAATGTGAACATTTGTGGAATTACATTTAGATTCGTTCACACTGCATCAGATTTTTTATGCAGCCTTGAGCCTTATAACCAATCAAATGCGTTTCTGATAAACTTAGGAATGCATTGGCCAATCAGAAGCGCTTAGATTAATCAGCGTTAAAAATGCTACAAATTGATTAGGGCTTGATGAGTGTTCATTTCGTAGCTTCAGTGATTATAACAGGGGTTTTTGCATAACTTGTGCTAGACTAGGCTATAGTCTTGGTTTTTATATTATATTTTTTTTCTAAATCGATAATCATTTAATTTAATAATCATCATTATAATATAAAGAGCAATAATCTACAATAATGATTTTTGTCATAATATTGCAGCCCTGTGAGGTCCTGATTTTACAGTTTTAAACAGTCTATTGTTACTGACAGCAGTTTAAAAATACTGATTAAAGTAATTGGATAAATTCAAGTATTTGATATTAAGGACAATATAGTATGGTGATTATAATAAGGTGATTATGAAAATTCCCCTCAAAAATGTAAAAAATACTTCTACAAATCAATTCCAGAGGACAAATATTGCCCCTTCGGAAAAGTTAATTTCTATCCCTGCCCTGATATCCCTGTATCCCTGATAAAAAGTGTACTGTGTGTCTGTATTTTATCAATGCTGGCAGTTGTAGTTCTCACCATCGTTGTCAATGGTGAAAGGGACATTGGGCGTGATGATATCATAGAAGCAGATCTGGCTGTACTGAGGTGAGCAGTCGGCATCAACGGCTTCCACTCGCACAATGCGATCAAACAGACGACCCTCGGGCACCGACGCCTCGTACCGACGCTCCACGAAGACAGGAGAGAACTCGTTCACGTCGTTTACACGTACATGCACGGTTGCCCTGGGAAGAGTGGGTTAAGAGTGTAAGAATGCAATGTGTGTTGCATTCATTTTAGGGAATTTCCATCTGCATAGGCGAAATCTCTTACTTGTGAGACTTCTTGCTGTTGGTCCCGTCAGGACCTTCACCGCAGTCATACGCCTGGATGGTGAAGCTGTGCTCCTTCTGGCTTTCACAGTCCAGAGGCTCCTTGGAGCGAACCAGACCTTCTCCAGTGGAGCGATCCAACACCACTGCCTCAAACTGTGCCGAACCCGAACCACCTGGTCCGTTATGAACCCTAAACCCACAGATCTCCCCTGAAGAGAGAAAAGTACATCTGCAGTGACTACATTTGAATAAAATATATTTTGTGTTTGACAACCTTTGTACAAATCCTAATTTTAAGTGCCATTTAATACACAAGTAAAAAAAAAAAAATCAGTCAAATGAAGTGAAAAGGACTGCTGAGTACTCTTCTGGAAGCAAACACTTGTCTGCGTTCAGGAAGTGCTGTCACACATGACACGGCGCTGTGAATGTTAGCTCAGCCTGCGGAGGGGGGAGGCCTGTCAGCCTTAATCCCTGTGTAATTCGTGTAATTTGTGTAAACATAACATGTAATTACTTACCGCAGTACTAAACTAGCTACTAGAGGCTCCAAAGTTGCCCCCCGTCCCTTTAAAATAACCCTTATACCAAACCTTTAACTAGACCCTGTCAATTGGAAATACACTAGTGATATTAAATACACAATTAGTGTGTCCTTTTCACACTTGAGGCATAAGAGCTTATATTTACTGACTAAAATGCAATCACATTTATCACTGTTCACTGAATTTTCACCAGGCATTCAATCAGGAATTTCGCATGAGGGTGAAAGATCTTGGATTTCATCCAAAAATATCTTTATTTGTGTTGGGAAGATGAACGAAGGTCTTACAGGTTTGGAATGACATGAGGGTGAGTAATTAACAACAGAATTTTCATTTTTGGTGATCTATTCTTTTAACAAACCAAGCAGCTTTCTGTTGTTCAGTGCTGCAAATTAGCAGGACTAACTGAACCTGATGCGAAATCTGCTTTGCGAAATCTTTAGTCCTAACTGTGTGGATTCCTATTGAAATGGTGAATGTGACTGCACCTTAACACATAAAGGTGCGACATTATCAGCATCTTTACCTGCGTAGTGCAGTGGTGCGTCTTTATCCAGGGCGAACAGAGGTGGGTTGAGGAGGACAGTGTTGTCGTTTTCCATGACGATCCCTTGGTACTCCGTCTCGATCCATGGTTTGTGTTTATTGGCTGAGAAAGAAGAATCACAAAAGCAAGGAACAGGCGTGAGAGCCACAGGAACAATCTGTGATTCAGAAAAAAAACAGCTTTTGTTTTTTCGACAAGGCTATTTATAACACGCCGTTATGAAGGTGAGTGAGCAGAGGTTCAAAGACGAACACAAGCAGTCCAAGCCGAAGAAATTTGCAACAAATAAAAAAAGTTGTACTCAAATACGTTAGTAGCAGATGGTGCAATGGTTCGGCCAGCTGTACGTATGCATAACACTTGCACATTAAGTTACAAACATACCCATATGGGGATCGACCGAAAGTGTGTGATGGACACACACACACACATAACATAACACACTCACACACGGCATGCCACGCCTCGCTGCTTTGCAGAGTAATTAGGTGTAGAGATGTTTGGCCTGATTGCACACTGTGAGGTATATTGCGCCTATCACTCAAATGCAGACAGGTAGCTCTCTTAAAATGCTCGGAGAAAGACCAAACCATGCAAACCTGCATTAAACACCCTGAAAATGAGAAATCTTCCACAATAAGGCTGGCCCACTGGCCTGGGGTCTTTCTGGCTGGTGCTGCATTGCCACTGGAATTTTACATTCATTATCTTGTACATTCAATTTTTATGCCCCGCAAAAACATTCGGATTTCTGTGAAGTATTTTTGCATCGATGCTACAAATTCTGCCGATAATGTTAGCTGGCTAACAGGAGGTTTTGTCAAATTTGTAGAAAATTACTTTTACTACAATTCTGTCATTAATTACTCACCCTCATGTTGTTCCAAACCTGAGATTCATTCACATTTCTAACACAAATTAAGATATTTTTGATGAAATCCGAGAGCTTTCTGACCCTGCATAGACAGCAATGTAACTGCAAATGTTCCCAAGACATCAGTGGTTCAACCGTAATTTCGCGAAGCTACGAGAATACACACACTTACGTCGTGGTATCCTCGATAATGGTGACTTGTGCACCAGGTCCTTACAACCTTTCTGGGCCTTAGAACAAATTTCAGTTGCATTGCTGTTTATGCAGGGTCAGAAAGCTCTCGGATTTAATTAAAAATACCTTAATTTGTGTTCTACAGATGAACGAAGGTCATATGGGTTTGTAACGTCATGAAGGTGAGTAATTAATGACAGAATTTTCATTTTTGGGTGAACTATTCCTTTAAAAACATTAGTACGTGTTGGTATGGGCAAACTAATCATATTGTGCATTGTGTGTCATTGTTTTCCAGTGTGCTTGTATTAATAGAGTTACAATAAAGTTGTATAATTTCAAGATTATTGTATTTTTGTAATATACTTTATACTGTTCAAATGTTTGGGGCTATTAAGATTTAAAAAAAAAATTGTAAAAATAAATATTTTAAACTGATTGCAAGTGACTGTAAAAAGTTTTACATGTAAACAAAAATTTGACTTTATTTGTAATAAATGCTGCTTTTAAATCAAATTTTATTCAAAGAATTCTAAAAAATCTGTTTCCAAAAACAATATTAAGCATTTTAATATTTTCTGATGAATCATGCAACACTGAAGACTGGTTGCCATCACAGCAATGAATTACATTTTAAAATATATTCAAATAGAAAAATGTTCTCTTACATTTTATTAATATTTTCACAACACTACAGTTTTTCTGCAGCCTTGGATACTTCTTTCAAATTGGATACTTATTTCAAACATTTAAGTGGTAGTATATAATTATATTAAATATCAGTATTAATGTAAAAAACGATTTAATTAATTTTATTTTAAAAGAAAATACTCCAATTCCAAAATGAACATTTCTTGATAATTTACTCACCCCCATGTCATCCAAGATATTCATGTCTTTCTTTTTTGCAGTCGCAAAGAAATTAATTTTGAGGAAAACATTCCAGGATTTTTCTCTGTATAATGGACTTCAGTGGTGCTCAACGGATTGAAGGTTAAAAATGCAGTTTCAATGCAGCTTCAAATGGCTCTAAATGACCCCAGCCAAGGAATAAGGGTCTTATCTAGCGAATTGCCCGGTCATTTTCTTAAAAAAAAAAAAAATCACGTATACATTTTTTAACCACAAATGCTCATCTCTGTGATGTGCACTCTGGTTCAAGACAGTTAGGGTATATTGAAAAACTCCCATCTCATTTTCTCCTTCAACTTCAAAATCATCCTACATAGCTGTTCGCACGTTCACTTTGTAAACACCGATGTAGGACGATTTTGAAGTTAAAGGAGAAAATGAGATGGGAGTATTTCGACATACCCTAACTGTATTAAACCAGAGTGCAAAGTATACGCATGTGCATCGCAGAGCTAGACAAGACGAGCATTTGAGGTTAAAAGGTTTTTTTTTTTAAGAAAACAACTGATCATTTTGCTAGATAAGACCCTGCTTTCTTGGCTTGGATCGTGTAGAGCCCTTTAAAGCTGTACTGAATGATCCTTCAATACGTTTAAGCACCATTTAAGTCCACTATATGGAGAAAAATCCCGTAATGTATTCCTCAAAAAACTTAACTTTTTTGCGACTGAAGAAAGAAATACATGAACATCTAGGATGACATGGGAGTGAGTAAATGATAAAATAAAGGATTTTTTTAAATAAAAAAACAGCCATGTTTATATCAAATATGTATAGCTAAAAAATAAAAATCAGTCAATGTTTTGCAGTGGTGCCTGACTTATTACTACTAAACAGTGCACTGACCACTAACTCAATGCGCCAGTCTCACATGAGAGGATTTTTCATGTACGGCTACATGCTGTCCACCTCGCTCTCATATTTCAAGTCTGTCTTTTTTTGCCATTTATCCATCTATCTCTCTCTCTAACACCCACCCACGCCCGCGTTCCTCCCTCTCATCCGTCACTCAGCCATATAACATTAATCTGAGCATCAGACCACTGGATTACTCTTCGGATTACGGGCCGAGAGACAACGCTGTGCATCTCACTGCATTTATCACACGTGCCGCTTTCACACACTGACCACAGCATTCTGAACGACTCTGTCAACATCTGTGACAGCGCAACGCATGTGTGCGAACACACGGAAAAGCGTTAGCTGTAAATGAAGAAATACATCATCTCCGGTTTCCCACGTGGCTAAAAATAGCAGAGACGAGAATAGATAAGCTTTCACCCTTTTCTTCAAGGACAAAAGTCGACCTCTCACTCCCCCTTTCTTTCTCACAGAGCATCCTTTACGTCCCCTGCCAAATTTTGCTCTCTCCATCCAGTTAGTTCGCTGATATCTTCCTACGATCTCACTTTCTTCATCATGTTGTCTCTTCCCATGTCACCTTGAGGTGCGGCCCACCTTTTGTTGTCATTCACACAGGATTTCATACTTAACACCCGTAACATACACCACAATTAATTTCTGGTTTAAGCTGCGAACAGAAATGTTAATACACTCATTCACACTTCATCATCAATATCAACATTCAAAAGGATGGAGGAGACTGACCTTTGTTGCCATGGGCAACCGAAGTCAAGCAAAAGAGGAGAAAGGAGAGAAAACTCATTCTGGCCATCTGAGGGAGGAAGGAGGGGAAGGACAGAGGGAAATAACATGCATTAACCTGATATGAAGCAGTTTAAGATAGAGGACAGAGGAGAAACAGATAAGCGCAAAGACAGAAACAGAGACACAGACATATTTTTGCTCGCCTGCGTTTCCTTAAACATAAACATTTAGGCAAATACTACGCTGTACTGTAACGTTAGGTAAATGTGAATATGACATGTAATACCCTTGACATCATTTTCGTGGCCTAGTATGGTCGAAGAGGTCTGCCTCACATTTGAGATACAGTATGTCAGCCTGTATTTACTAGTGACAATCAAAACTCAATAAAACCTTCGTATTAAGCGAATTGAGTGTGCGTGAAATTGAGAAGTCTGCGCATCCTCGCTCACACGCGCCTGCAGGTGTACCCGCGACTGTGTGCGTGAACGCGGATATCACATAGGCAGGTTTGTTAACAGAATATCAAATGGGATTCATGACACTTGTCCTCGAATAACACCTGATCTGAACGATTTACATAGTCTACTTACATTAGTATTTTTATATAAAGATTAAAATCTTTTAAATTGGATAGCGGACAGATAACGTTACGTGATATAACATACTCGTGTTTACAACGCGTTATTAAAATGACCGGTGTTATAGCTCACTCATATATCTCACACACATATGCGACAAATCGATTTTTAATCTTGTAAATAAATTCAACCGATTGAAAAATCGCCATATCACGTATTTTTTAAAAGCAGGGAGCAGTTAAGATGATAAAACACCTGTGATAAGAATTTATTGAAATATAAATATTATGTTCGGAATTAAATGTAGGCTACGTTACCGTGAGGTGTGAGATGGTACCCCGTTCAGTCTCCTCTAAGCATCCGTCACACACTCACACCTATGACAGCCTGATGCCCGCCGACACACCGAACGCAACGGGTGGAGCGCTGGGGCCTCCGGTGCCTCCCGAAACGATTCGAACTGCGAAAAGGAGCGAGACTGGAATTTGACGATTAGATACCAAGAAACCAATGCCCCCGTTTTCGGTGGATGCCGTGGGAAAAAAAAGACACGATGTGATATCTCCTCCCTCTCGCAGTTTCTTAACCCGCCCACACTGCGTCTCTCTCGCTCTCAGGACTCACCCCCGGTGAAACGGGAATTTTCAAACCCTACTGCGGCGAAGGCTTGCTCATTAATATTTATTAACCAGCTCTCCGTCATTGGAAGGTAAGAACGTAGTTCATTAATATTAATTAGCCATGGAATGTGCATTGGAGAACAATAGCGTGAAACTCGTTGCTATAGGAAGCCACCATGCTTCATTAACATAATCTACTTAATATTAACGAGCTAAGCAGCGCTCACAGTACCATATATTTGTTCCTCCAAGTCTGGCTGACTGTGTGGTACATCTGGCTTTGAGGGAAGCATCTACTACTTATCGTCAAACCACACATTTATTTCCCACTTCGAGTTTATAATGTCACTCGTGAATGCGTTTGAACTCCTCACTGTGACAATCTGTGCTTCAGCTCGAGGGCCCAGACTGCAAGATGACGTCATATCGGCTCCCACAGGCAGACGGATATAAATCCCCGACACCACGCTTCAAAAACACCAGAACACACCAAAGCACACTTTGTTAAAATCCAGCATTTTTAATGAATATTACAAAAAACAGTTTCGTTTAAAATTACTTTTTTTCTCTCTCTCTCTCTCTCTCTCTCTCTCTCTCTCTCTCTCTCTCTCTCTCTCTCTCTTTCACTCGTTTTTGTACATTTGGTAGCAGTAAGGCAGAAGTAGTAGTTTCCCCAAAAAGACTTTTTACATCAAGAAAGTTTGCAACCACATGTATAAATATTATAAAACAACTTTGATGCTACAGTGAGCCTCTGCTCCCGTGGTTTGAATCTAGGTGCAGGTTTTAAAAATCGCCCTCACTGAAGAGTGATATATATTTGCAGGATCTTCAATGTGTCACGTCATACAAAACAGATATGAAGGAAAACATGCGTCAGAATTACTAAGAGCAGACTGCAAAGAAAAAAGATCACAAAGTTTAGTTAAATACTTGTTATAACTGAAATACTCTGCTCTTAATAATACTCAAAACACAAATTTACCATCATATTTATGATTCTGGTTAAATAGTGTTCGTGTTACTGTGGTTTCTGTTTCGCTTGTGCTCATACACTAGATAAGAAGATTTGATGGAGAAAATGGAGTGAACGAGAAAAGGTCAGATAGATGGATAGACGTACAGTGTTAAATGGAGTGAGAGGACGAGATGACAAAATGATGATCCTTTTTATGAAAGTGTTGAAAAAGCTATAAAAATGTAGTTACCATAAAACCCACTCTTTAAAATAAAGAAGAAAGACGAATCCCCATCATAAGTTGTCTGATCACAAACAAAAAGGTTATAAAAATGAAAAACATTCATTTATAATGCCCGGCTATGCTCGGTCTCCATTCAGTCCTAACGTTTGTGTTTCACATTTCATTGTCTTTTTAAGGGCAAGTGAGGTTAAAATATTCCTAGCAAAGGAATATTGCTTCCATCTTTCAAATTCATGCTCTGCGTCCCCTCTAAAAGTGCACCTCGGCGACAACCAAAGCCAGTTCTCTGATTAGACAGGAAACAGGAAATGAGATCATTACTGAGTAATGAGTGCAATGGTATGAGTAGATACAGTATAATTATTGTCAGCCACCAAACATCAGTAAGTCTTATTTAACGAATAGTAAACCTCAGAAATGCTTATTTCTGCAGCTCTGAACCTTTTTCATTACAGTCCACCACAACTCCCAAAGAATGAGAAGAACGTTCCAACGGACTAACATTTGTACACATACATCAGTGCTGTATGTAAATAGTAATATATTACTAAAGGCCTTAAAATTTGTCCTCTTCAGGCGCTCCTTAAAAGTCACAGTTCAGTCAAACTTAGACAGCCGCAAACACACCTAAAAGAAAGAGAGAGAAAAAAAACGATTAATTATCCAAAAAACACTTGGATGACAGGAGAAAGAGGTGCCAACAAATAAACAGATTCTACAAAGACCTGCATGAATGAAACACTGCGGCAGAGCCTGTGAAAGGCTGCGTGAGACACAGAGATGATACATATTTCCTACTGGAATTAAATGGCTTATGGTTACACTGATCCTAACTGAATCATCAGTTGTGATCTAATGAAGTATGATTATGCTGCTTATAAGTCCTCCTGGGAAGATACGTGTTCAAAAGCCATAATCAAGATGTGGGGTGTGGGTTCAAGTGATCTGTGACAGAATAAAAAGGGCACAGCAACTGCATCTCTCTCTTTGCCACTTCTGGGAGTTTTTAACGCTAAGGGAACTAGAGAACAAATGAAAGATGTGCACTCTTTTAGAGATTTCCCTTAATCTTAAAGGGATAGTTAATCTAAAAATAAAAATTCAGTCATTATTACAATTACTCATTCTCATGTCGTTCCAGAACTATAAAAGCTTTGTTCATCTTCAGAACACAAATTAAGATCTTTTTATGAAATTCAAGAGTTTTCTGACCCTGCATAGACAGCAACGCAACTAAAAAGTTCAAGGCCCAGAAAGGTAGAAAGGACATTGTTAAAATAGTCCATGTGACATTAGTGGTTCAACCGGAATGTTATAAAGCTACAAGAATAATTTTTGCGTGCAAAAAACAAACAAAAATTATGACTTCAAACCTAACCTCAATGAACAATTTCCTCCCTTCCATGTTCGCTATTAAGATTTCACTACGACATCTTCCTCTGCTTGTAAACATTTTACATTTACATTTAAGGGAGTAGTTCATTTTCAGAATGTTTCAGTACGTTATCATGTACAGATAACATACTCACCCCCTTCTCATCCAAGATGTTCATGTCTTTCTTTCTTCAGTCGTAAAGAAATTATGTTTTTTGAGGAAAACATTTCAGGATTTCTTTCCATATAGTGGATATGGATGGTGCCCCCAAGTTTTAACTTCTAAAATGCAGTTTAAATGCAGCTTCAACTGGCTCTAAATGATCTCAGCCAAGGAAGAAGGGTCTTATCTAGTGAAACAATTAGTTATTTTCTAAATAAATTCTACCTCAAATTTAACCTCAAATGCTCATCTTGTCTCGTTTCTGCGATGCACATGAGTAGTCTGTGTGATCTGGTTCAATACAGTTAGACTATGTCAAAAAACTCCCATCTCGTTTTCTTCCCCAACTTCAAAATCATCCCACATCGCAGCAAAAGTACCGACCCAGTGTTTACACAGTGAACATACAAAGGAGATCAAACACGCTTTACAAAAACAAAGCAGCGTTGTAGGACAATTTTGAAGTTGAAGACAACTTGCAGGGACGATACGAGATAAGATGAGCATTTGAGGTTAAAAAGTATAGAAATTGTCAATTTGTTATGACAATAACCAATAGTTTTGCTAGATAAGACCCTTCTTCCTCAGCTGGGATCGTTTAGAGCCCTTTGAAGCTGCATTTGGAGGTTCGAACGTGGGGGCACCATTGAAATCCATTATATGGAGAGAAATCCTAAAATTGTTTTCCTCAAAAAACATAATTTCTTTACGACTGAAGAAAGAAAGACATGAAGATCTTGGATGACAAGGGGGCGAGTACATTATCTGTAATTTTTTGTTCTAAAAGTGAACTAATCCTTCAAGTAATTTAACAGACGCTTTTATCCAAACACGACTTACAAATGAGGACAATGGAAGCAATCAAAAACAACATTTTTTTTGTAATATAATAAAAAGAAAGAAAACAGAAAAATTGAGCAATCTAGAGTCAGAAGCCTTTGTTTTTAGTTTTTGTTAAATATATATTAAAAAATGAAAACAAAAAATTATTTGATCCCTGCTGATTTTGTATGTTTGCCCAAAGAAATGATTAGTCTAAAATTTTAATGATAGGTTTTTTTGAACAGTGAGAGACAGAATTCCAAAAAAAATCCAGAAAAACGCATTTCAAATGTTATAAATTGATTTGCATTTTAACTAGTGAAATAAGCATTTATTTCACTAGTCCACCTGGTGGCCAACTACAAGAAACATCTGACCTCTGTGATCGCCAATAAAAGTTTTGCCACCAAGTACTAAGGCATGTTTTGCGAAAGTAGTCAAATACCTAAATTCACTTGTTAAAATGAAAATCAATTTATAACTTTTTTGAAATGTGTTTTTCTGTGTTGTTCTCTTTCTCACTGTTCAAATAAACCTACCATTAAAACTATAGACTGATTTTTTCTTTGTCAGTGGGCAAACGTACAAAATCTGCAAGGGATCACATATGTTTTTCCCTCATTGTAGATTCTCTAGGAATAGAGAAGCTAGTGTTAGTTTTTTTTTTTAAAGAAAACAAGAAGTTAGAAAACGAATAGATGGCAAGTCTTAAAAGGTCAAGTTAAAATAATAGATCTAGAAGAGAGAGTGCTAGAGTTAGAGGGTCAAATAAAGATGGAAGAGATGTGTTCTAGCCATTACAAGGATGCATCATGGTATTCTCGTGTTGAACAAAGTCGTTACTTTCTTTTTTTTGTCAAAAAGTATTCTTAAAATTACAGTTGAACCACTGATGTCACATGAACTTTTTAAATGGCATTCTTACTAGCTTTCTGGGTCGTGAACGTGTCAGTTGCATCGCTGTCTACGCAGGGTCAGAAAGCTCTTGGATTTCATCAAAATATCTTAATTTGTGTCATGAAGATGAACCAAGGTCTTACGAGTTTGGAACGACATGAGGGTGAATAATTAATGACAGAATTTTCATTTTTGGGTGAACTATTTCTTTAAGCAGCAAAACTGTTTTCAACATTAATAACAACAATAAATATTTCTTGAGCACCAAATCAGCATATGTGGCTGTGGACCACAAAACCAGTCCAAATTTTTTGAAACGAAGTTAATCTAAAAATAAAAATTCAGTCATTATTACAATTACTCATTCTCATGTCGTTCCAGAACTATAAAAGCTTTGTTCATCTTCAGAACACAAATTAAGATCTTTTTATGAAATCCAAGAGTTTTCTGACCCTGCATAGACAGCAACGCAACTAAAAAGTTCAAGGCCCAGAAAGGTAGTAAGGACATTGTTAAAATAGTGATGTGATGTGACATTAGTGGTTCAACCGGAGAGATTTATACATCATCTGAAAGCTGAATAAAATGCTTTTGTTAGGATAGGACAATATTTGGTCGAGATACAACTATTTGATAATCTGGAATCTGAGGTGGCAAAAAAATCTAAATATTGAGAGAATCGCCTTTAAACGTGTCCAAATTAAAGGTTGTATCAGCGATTTCTAGCCTAAAACATAAAGTGTCAATTTCAGCTGACCTTTCTTCACGATCCGCTCGCTGCCTGCCCCATAAATTGTCTGTGAAAAAACCGCGTCTCTCTGGTCAGCCTAGGGTCCGAGATATGCCAAAAAAACAATCGGCACTACCAACCTTTCCACACATAAACAAACAGTGTTCCAACCAATCAGCGTCAGGGGTTTGGTGTTGTGGTCTTTCGGTCCGCCTCCCTCACATCCCTGCACCAGTAGGAAAGTCCACAAAACCAAACCCCTGACGCTGATTGGTTGGAACACTGTTTGTTTATGTGTGGAAAGGTTGGTAGTGCCGATTGTTTTTTGGCATATCTCGGACCCTAGGCTGACCAGAGAGACGCGGTTTTTTCACAGACAATTTATGGGGCAGGCAGCGAGCGGATCGTGAAGAAAGGTCAGCTGAAATTGACACTTTATGTTTTAGGCTAGAAATCGGTGATACAACCTTTAAGTTCTTTGAAATGCATATTACTAATCAAAAATTAAGTTTTGATATATTTACGAGAGGAAATGTACTAAATATCTTCATGGAACATGATCTTTACTTAATATACTAATGATTTTTGGCATCAAAGAAAAATCGATAATTTTTACCCATACAATGTATCTTTGTCTATTACTACAAATATAACTGTGCTACTTAAGACTGATTTTGTGGTCCACGTTCACATATTAGAATCATTTCTTTGATCTTTAAGATTGGATCACACTAAATAAATATCACATAAACTAGGCAACAAATATTAGATATTTGTGAATAAGAGTACTGATATGACCTGAAGGCAGCTTTAGATTCCACAGGGAAGAACTCACACTCAGAAAAACAGTGAGAACAGACAGGTGGCACAAACAGTAGAGTTTAAAAGAAACAAATGCTAAATTTACCATTTTAATTAATCCTCCTTTTTCTCACTGCCTTTTTTTCGAGGCACGAAGACCTTGCGGAGGTATGGCAGGATGAGAAAGGCAACGAAGAAAAAGATGTGACCACAGAAATATACAGAGGAGTAAACCTGAAAAACAAAAACATTCAAAATGTAAATGACACTAGCAAACATCTTACAATATGGATGGATACAGGCGTATCATAGACATGCCACTTTCAACATCAGATTCATGATCTACAAACCCCTGAGAAACAAGTACACACCTTGAGCCACTTGTCGTAAGTGAAGAGGCAGAATGGCACCAAAGGGTATCCCATAAATAGCCAGTGAATTAACTGCTGTACCAGATATACAAATGGATACAGATGACTCTGAGCGATAGATGTCAGCAAAGGACTGTCCCGCACCAGTGACTGGGCCTGCAAAAAAGATTTACAAAACAGCTTTATTACTTTTAGATACTTTCTAGAGCTTTTGCCTAACACCATATGTCCACTAAATGCTTAATATGCTATTTAAGCTGTAAATGAAAACTCTATCATTAATTATTCACCCTCAAGTTGTCCCAAACCCGTAAGGTCTTCGTTCATCTACTAGACACAAATTATTTTTTTTTTTAATGAAATACAAGAGCTTTCTGACCCTGTATAGACAGTAGAGATGCGCGGATGGGCTCAAACGTCACCCGAATCCGCAGCTTCAAATAAATTATCCGCCCGCTACCAACCCACACCTATATTTTTCTCTGATTTATCTAACCGCACCCGACCCGCACCCGATCGTCATATTATACTTTTTTTTTTATTCTTAGTTTTTCATGATGATATGACGAATGGATGGTTCATTTTAACAGCAGATTGATTTATCTGATCTGCACATCGCTGTGCACTCAAATACGTGTAATCACTCGTGATTTTAAGCCAAATCCACGCTGAAAAGAATAACGTTATGTTATCTGACATCTGGACATGGCTCTCCGCAATCTCTGATGAAATCGGCCGGGTTTTCTCTGTATTAGATCCATATGAACGCATACTGGATGCTTGGACTTAAGTTTAGGCTACAGGGGTTCACCAGTTTAGGAATTTATAAATGGTGTATTTATAAATGGACCCTTTTCACATTTTCTGGGTTCTTAAAAACTGAAGTCATCAAAATTTGGTATACTTTTTTGACAGGGAAAGGAACCCCCAAAAGAAAAATAAAATCCATGATAACATTTCTATGATTTAAAAATGAGAGAATGGTTATGTACAGTAGGTTAAAAGAGAGAAAGATCAAATTTGCCATCACTTCCTCAGCCGCTGTATTAGAAACATTCATGCAGCAGCATTAACTAGTTCCATGTAATTTAATGCCAAGGTAAGAAACACAAAGTATCTATCTTATTCTTCCCGTAAGAGCGGGCACAGTAATTTGTAAATTTAATGTGTCTGGATTCTGGTCTCATCTGCTTCCAGCTGTTTTTAGCTGTACAGTCGTGGCCAAAAGTTTTGAGAATGACACAAATATTAGTTTTCACAAAGTTTGCTGCTCAACTGCTTTTAGATCTTTGTTTCAGTTGTTTCTGTGATGTACTGAAATATAATTACAAGCACTTCATATGTTTCAAAGGCTTTTATCGACAATTACATGACATTTATGCAAAGAGTCAGTATTTGCAGTGTTGGCCCTTCTTTTTCAGGACCTCTGCAATTGGACTGGGCATGCTCTCAATCAACTTCTGGGCCAAATCCTGACTGATAGCAACCCATTCTTTCATAATCACTTCTTGGAGTTTGTCAGAATTAGTGGGTTTTTGTTTGTCCACCCGCCTCTTGAGGATTGACCACAAGTTCTCAATGGGATTAACATCTGGGGAGTTTCCAGGCCATGGACCCAAAATTTCAACGTTTTGGTCCCCGAGCCACTTAGTTATCACTTTTGCCTTATGGCACGGTGCTCCATCGTGCTGGAAAATGCATTGTTCTTCACCAAACTGTTGTTGGATTGTTGGAAGAAGTTGCTGTTGGAGGGTGTTTTGGTACCATTCTTTATTCATGGCAGTGTTTTTGGGCAAAATTGTGAGTGAGCCCACTCCCTTGGATGAGAAGCAACCCCACACATGAATGGTCACAGGATGCTTTACTGTTGGCATGACACAGGACTGATGGTAGCGCTCACCTTTTCTTCTCCGGACAAGCCTTTTTCCAGATGCCCCAAATAATCGGAAAGAGGCTTCATCGGAGAATATGACTTTGCCCCAGTCCTCAGCTGTCCATTCGCCATACTTTTTGCAGAAGATCAATCTGTCCCTGATGTTTTTTGGAGAGAAGTGGCTTCTTTGCTGCCCTTCTTGACACCAGGCCATCTTCCAAAAGTCTTGGCCTCACTGTGCGTGCAGATGCGCTCACACCTGCCTGCTGCCATTCCTGAGCAAGCTCTGCACTGGTGGCACTCCGATCCCGCAGCTGAATCCTCTTTAGGAGACGATCCTGGCGCTTGCTGGAATTTCTTGGATGCCCCCGAAGCCTTCTTAATGCAGTGGAAAGTTTTTTTTCGGGATTAAGTTAATTTTCATGGCAAAGAAGGACTATGCAATTCATCTGATCACTCTTCATAACATTCTGGAGTATATGCAAATTGCTATTATAAAAACTTAAGCAGCAACTTTTCCAATTTCCAATATTTATGTAATTCTCAAAACTTTTGGCCACGACTGTACGAAACAGTTTGTTTTGTTTCTTAATATGGCAAACTAGTGTGTCCATCATATTATTTTAATGATTATCTTATTTATGAACAGTGGTTTGTAGTGCAAACAGTTTTACCATTTACTGCACTTCGTTATTCTTCTTATTTCCCTACGGCGGCTTATGAACCATAAGTCTAACACATTACCAGAAAACAGCTTACCTTCATATTGATAAATAAACTGCATAGTGTTATAAATGTACATGAAAATTTTAAATATCAAAAACTTGTTGTAAAGCATTATCACAGTCTGTAAAAGGGGTCCATTAACATCAAGCTTGATTAATAAATGCTGTTAAAAAAACATTGCTTGCTTTGCTCCTTTGTCAATTTCCCTGTATGAGCCTGTCACTCAGCTCAAATATAAAAAATAAAGTGAAAACACTTCACTCCACTCACTCCGCACCGGTGGACACATACCGCAAGTAAACATACACAATGTTTCAATCTCGCTTAGAGCTAGAGTTCACTGAACAATATTATATTTCAACTTGTTTTCTTTTTCTCCTGAGAAGGTTAATGATCAAGCCGTACCATCAGCATTCATCAAAAAAATGTGCTTTTGGCTCAGACAGGAAATGTCATTTGTAAATATTCCATTGACTTTCATTTAATGTCTACTGATGCCTCACATTTTCTGACGTGAGCACTATTTGTCATTTTCAAAATACGACTACAAGGGTGAGATGCTTCCTCTCATACTCACAGCTGTCTGCAACCTGTAAGATTGTATTTTACAAGCAAACTACTTGAAACAACTGCAACTGCCATTCTTAAGTAGCATATTGTCATTGCCAGCTGAATCTTGCCATCTGTTTCTAAATCTTAATTAGTCATCTCAATTATTCTGTACCCTTTTTATCTACACAATGCTGTTCAAAAGTTGTTTCAATAGGATTTTTTTTTAAAGTGAACACTTATTTAGAATGAATGCATTAAAGTTCACCCAAAAATGAAAATTCTGTCATTAATTACCCTCAAGTCGTGCCAAACCCGTAAGACCTTCGTTCATCTTCAGAACACAATTAAGATGCTTTTGATGAAATCCGAGAGCTTTCTGACCCTGTATAGACAGCAACAATTTCCACGTTCAAGGCCCAGAAAGGTAGTAATGACATTGTTAAAATAGTCCATGTATCCATGCTACAAGAATACATTGTGTGCAAAGAAAACAAAAATAACGACTGAACGCTCATTAAAGACTGACAAGGAAGAGAAGAAATTGGTTATTTTTGTTTTCCTTACTCACAGAAAAAGTATTCTCGTAGCTTCATAAAATGATATGCACAATATGTATGATTTTTTGATTAAAATATCCAAAAACCACTAGAACAGGTGTTGTATATTTTGCCGACTTGTGTACTTACATTATCCCAAATGTTTTCAAGAATGTTTAAATCCAGAGAAATAAGCAATTTTAACTAGTGACATCATACACCCTCAAATTTCCTGTTTTATTTTTTTATTATCCACGGCTTCATCAAACTACGCCTTTGTTTCTTTTGTTTGTTTTGAATATGCGCCCTCTAGCGGCGAAAACGCACATATTGTGCCTTTAAGGTTGAACCACTGACGTCACATGGACTATTTTAACGTTTGTCCTTACTACTTTTCTTGAACGTGTCAGTTGCGTTGCTGTCCATGCAGGGACAGAAAGCTCTCGAATTAGGGATGCTCGATTATGGCAAAAATTCACGATTATTTTGGTCAATATTGTAATCACAATTATTTAACACGATTATGACTAGGTCCAAAACTTTATATTAGTGATTAATTTAAAGATAGCAATAGAACAGAAAAAAAAAAAACGGCTTTTTTTTTTAAATAAATAAATAAATAAATAAAATAAAATAAAATACTGAATACCTTTATGCAAGTCTAAATGACCAATATCACACGAGTAGAATTGAGATATGGCTGTATATTGGCACGCTGTATATCCCCGACCCGCACCCGATCGTCATATTATACTTTTTTTTTTTTATTCTTAGTTTTGCATGATGATATGAGGAATGGATGGTTCATTATAACAGCAGATTGATTCATCTGATCTGCACATCGCTGTGCACTCAAATACGTTTAATTACTCGTGATTTTAAGCCAAATCCACGCTGAAAAGAATAACGTTATGTTATCTGACATCTGGACGTGACTCTCGGCAAAAAGTTGCTAGGCAATTCAGTCAAGAGTAAAGGCAGCATTCAGCATTGAATTTACATAAACATGCTACATGAACTATCTTCTTTTCTGGAATAAATTATAAATTAATGAGATCAAAGACCACTACAGAGACATCAGAGCCAGCGGTAAATTCCTGAAGATCTGGCCGTGGTGAGAGCGCTCTTGAGCGGATTGATGAGTGCAGAACGCCGCCTGACGTTATGGGTCTCGCACGTCCGAAAACGACGAAGCAAATTTTCAAACAGACGTTATCTTTATTAACAAACTGCATATTTGAACTATAAACAAAGTATATAAAATGATACGGGATTTGGACGTCCGCCATGACACTCGGAAAAAAAACGGTCCCGGCTAGAACACGCGGAGTGATACAAAATTGTAGTCTAACAGCCTACTACAGAAATTGAATATAATTATTTGAAAGTAAAATAAAACAGTGTCTTCACTGTAAGAATTAAACATGCTTTGTTTTTTATTAAAACTAAAAAAAGACCATTCAAGAGCAGTAAGTGATTTTTCTCTTTGTATTTTTACTTTTTATTAATATTAGGCACAGAGACGGCACAATAAATACAGGGCTTGACATTAACGCGGGACGAGTGGATTTTGTGAATGAGCAAGTGAAGGAGAATTTTACTTGCCCAACCGGACAAGTAACCTGATACATCAATAACAAACAATAACTAGCGTAGCACCGAAACTTTCACTCCGCAAGTAAACATACACAATGTTTCAATCTCGCCTAGAGCTAGTCTTCGAATTCTTCGAATTCCTTTATGCAAGTCCAAAGTAGTCTAACAGCCTACTACAGAAATTGGCACAGAGACGGCACAACGAATATTATTTGTTGCCGCTTTAAGAGCCACACGGATCCAACATACTGTTACACACGTATTTTCATTCTCAACTGTTTATGATAATTTAGGACATAACTGACAAGGGTTTACATGAAAAATCACCAAGCGTCTCATTTTGAAATATTTTTGTGTGTATTTGACAGTTTAGGCACGCATCTCGAGTTAAAAGATAACTTGACATATCCGTGTTCTGCTCCGTCTCTGAGCCCATACACAGAACAGCGCAAGTTTTCTTTCGCGCTTTCAAAGAAACATTAATAAATCAAGCACGTCACGTTTTATGAAAGTCACGTTACATGATTTTGCTGATTTGCATGTGAAATTAGGCTTTTATGGAGGAGCGAAAGCGCACCACTGGAAAGGGGTCGGAATGGGGTGCAATAATCGTTTAATCTTGATTACTGTATTTTCATGATCGTTTGAAGCCAAAATCAAAACTGAATTTCGATTAATTGCACAGGCCTATCTCAGATTTCATCAAAAACATCTTAATTTGTGTTCGGAAGATGAACGAAGGGTCTTACAGGTTTGGAAGGACATGAGGGTGAGTAACTAATGACAGAATTTTAATTTTTTAGTGAACTATCCCTTTAAATTGAGTCACAGTAAAGATAGCTATAATGTTCTAAAACATTAACATTTCAAATAAATGTTCTTCTGAACTTTAATCAAAGAATCCTGAATAAAAATGTGTCATGGTTTCCACACTATTGCTTTTACTGCATCGTGGTGGTGAGCGTAAGAGACTTCTTTCTTTATAAATCTTTCCAGCCCACTTACCGTAGTACTAGATACATTTAATATTTGATAATCAGGATTCTAGAATGCAGTTCGTTTTGCTCCTTCACTTACATAAGAGCAAGACTATCATTTCAAATAAATTCTCAGTGAGTTACTAAACTCAGAAACGCTGCATCTTCAAAGCTGCAAACTTTCAGATCTGCCTTCGGTTGGCATGAAAGTAAGTGACTCAAAGACTTTAGTCATCTTGATTCTAAACAACTTCACGCCTCATGTCTGGTATAGCAATGTTGCCATGGTTACCTGCTTCTCCACATTGACAATGATGAACTCCACGGAGAAGCAGATGAGGTACCCTGAGTGCAAGCCGTGCCAGATCGCCAGGAATAACAATGTGAACATTTGAGATAACAGCTTGTTTCCCAAAAACCTCAACCTCTTAAACACATGCCTGCAATCGAAGGAGGAGGTGGAAAGAAAAGAGAAAATTAATTGATGCACACATTAAAACAATTTGGAAAGATAAATGTGACCATGGACCACAAAACCAGTCATATGGGTCAATTTTTTAAAATTGAGATTTATACATCATCTGAAAGCTAAATAATAAGCTTTTCATTGATGTTTGGTTTGTAAGCTGGCTAAAATACAACTATTTTAAAATCTGGAAACTTAGGGTGCAGAAAAATCGAAATATTGAGAATCGCCTTAAAAGTTGTCCAAATGAAGTTCTTAGCAATGCATATTACTAATCAAAAAGTAAGTTTTGATATATTTACAGTAGAAAATGTACAAAATATTTTCATGGGACATGATCTTTACTTAATATCCTATTGATTTTTGGCATAAAAAAACGATAATTTTGACACATACAATGTATTTTTGCATATTTCCACAAGTATACCCATGCTACTTAAAACTGGTTTTGGTTCAGGGTTACAAATGTCAAATTTATAAAAGCATGTGCATACCTGGCCACCCAAGCATTTGTGTTGATGTTGAAGGAATTGATGGTGCCTGTGAAGAGGGGCGTGGTCTCAAATAGCCACACCCTCACATTTGCGCAGGCATCCCATTGGTGCTCGCCTTTTTCATTCTTCCCATTGTAGCCCAGCCCGGAGAGTATACATACACCCTCCTAAGTACCACAAAACAGTATTCAAAATTTTTAACTAAATGGCAAGACATGTTTGACTGGTTTAGGTCACCTAAATGTCAAAACAACAATTCTAGGGAAAAGAAAGGACTGTGACACTGGGGACTATGCAAGCACACCTACAAATCACAATCTATTGACAGTTTTAAGTCTGAAAACCAGTTCGACCTCCCCTCAACCTGAACAGGTGTGGCTAAATCTGCACTTCACATTCTCAGCTAGAAAAAGGCTAAGTCTTGTTTGTAATTTCCTTGTTACATAGCTAACACCTCTCTAAGAAGATAATAAAGGGGCATTGACAGGGTTCACAGCGTGAAATGTAATGACACTCAATTAACGTAAGCGTGCTCTTAATGGGGAATGGTGGTTGTGCTGTTTACTCACCGTGATTAGCCAGCAGCTGATGTACTTGTACAGGTTTATTTTCACCCACAGTAGGATGTACACACACTTGTACCAGAACGGATATGCCTGAATCACGCATTAAAACAAAGGATAAGAAGAAATTAATCACTTCTGTTGAATTCTGAAAAGTCAAGTCTCTCATTTCAAACGTGATTTTGCCTTACAGAAATGTTTGCCTTAAAATATTCTTAAGATAAATTCCAAGAAGTTGACAAGAGGTTACTAAAAAGTTCATAAGGAAGTGCAAAACCTCAAATATGAGGAAAGACAATGGCATGTGCTGGCATTTAACTGACTGAATAGTGGTTATTGTCAAAGACTCTGCATGAAGATTACATTTATAAACATTATTGACTTACTTGATGGCACTCAGTGTTTCGCCATGTATTTTGAATAGTTACTTTTAAACAGCCCATCTCTAGATTAGTTGGTCTGTTGCTTTCTTTTAATTTGACTGTTTTTAGAGTGAATGTGTTCTGTATCTGTGTGCATTGCTTGTATGTTTTAGCATCACTTCACTGGTTACCAGTTCAGTATAGAATTCATTTTAAAATCCTGGTTCTTACCTTTAGAGCCTTGCATGGCCAAGTCCCTACCTACATCACTGACCTGATACAGCTTCACACTCCTACCCGGAGTCTCAGGTCTTTAGATCAGATGCTATTAGTTGTTCCCCGCACTCATTTTAAAACTAGAGGGGACCAGGCATTCCAGGCAGCCGCTCCCAGGCTGTGGAATGCTTTGCCTCTTGTTCTACGTTGCGCGAACTCAGTTGATTCTTTTAAAAAAGAACTGAAGACTCTGCTCTTCAAGCAGGCTTTTGGTTAGTCGAGGTTTTTTTTATGGTTGTTTGTTGTGTTTGCTGTTTGTATTTTGTGGAATGTATTTAAATTGTTCTTGTATTACATTTTACTGTGAAGCACTTTGTGATGTCTATCTGTGAAAAGTGCTATATAAATCAATTTTACTTACTTACTATGTGCTCATATGGGCTAAATGATGCCGTTGAATGTTTTGTTGTCATTTTAAAAGTAAAGAGTCACTTCACACATAATCATGACCAATCATTGTTACACATCCCTAATAATAAAATATATTATATGTAGCTAGCTAGTGTTATGTTGTAGTGTTTACTTACAACAATTCATTATAAAAAAGCGAATTAATTATTTAAACATCTTATTTTGAGTTAAGATTCGCAGTTATGCACTTTAAGATGATATTTACATCTGAGTTAGAAAGCTTAGTTAGAGTTTTTTTCTTAAAAAAGAATATAAGAACATGTTAAAGAAGTACTTTTGGGAATCCAAGTATTCTATCAAGTAAGAAAAGAAGAAAATATCAGTTAAGAGGAATGTTTACTTCTTAAATGGGTTATATGATGCAGTTTCTTGTTTTCCTTTGTCTTTGGAGTGTTACAAGCTGTTTGTGCATAGATACGATCCGTAAAGTTGCAAAGCTTAAAGTCTCAAACCCAAAGAGATATTTATTATAAAAGTTAAGACTCAGCCATGCCTCCCTAAAACGGCTCGTTCAAACACGCCCCCACATGTCCATGTCACGGGGCTAATTTACTCACATTCATGTCATTCAAGATGTTCATGTCTTTCTTTTTTCAGTCACAAAGAAATTAAGGGTTTTTTTGAGGAAAATATTCCAGGATTTTTTGCCATATAGTGGACGTCAATGGGGATCAATGGGTTAAAGATCTAAACTGCACTTTCAAAGGGCTCTACATTTTCCCAGACAAGGAGTAAGGTGCATATCTAGCAAAACAATCTGTCATTTTCTAAAAACAAAAAACAAAAACAAATTATATACACTTTAACCACAATACTCGTCTTGCACTAGCTCTGCGTCCACGACTGCATCATGCAATCACACTGGAAAGGTCATGTGCGGATAGTTTTTCATTGGTGTGCTGCAGTTAAAAAGATAGCATAGAACTAAAAACTCCATCTCATTTTCTCTTCCAACTTCAAAATCATCATACATCGTTGTTTTATCTTTTGTGTCTAAAGGGCATTTGACTTTCTTTGCACGTTCGCTTTGTCCGTATTCTCGCCTACGTTACACGTGACCTTTCCAATGTGACTACGTCACGCGTGTAGACAAACTAGTGCAAGACGAGCATTTATATATATATATTTTAAGAACATGACAGATCGTTTCACTAGATCGTGTAGAGCCCTTTGAAGCTGCAGTTTAGACCTTCAACCCATTGATCCCCATTGAAAATCTTAATTTCTTTTCCACTGAAGAAAAAAAAAAGTTTATTCTGGAAGTGAACTAATCCCTTAATGAAAATGAGTATAGACTCTTGTCCAATAAAACTTTATTGTAGGGTTTGTAAACTGTCAAATTACAGCACTCATTGAGAGTATAGTGTATAACGACATGATCGTGGTGTTTTCATGTTGTACTTCAAACACACTATCGCAGTGTTTGCAGTGGATGTTTGTTGTGAAATGTTCACACACATGATTACGTCAAGACGGTTATATATTTACAAGGAAAGCGTGCATAAGTCACGCAATCTATATGGATGTGATGTGCAGCGCAAGCTACAGTCTTGGCTCACTGACATTTGATAAGCTAAACAGATTAAATGAATACAACTGGGTGCCAGTTATATATGAACACCCCTAACAATGAATCATTTTCAACATTTTTCGCTATTTGTGTGAGCTCATTTTAACTCCCTCCTCTGCAGCAGTCAAAATGAAGTTATTAGTCTCGCAGCAACTGTTTTCCAAGAATATATAAATAGCATCTAAGTCTGGAACTGACAGACTCAAAGTGCACTCTCATTCAGACTGGGAGATTTCTGTGACATCAGGACCACATTGAAAAGATCTCAGAACAAAAGCAAGTGGCAGGTGCCGAGAATTAGGTACAAGGCTAACAACGTAAATACTAAACCTTGATTTTGTGACTCTTAGTCACAATGCACTGATTCACTTACCTCAAACTCATCTGTTAAGTAGTAGCTATCCAAGTAGTGCGGCCCACCTATCGTAAAAATGGCTAGGGTGATCAGACCTAAACCAAATCGCTCCATTGCTGGAATCACACTGCAAAAGGAAGAAACAATTGCTAGATTAAATAGACATAGTGGTCAAAACTGATGCCTAAACCTTGTTCATACAGACATTAACTTGCATTTGGGACCAAACATATTCATTTTTAATTTCCAGCAACAATTGCAGTCATAATATGTGTGCGCCTGCTGTTCAACGAAGTTGACAAAAGCTTAACTTTATGCAAATAAGCAGAGCTATGTGGTGACTAACAATGGGAGCAAAGAAACTGTTATTTTTCTGCATAATGTTATTGTGAATGGTTTCACTGTTCTATATGATTTGTCTTTGCTCACACAGAGACATAATAAAAAATTATGTCTGGAAAAGCGTGTCAAAATCTGTCTGCAGTTTGATTGACTTTTCATGCATTGATAATCATTTATCTTCCTTATGATATGATGCATTATGCACTGCTGCAATTTATACACAAACAAAATACACACTGTTCATTTTCAGCAGTAAGAAAACTAATTTCTTTTCAAATTGAAATATCTTATTTCTATGAGAAATACATCTTATTTGAAATTTGATTTTCGGCATGTGTCATGATACTCTTGTGAACGTGCGACAAGGAAGAGAAGAAACTGCTGAATAAAGTCAGTGTTTATGTTTTCTTTGTGTACAAAAAGTATTCTCATAGCTTCATGAAATTATGGTTGAACCACTGATGACACATGGACTATTTTAACAATGTCTTTACTACCTTTCTGGGCCTTGAATGTTTCTTTTGTGTTGCTGTCTATGCAGGCTCAGAAAGCTCTTGGATTTCATCGAAGATATCTTAATTTGTCTTGCAAATATGAACAAAGGTCTTACAGGTTTTTTTCATTTTTGGGTGAACTATCCCTTTAATCACATGAGCTGCTAAGACTTTTTCCATTATCACGGTGCCCTTGAGCTAGTAACAAAAGTCACAAGTCAAGATCTGCCCTTGTAATGAACAAAGGAATCCTGCAAATCACTTCAGATGAAAAATGTCCAACTGTGGACAAGCAGTAAAATCATTGGTTTGAGTGAAGGTGGCTGAGATTGGATTGTTAGATTGTGACATTTTGTGTACTTACCTATTGGGTGGTTGTCCGGGGACATCGGACATCTCTCGAGACACCAGCTTCTGGTAGTTTCGCAGTGTAAACTGAGGCCCTACAAGGAAGCCTCCATAGAAGTATGAGAAACCAAAGACCTCCAACAAAGAAGGAGTAGAGTTGAGGGCAGAGTTCTTCTGGTCAGCACTCAACTGAGACTGTTAGATAAAAGAAAACGAGTCAATGAATTAAAAAAAAGGGGCTGGGAAAATACAACTTGCTGTAGCAGATAAGTTGAAAAACGGTTGACATCTAGAAAGATAACAGATACACTGGCGCTCAAAAGTTTGGGATCAGTAAGATTTGTAATGTTTTTTAAAGAAGTCTCTTATGGTCATCAAAGTTCCATTTATTTGATTAAAAATACAGAACACCGTAATATTATGAAATATTATTGCAATATTAATATACTTAAAATATAATTTATTTCTGTAATGCAAAGCTAATTTTTTATCAGCCATTGCTGTACTGACCCAAACTTTGAACAAGGTGTTTACAGTTACAGAAGTTTTCTATTTTAAATAAGAGCTGTTGTTTTTAACATTTTTTCTAAAAAAAAAAAAAAGATTCAGAGGTTTTAAAAAAATATATTAAGCAGCACAACTTTTTTTCAACACTGATAATAAATCAGCATATTAGAACAATTTCTGAAGGATCGTGTGACTGAAGACTGGAGTAATGATGCTGAAAATGTAGCTTTGCATCACAGGAATAAATTATATTTTTAAGTATATTAAACCACTATTTTAAATTGCATTAACATTTCACAATATAACCATTTTTTCTGTATTTTTTAATCAAATAAACGCAGCCTTGATGAGCAGAAAAGTCTCCTTTAAAATGCATTAAATTTTACTGATTCCAAACCTTTGAGCATCAGTGTATAATTTAAAAGTTTGGGGTCTGTAAGATTTTTTTGTTTTTAAAAGAAGTCTCTTATACTCACCAAGGCAGCATTTGTTGTTGTTTTTTTTTAATCAAAAGAGCAATATTGTGAAACATTATTACTATTTAAAATAATTGTTTTCTATTTTAATATGTTTTAAAATGTAATTTATTCCTATGCCTTATTTATTCTAATTACTCCAGTCTTTAGTGTTACATGATCCTTCAGAAATCATTCTAATGTGTTTTTGGTGCTCAAGAAACATTTTTATTATTGTCAAGGTTAAAAACAGTTGACTGATTAATATTTTTGTGGAAACTGATTTTTTAGGAGGTTTTGATGAACAAAGTTATAAAAAAAATCTTTATTTGAAATAAAAATCTTTTGCAACATTATAAATCATAAACGTTTTAACTTTGAGTTTTGAGCAAAACTGCCTTTTGGCGTTAAAATAGTACTGTCAAGATTTACTAAAGACATGCAGAGATGAATTAGCGCTGAAAAGGCGTGGACACAGTTATTTTTGCACCTGACCTTATTGAATCTGCATTTGTATGAATTTCCTTTTCAGATGCAAAATTTATGGGAGTGGAGTAATTTAGTCATGCAACATTATTTATTAATGTTTGCGCTTGTCAAATTACTGGTATTTGTGCCTAAAAAGCATTTCTAAAAACAGGTGCTAATTTGCGCTGCTTTAGTAAATCTGGCCTTTCGTTTTTTTTTGAGAGATTGAAACATCACATTTGTGGCTATAATTCAAGTATATTTGGGAAAACAGTGCAGCAATTTTGGCTTCACTTTATGAGCATCCAATAAGTGATATCATGTTTCTCCTTTGACCAGATGTGACACTACCATCTGTCTGGTCACTTGTGACTGTATCACCTGAGACGGATGTTATTACTACGTGTAAACAGGGTCTATTTTCAGTCATCCGGTGATCTTTACACCCTCAATAAAACTGCTTTAGATGAGTAACAAACAGGGAGAGATCAACAGAGATATAACTGCTTACACACCATCACAAGAAGAAGCCAACAGTGTCAAGCCATGGCTATTATTAATATTTAGATAGAGGGGTTTCATCTGAGCCTCAGATGAGCTCAATGCACTATCAGGACTCGCAAAATTTCAAAATCTCTGGTAGCCCTTCGGGCAGGTACTCTTCAGATTTTGGTAGCCCGAAAATTGATTTAACTAGCCCAAATAAAAAAAGACTTCTTTTTTTTTTAAATATAGAAAATCAGATAGGAGTCTTAATCAAAAATGTTTTCAATACACAAATATCAAGGAAGGAATTTTATTTCACTATTTAGTGTATCTGCAGAATTTTTAAATATCAATTTAAGGCAATTTCTAAATCGAGTATATCATTTATTATATTTATTTAAAACATAAATATTACTGTCTTAATTGTTTAGTCAAGTCACCTTTATGTATATAGCGCTTTTAACAATACAGATTGTGTCAAAGCAACTGCACAGTATTTAAACAGCACAATAGTGTGTAAGTAACGCATTATTGTAAATAATCAATTTTCAGTTAAAGGCAGTTCATCAATGAATTCAGTGATATCATCATCCAGTTCAGTTCAAATAGTATACGATAAGTTTAGTATTTTAGAAGGCACATTAACTTCCTTCACATTTTTAACTCTATGTGTTTGCTGCATAAAAACATAGGTCGATAATTGCAATCGTTTGACCATAAACAGCTGAAAAAAAATGTGGAAATAAAAATTTATTCTCTGTCAAGAGGGGGCGCTTTAGGAGCGCTGATATACTACGGTTCCCATA
Organism: Garra rufa; assembly: GCF_049309525.1. NCBI lineage: Eukaryota > Metazoa > Chordata > Actinopteri > Cypriniformes > Cyprinidae > Garra > Garra rufa. Next base: position 26,122,103 of record NC_133369.1, read on the forward strand.
GTAACGGCTGTACACAAAGCAGCATTAATGTTGTTTCATCAGGCATGAAATGAAAGTTTCTGAGGACAGTCGGCTCCCTTCAGATACATTCATATAAAGACATCCGTGCAGCGTTTTGACTTTGAAACATGCAGTGCGCATATTTATTCAATGACATCACTGCCTTTTGAAGTTTAATCCAGCCCTATCGCCATTCTCGTCTTTCCGTCCCCAAATGTAAGACCTCCTAAATTATAATTAAGACTTTTCTTATACTATTTAACATATTTAAAGCTTTTTATGGCCTTAAATTTGATACAACTAAATTGAGGAGTTTAAAGACATGCAGGAGCCCTCTACTTTACGATAGCCCGTCGGGCAGCCTGGTGACACCTTTTGGTAGCCCGACTGGAAAATACAATAGCCCCGGGACGTCGGGCTAGCGATTTTGCGAGCCCTGAGTATAGAGCTAACAGATGACACAATTACATCTCAGGGAACTACACTTCACCTTGCCAGGCATCATTACACTGATCCATAATGGTCATTTAGCAGAACAGCTGCTTCACAACTGAAGAAGATACTTTGGGGTTCCCCATCAGTTCCTTGTGCTCAAATCACACATAAAATGCAAAGAGTGATGCAGGAAGAGGAAAAGGAGTGAGATAATGATAGGAGGACCACAGCTGAACAAACACAGCAAAGAAAGACAGAAATGGCGGAAGTCAATTGCAGCTTATAAAGTCACACTCACCTGTTCTTTTCCACCGTCATAGTAATCAAGCGCTGAACCTGCAATGAGAAATTGAAATCATCATCAGTGCTGGCATGACATGAGCTTTATATAAAAACATATAAAACACTGCATATTCTTCACTGTGTGAATTAAAGGATTAGTTCACTTTCATAACGATTTACAGATAATGTACTCACCCCCTTGTCATCCAATGTTCATGTCTTTCTTTCCTCAGTCGTAAAGAAATTATGTTTTTTTGAGGAAAACATTTCAGGATTTCTCTTTATATAATGGATATTTATGGCGCCCCGAAGTTTGAACTTTCAAAATGCAGTTTAAATGCAGCTTCAAAAAAAACAAAAACATAATTTCTTTACGACTGAGAAAGACCTGAACATCTTGGATGACGATATATATATAAAACGATATATTATATTATACATATATATTACTTAAGAATATTTTATTTTTAATAAACTCAATTAATTGGAGATGCTTTTGATTATTTAAATTGAATGGAACCATTAAAATGGAATCCAGAAAAGTAATGGAAAAGAATATGGTAAAACTAAAACTCATTTAATTAGACAGGTTTTAATTTAGACAATTTAATTTAACCATTAAAATGGAGTATAGAAAAATTAAAATGGAAAAAAACTGAATTTGGAAATAAAACACATTTCATAGGGCCCTATAATAATAATAATTAAAAATAATTATAATATTATTATTAATAATTTATCAATTATTAATTAATAAAAATAGATGTAAGTGAACAATAGCCTTTAAAATTACTTAAAATGCATATATGATAGCAATGAGGCAATAATAAGTTAAAAAAAAAATTAATTAAAAAAAAGCAAGAAATCATATGGCTTTATTCCACTAAACTGTTGAAATACATAATGTATAAAACAATAGAGCTTCTTTTAAAAAAATTAGCATATTGTGATAAAGTTCATTATTTTCTGTAATGTACTGATAAACATTAGACTTCCATATATTTTAGATTCATTACACACAACTGAAGTAGTTCAAGCCTTTTATTGTTTTAATATTGATGATTTTGGCATACAGCTCATGAAAACCCAAAATTCCTATCTCAAAAAATTAGCATATCATGAAAAGGTTCTCAAAACGAGCTATTAACCTAATCATCTGAATCAACTAATTAACTCTAAACACCTGCAAAAGATTCCTGAGGCTTTTAAAAACTCCCAGCCTGGTTCATTACTCAAAACCGCAATCATGGGTAAGACTGCCGACCTGACTGCTGTCCAGAAGGTAGGGCTGGGCGAAAAATCGAAAGCGATTCTAAGGCGCGTTTAGTGTATGAAGCCGGTACTTTGATTAGTAGTAAATCTCCATCACGTGCGTTCAGCTGCGTTCAGCTGGAGTGTTCAGAGGCGTAAATCACTGACAAGCTACGCCAAATCGCGCTAAAAATCGAATCGAATCGAATGCGATTTTTAGCGTGATTTGGCGTAGCTTGTCAGTGATTTACGCCTCTGAACACTCCAGCTGAACGCAGCCCTACCAGAAGGCCATCATTGACACCCTCGAGCAAGAGGGTAAGACACAGAAAGAAATTTCTGAACGAATAGGCTGTTCCCAGAGTGCTGTATCAAGGCACCTCAGTGGGAAGTCTGTGGGAAGGAAAAAGTGTGGCAGAAAACGCTGCACAACGAGAAGAGGTGACCGGACCCTGAGGAAGATTGTGGAGAAGGACCGATTCCAGACCTTGGGGGACCTGCGGAAGCAGTGGACTGAGTCTGGAGTAGAAACATCCAGAGCCACCGTGTACAGGCGCCAGGTCAAGCCACTTTTGAACCAGAAACAGCGGCAGAAGCGCCTGACCTGGGCTACAGAGAAGCAGCACTGGACTGTTACTCAGTGGTCCAAAGTACTTTTTTCGGATGAAAGCAAATTTTGCATGTCATTCGGAAATCAAGGTGCCAGAGTCTGGAGGAAGACTGGGGAGAGGGAAATGCCAAAATGCCTGAAGTCCAGTGTCAAGTACCCACAGTCAGTGATGGTCTGGGGTGCCATGTCAGCTGCTGGTGTTGGGCCACTGTGTTTTATCAAGGGCAGGGTCAATGCAGCTAGCTATCAGGAGATTTTGGAGCACTTCATGCTTCCATCTACTGAAAAGCTTTATGGAGATGAAGATTTCATTTTTCAGCACGACCTGGCACCTGCTCACAGTGCCAAAACCACTGGTAAATGGTTTACTGACCATGGTATTACTGTGCTCAATTGGCCTGCCAACTCTCCTGACCTGAACCCCATAGAGAATCTGTGGGATATTGTGAAGAGAAAGTTGAGAGACGCAAGGCCCAACACTCTGGATGAGCTTAAGGCCGCTATCGAAGCATCCTGGGCCTCCATAACACCTCAGCAGTGCCACAGGCTGATTGCCTCCATGCCACGCCGCATTGAAGCAGTCATTTCTGCAAAAGGATTCCCGACCAAGTATTGAGTGCATAACTGAACATAATTATTTGAAGGTTGACTTTTTTTGTATTAAAAACACTTTTCTTTTATTGGTCGGATGAAATATGCTAATTTTTTGAGATTTTGGGTTTTTCATGAGCTGTATGCCAAAATCATCTATATTAAAACAATAAAAGTCTTGAACTACTTCAGTTGTGTGTAATGAATCTAAAATATATGAAAGTCTAATGTTTATCAGTACATTACAGAAAATAATGAACTTTATCACAATATGCTAATTTTTTTAAAAGGACCTGTACATTATGCATTACAATAAAGGCCTGCAGAGGGCGCCAACGGCCTGACGATTGTTTTACACTTCACTGCGCGATGTTGACTAAATATTGACTAATACTGACTAAACAACATTCAAGTCAAATTCACTTAATCTTAAATATTCTGTGTCTTTAGAAATGCTACAGCCACTGTTTGTGACATCAAAACATGTAAACTCAGAGTGAGGGTTTAAACTTCTATTTTGAAATCGCGAGAAAGATATTTATGTATTCTCATGCAAAAAAACTCACGCACACATATTAAATCTGCATCGAATATATTTAACTGAGTCGTAGCGTTTGTGAAATCACAATTATGATTAATTACGACTTCTAAATAGGTTTTAATATATAATGCAGCCTTGGAAAACTGTCTAATGCGTTTCAGAAATTGCGGCACTTTCGGTATTTTGCCAGTTACTCGACGCAGGCAAAATTAAATCGAAGATTTTAAAAGATTGAATAGTCGATTAGAATCGACAAATCGCGACAGCACTAAATCAACCCATCTATGATATTTCCGTGTTACTATGGTCACGCAGGTTTGTTTACGCATTAAACTCGTGGCCACGAGAAAAAGACGTTGTTCCCTCAACATAGCATCTTGAGACCACGACATAGGGATGTCGATACCTCGACAAAAAAATCTCATGGTCACAAAAAAACAAAGAGAACCATCCCAGTCACCTTAAATTTACCCTCAGTGCCTTGTGATAAATATTTAGAAAGAATCCATTTGTAAAGATATAAATTCTAATGAGTAACAAATGAAGTAAATGCAGGTATCATACCGATGAGTTTGAGCGTGAGGACACAGTGAGGCATGGTCCATTTGATATCATACTCCTCTGTAGCTGTGTAGTAATAACCCATCAACAGATATACCTGCCACACAAAAAAAACACTTAAAACAGTAAAGTCAATGTCTAGGGGTCGAACCGACCCTAAAGATATACGTTAACTTTATAATCAAGCTCTTATTTTCCTTTCACATTCTTTTAGGTTATTCTGACCTAATCAAAACTCAGCTAGCACATATTATTAAATCTTCATCAATCTGTTTTACCAAAGTAAACATGCACTTTTTGGAAATGTGACTACTAGACATTCCAGTAACGTTGTTTCCACTCGGGTCAATTCGACCTTGGTTTACATAAAACACAATTACAAAAACCAAAACAACAAACTGGCAAGAGTGCACCAGTCAGAAAATCTCATCATGTGAATTACGCGTTATGCAGGGGTCTGTGTGACCCTGACATAAAATACATTTAAAAACATAAAACATTTTTCATAGAGGAAGGGTAAAGCGTCATTGTAAGTCTTCATAAGAGTAAAATCTAATACTTCAATGTTAAGCATGTTTAACTATTTAAATGAGGGTTAAATACATGATTCACTACAGTACTGATAAGCTTGCAACATTTTGTGCACAAAATCACATCAAGAGCACAAGAGCAGATAAAGAGATAGTGTGTGTGAATGTGTGTGTTGTCTCACCATCTGAAAGATAAAGCTACTCAAAACGCAAGTGACTGTCCTTCCCATCAGCCTCAGCAACAAGAACTGAATGAGTATGCATAACAAGGAGTGACAGACCTGAGACCCTGAGAGAAGGACATGGAGAGATGATGTTATTGCATTCCAGTACCACCTGACCATGACATGACAATGCAACACTTTATCAACAATATAAAGAATCAAAACTGAACAGAATACTTCAGCCAAAATGACAGTTCTGGTAACATTACTCACATCATTTCAAACTAGTGTGATTTTATTCTTCTGTGGAACACAAAAAAAGATTTTTTCACTGAATGAGTGATGACCTTTTTGAAGGTCTCTCTTTCCCATATATGAAACAGAATGAGTACATAGGTTAAAAGGTTACACCATTAACAGTATAGTAAAACTACATTATATTTCTAAGTTTTCTGAAGCCATACAACAGTTTTCTGCAAAGTACAGATTGAAAATTCACTGACAAATCAAAAACATTTGCTCATGAGACACGTGAGAACCACTGGTGTTTGATGTTTTTGGAAGTCTGTATGACATTTTTGAGCATTGCAGAGCAATGAGATGTTGAAGCGAAGATTATCAGTTAAAAACTATGCAATATTTGCCATGTTCATTGCACAAACATACTGTATAACTTCATTTAGGACTGAAATATAATGCACAAGTTGCATGGACTACACTTATGAGACTTTAATTATATTTTTTGTGGTGCCTGCCAGACCCATTTCCCATTCACATTCATTATTAGGGCCCATTATTATTAGTCATAAAACTGAAATTTACTGTACTACTAATTTTGGATGAATAAATCAAAAGTAGGTCAGCACACTTAAATCAAATCAAAATGCAATATGGACTAGTGTCTTTGAATATTAAGTTGCAAAAAGACTATTTAAATATGAATCCTGCATGTTCTGTTTCTTTGTGAATGAATAGAGCAGACGTACGTTTTTGTTTACTACACACAAATGGAAGCATGTGTGACGCTTGCGGTGTTTTCAGCCTCTGCCGCCTCAATATATGAGTACACAAACATATAAATATAATCTTTAGAGCTGCCCAGAGAGTCGTTTGATGACCTTTTTACCATTTCTTTTGACAAAAACTACATACAAACAGAAACATAAAGGTTTTCAAAGCAACCCGTCAAAATATAGGTTTGGTTTAACTTAAAGAAACTATGACAGAAATATATTACTTATTGTAATAATTCTACTACTACTTCTAATAAAATTATTATTCAAACATTATTTTTAAGGAATATTTACCAGAAAAAAATTACACATTATTTCTTAAAGAAAGAAATGCTTTTGATAATTAAAAATTCATGAAACCTTTAAAATGGATTCCAGAAAATGAATGGAAACAGAATTTGAAAAAAAAAAAAACAAACAAAAAAAAAAAGTAAAACTGTAAAACACAGAACCTTAAAAAAAAATTTGTTCAACTTTTACTACACTACTGTTAAATTGCGAAAGTTTCATATTTTTTATAAATTAGACTTTTTTTTTTTTTTTTTACATTTTATTTAACCATTAAAACAGTGTAGAAAATTTCAGGACAAAATAAAATGGATTTCATAGGGCCCTACATTATATGGTGGGGGGGAGGTCTATGACATTCTTTGAAAATTCTTCTTTTTTTAATCTACAAAAGAAAACTCATATGAGTTTGTAACAACGTGACGGTGTTTGTAACAATGAATGACAATGAGAAAGAGAAGAGAATATTGTCATTTTTGGCTGAACTATCCCTTAAAGTAGTTCACTTCCAAAACTAAAATTTACAGACAATTTACTCACCCCCTTGTCATCCAAGATGTTCATGTCTTTCTTTCTTCAGTCGTAAGGAAATTATGTTTTTTGAGGAAAACATTTCAGGATTTCTTTTTCATATAGTGGATTTTAATGTTCTTTGCATGTTCACTTAGTAAACACTGGGTTGGTACGTCTGCAGTGATGTAGGATGATTTTGAAGTTGGAGAAAAAAATGAGATGGGAGTTTTTCGACCTACTCTAACTGTCTTGAACCGGAATAAACCGAGTTAACGCAGAGCTAGATATGATGAGAATTTGAGGTTAAAAAGTATATAAATTGTCAATTATTTTAGAAAATAACCTACCATTTCACTACATAAGACCCTTCTTTCTTGGCTGGGAATCGTTCAGAGCCCTTTGAAGCTGCATTTAAGCTGTGTTTTGGAAGTTCAAACTCACCATGGAAGTCCACTATATGGAGAGAAATCCTGAAATGTTTTCCTCAAAAAAAAAAACTATTTCTTTACGACTGAAGAAAGAAAGACATGATCATCTTGGATGACGAGGAAGTGAGTACAAAATCTGTAACGTTCTGGAAGTGAACTTCTCCTTTAAAAAATAACGGAAAGAGAAAAAACTCAAGTAAAATATCCCAGATAAAAACAAAGAGAGACAGACCTGCTGTTAGATCCGAATGCAGCACAAAAGAAATCAAATACACATACAGGCACAAGTTATTTTTCACATTTCCCAACACAACACTCATTGGTTTTCATTAGCTTGCTTTTCAACCTGCCACTCATATTCTCATTAACTACATTCTGACCACCAGGGGTTATCGCCATGGCAACAAAACCTCATTGCTCTCTGTCACAATCTTCTTTATGTCAAAGCCACAGTCACCAGGAAATCATTACCACACACTGCAGAGCAGTTAGTCAGGATGCCCTTCATTTTCCCTCCATTATTCTCAAGGACACTAAACAGTCAATAACTTTAGAGTGCAGAATTACTTTCAGTTTTCAAACAAGGGAAAAATTATCCAAGAGGAAATCAGTGCCAATGCACTTTTATTGGACGTCTAACATAGTACCATAAAAAACAAACTTAATGGTGTGTGTTTATTAACTTTATGAGTAATGAATAAGTGATAAGTAATGTTTTTATTAATCAAGGATACATTTAACTGATCAAAAGTAAGTTATTTTTTATTGGTCTGACTTCCGGTCTCATTCACTTCCAGCTATTTTTTAGCTCTACAAATCAGCTTGTTTGGCTGCTTGATATTGCAATTTGTTGTGTCTTACTATATTATTTTAATGTATTATCTCAATTATAAGCACACTGGTTTGTAGAGCAAACAGTTTTACAGTTTACTGCACGTTGGTATTTTTGTCATTATTTCCCTGTAGCGGCTAATGTACCAGAAGTCTCACCCATAGGCTTACTTCCACATTAAAAAAAGAAAAAGGTGGATATTCATCAAAGAATCCTAAAAAAAAAAAAAGTATCAGCTTCCACAAAAAGAAGCAAGCCAACTGTTTTTAACAATGATAATAATAAAAGCAAATTTGAATATTAGAATGATTTTAAATTGTAATTATATTTTACAATATTGTGTTTGTTTGATCAAATGATGAGTGAGACTTTCGAAAACATTTTAAAAAAATAACTAAAACCCCAAAAACTTTTAAACAATAGTGTATTAGTGTAATATTTGTAAAAATTTTGGTGCAACTGCTTTCAGATGAAAATGAGCAAGAGAATTTAAAAATATCCGCTTAAGATCATATCTTTGATATAATCAACCACATGAGAAAAAAAAAATGAACCAGAGCTGCAGAACTGTGATATTACATAACAAATATTCATAAGCTTCTCTTTTAAAACTTAAAAAAAAAAATTGATTTAGAGTAATTAAAGATGACATACATTACCAGTCAAAAGTTTCTGAACAGTAAAATGTGTAATGCTTTCAAAGAAGTCTCCTCTGCTCACTAAGACTGGATTTATTTGATCCAAAGTACAGCAAAAACAGTAAAATACTGAAATATTTTCTATTTGAATATACTTTAAGATGTAACTAATTCCTGTGATTTCAAAGCTGAATTTTTAAGCATCATTACTCCAGTCACATGTTCCTAAATTATGCTGAAAACTATTCTTTGATGAATCGAAAGTTCAGAAGATTCATTTATCTAAAATAGAAATCTTCTGTAACATTATAAATGTCTTTAAATGTTTTTATCAATACAAAGCATGCTTGCTAAATGATTATGAAAGTACTATTTTCTATCAATTCTTCCAGCTCAACACGTAAAAAACAACAACAGCTCAACTGAATGCTCAACACTTTTGTGACAATAGATAAGACACAACTGTATGTGTGAACAGAGCAAGATTAGGAAAACTAAGCGAGCTGAACAGCTCCAGTCTAAATATGGAGCAACAGCCGCTAACTGTGGACCGCTGAGGGCTAGCAGACGAGCCCCACCACAGATCACAAGACTGACATCCATGTAATCATGACCAGTAGCGTGTTGCTAAAAAAAAACTAGTCGGTCTAACTTAAAACATGTTACAGTTGTAAAGACACTAGATATCAGATCTTTCAGTTCTTCACTCTTTCCCTGCTTGGTTCTCTCTCTCACCAAAATTAAACGCGGCCAGTGCCAGCCCGGAGAACGTGTGGAAGAGATGAATAACTGTTGCAGACTGATGAAAGAAAAACCACCGGTACACCAGTGCAAAGGGATAACCTAGAGGGAACACAGAGAAATAGATTAGGCACATGATGTGATGCAATTTTAGATAAATGCTCTCTGAACCCTACGGCTGATGATACGTAGGGCAACTTTTTGAGCAATGTTTCTGGCAGCCAGGTGAGACACAGGGTCCATGACCGATCTAAAGTATGCTGATAGAAGTTTGTTTTCAATTTGCCCAGCAACACTGCTCAAAGTCAAGTGAACGTGTATTATGGCACATAACAATTGTCTTCTCAGGGTGCAACACAGTAGAGAAAGCTCTGACGGCGCATTTGATGGACAGGAGATCTGTTTTAAAGGTGTGTTCAGTTAAAAGTCATGCAAGAATATAAAAAACAAGATTTCTGAAAGCACAACTGAACACATTCCTGAGATTGTCAAATAGATGCCCACAGCAGTGTGATCTTGAGTAACCAATCAGGAATGTACCAATCTTAAAATTATGGATGACAATGACAAGTTGATGATTATTCTCATGTTATGACCATTAACTGAGTGAAAGTATATAATCTGTCTAAAAATGACAAACAACAAACAGTAGAAATAAAAGTAATATGGTTTAAGACAAAATGTGAAGTTAGGCATCATAATATTATGATGTCCAGTATGATCAAGTTTACTTTAATACGTGCCAAAGAGTACATTTAACGTACATTTAGTGTTATCAAAGATCACATACATTTCCAGTCAAAAGTTTTTGAACAGTAAGATTTTTAATGTTTTTAAAAGTCTCTTCTGCTCACCAAGCCTGCATTTATTTGATCTGAAGTACAGCAAAAAGAGTAAAAATTTCAGATGTTTGAAACTGTTTTCTATTTGAATACATTTTAAAATGTGATTTATTCCTGTGATTTCAAAGCTGAGTTTTTGGCATCATTACCCCAGTCTTCTGTGTCACATGATCCTTCAGAAATCATTCTGATTTGCTGCTCAAAAAAATTATGTTGAAAACAGAACATTTCAGTTTTTTTTTTTTGATGATTAGGAAGTTCAGAAGAACAGCATTTATCTAAAATGGTAACATTATAAATATTTTTATGATCACTATTGATCAATGTAAAGCATCCTTGCTAAACAAAAGTATTATTTTCTATAATTACTTCATAGAAATTTAATAGAAAAAAATGATACTGACTAAGCTTTTGAATGGTATAGTGTATATTGTTACAACAGCTTTTTATTTCAGATAAATGCTGATCTTTGGATCATTCTATTCAAAGAATCCTGAAGAAAATGTACTCAACTGTTTTAAATTTTGCTGAAACGTGACAAAGTGTTTATTGAACAGCAATTCAGCATATTAGAATGATTCCTGAAGGATCATGTGACACTGAAGACTGGAGTAACGATGCTGAAAATTTAGCTTTGATCACAGGAATAAATTACATTTTAAAATATATTCAAAAAGAAAGCTGTTTTTTTAAATAGTAAAAATATTTCAAAGTTGTACTGTTTTTGCTGTACTTTGGATCAAATAAATGCAGGCTTGGTGAGCAGAAGAGACTTCTTTAAAAAACATTAAAACCTAAAACGTTTTAGTCATTTTATGTGTTTTTGTTTTTTAAATATTTTTTATTTAGCTTTCATTTATTTCAGTTACAGTAATTTTAGTACTTCAACTTTAACCTATTTAAGTCTCCAAGTCAACAAGTTTTTAAAAGTTGCATTTGTATTCAACAGTATTGTATTCAAGTCTAAACATAACTATATATTGTGCAAGGTTAAAATATTTTAAACTTTGTTAATGTTTTTTTTTTTCTATATGTGTAACATGCTATTCTCACTGAAATCAGGCCATTTTTTCCAGTAATCTCTGATGCCTTTAGCTATAGTAATTTTAGTATGTAGGAAGTCCTCATTCTCAGACACATAGTTCTGCATTTTATTTTTGCCATAATGAATGAAGAATGAATATTAAAACTAGTCATGGTTTTATTTGGCACAGACTTCCAATAGAAATGGTCAACTGCATCAAGCAAAAACCTCTGGAATAGCCGGATAATTTTAGTAGGCATCATTTTGAAGCTACAAAGATTCATACTGTTAAAACTTCATTGACACTTCATACATTGCAGTCACATTAAACACAGAAAGGTAACAGTATTTGCGTTGAAATCATGCAAATAAACAAAGTGGTCTCAATCTAGGTTTAGTTGCCCCATATGTCATTTATCTGGTTGCAGTGGTTAGGCAGTCTATTGGAATGCACCTGACCAAAGTACAGAGAACCCTGCTATCTACTCTCACACCCCTACTCTTATCAACGTGTAACCTGAAACCTAGAATCCCAACTTCATTTGCATTGAAACGTTACAACTATTTATAGGTCAAGCAACTAAAACACAGTAGGAAAAATAAAAAGACAGCTGTCAGATGAAGGTCTTAATGAGTCTGTAACTAGTTGCAGTCAAACCATTCATGGCAGTTGGGTGCAGTTAACCATGAAATCTCGCCTGGCATGTAGGTCACCCTTGTCGACCTTTAATTTTGGCTAGAGTCGGTATGAATGGAGATAGCTGGTGCTGGTACCGTGTCTTTAGTGCTGCTGGGAGCATGGTAGACAGCTGTGTGACTTAAGCACACTTGTACTACAACTACAACTACAACTACAACTACATAACTGTCCACGTTTCTACAGACTCCTAACGACGTTCGTTACAAACTCTCAGCAGAGCCTAAAAGATTTTGGTTGTGCGCCGTTCACTTACCTAATAAGATTGACAAAATCAATCGAACAGCCGGTTCGGGGGAACCTAAATATTCGGCTAATTTCTCCATGAAGGGAGCCGCCATCTTTAGTGTGGGCGGAAGTAGCTGCGGTTGGGTTTCCGTGCGTGTGTGGAGCTCATGAGATCTTCACGCACTCCTTACTCCGTCTTGCTGCTACTCCTCCTCTAGTCACCTCTCACACAAATCACAGTGAACCGTGTTCCTGACCTTTACTTTTTAAATTTTGCAAACTCTTGCGCAATGTTTGTGCCATTTCAGTTCAAAGCACCCAAATGACCCGCGAACTGAGGATGCTGGTTCTTTCAGAATAATGGGCAAGTTATTAGTCCGTGAGTTTGGGTTTGGATTTAGAGAAACACACCAAATATAACAAATGAGATACATGTAATAAACTGAATTTCTCAGAGGAAAATTGAAAGTATTTTTGTTTTATTTGGTTTATTGTGAATTTACTCAAACGGTTGAAGTCAAAAGTTCACATACACCTTGCAGAATCTGCTAAATGTTAATTATTTTACCAAAATTAGAAGGAATCATATAAAATGCATGTTATTTTTTATTTAGTACTGACCTGAATAAGATATTTCACATAAAAAACGTTTGCATACAGTCCACAATAATAATAAAAAAATATATAAAAATGTCTCTGTTCAAAAGTTTACATACACTTGATTCTTTGATACATTCTCTGTTTTTTCTGTAGCTTCTAAAGGCAGTACTAAAAAAAAAAAAAAAACATAATATATTTATGCAAAAGTTTATGTTCAAAAGTTTTCACCATCCAGCTCTTAATGCATCGTGTTTCCTTCTAGAGCATCAGTGAGTGTTTGAACTTTCTGTAGTAGTTGCATGTGAGTCCCTCAGTTGTCTTCAGTGTGAAAAGATGCATCTCAAAATCATACAATCATTATAGGAAATGGTTCAAATACACAAAAATGCTGAAAAACCAAAGAATTTGTGGGACCAGCAGGCAGAATCTGTTCAGGACAAACAAGGGTTTTAAAAAAATTAACATGCATTTTGTATGATTCCTCTTATTTTAGTAAAATAATGAACATTTTGCAGATTCTGCAAGGTGTAGCCTATGTAAACTTTTGTATTTAACTGTATATGGAAAATTCTTTATCCACAAATCCGTAAATGTATTTATTTATGGACATTTAATTTTCTTATTGCTTTTTACATTTAAATTTATTTTTTATTATTATTGTTTTTGCTTATTATTGTATTTGTTTTGATGACATTTATGTTATTGTCCTTGTTAGTTTATTATTCTAAAAATTGCAATAAAAAACTAAAGTTCTGATTTCTGTTCATTTCGACAACGAAAATTGTCTAAATATAAATGATAGAGCAGTGTCACAATACTGCCCTCTAGTGTCTGTTAAAGCAAACATACTCGAACTGTACAATTTGTTGTTCGTGTTCATATAACATCCTTCTATACTGCTCAAAAAAATTAATTAATTTTTTTGAGCAGTATATATTAATTCCTTTTGCACATGTTTTGTATCCTATGAATTGTTTATTTCGTTTTAAAGCTCAAAGTTTTTGCATTTCATTAAGTTTTGGTATTTAAAATAGATTTGAATTTTTTATTTTAATATTTCAAACAGGTAGAGCTCTTTAAAATACTTACAGTATACTTTAACTCCCCTACGTTCGTGTTATAATTTACTTCTGTAAATCTCGGTATTTGTAAATATTTAGTATGTAATGGAGCATTAGAATCTCATTAAAATTTAACAAATTTCTATCAATCTTAAGCTAAATTTCTATACTAACGTTTTTAACATTTGATTACAATCTCCCATTTCGCAAAACCTGACGAACCCATGTTACAACAATTAAACAAATCACAACTCAGAATTGGACAAAATGCAATTCGAAGAGTATTAAGACTTCTTCAGCGTTGTAACTATTATTCAGACTGTGATAGGTGGGCTTCCTTTTAAAGGAAACCTGCTAGACAAATACTAAAAGAGCAAATTTCCACGCAGAATTGTACAATGTATCTTACTCTCAACTTTCGACAGGCATATCGACTATGGTGACCAAACAACTGGAGTCAAAATAGGTTATAAAATATCTGAAAAAGCAATTTAAATGGAAATAATTGTTTCATGTATAAATATCCGGTAATTTCATGCAATATTCTTCTTTAAATACCTTAAAAATAATGTGAAACTTCTTTATATGTTTGACATAGCGAAAAGCATTGTGGGTATGCAAATTTAGTCCCACCTCCAAGACCTTCTCTGCAACCAAAGACATGTCGCCCTCCACCGGTCTCTTTTAAATATAGTAGATTTGTCCCTACTATTTCACTTGGGTGCTTCAGAACTACCAGTTTGCAAGCGCAATTATGAAACAAATGTTATTTTACAATATTAGGAGTCCTATGGACCATAGGACTCCTAATATTGTAAAATAACTATGGAGTCAAAACAGGGCCATATATATTTTGACTCCATCGTCCACACCCGTTAATATGCGCCAGTCCATGTGAATGGGATTATATTTCATTTCTGCTGAACCCACCACAGTATATTACAGAAAGCAGATTAATATATATTTTACAATAAGATTTTTTTAAATTCTACAAATGCAAATGTAAAATAAATTAATAAATAGAATAAAAATAAAATAAAAATAAAAATAACCATACAAAGTTAAACAAAGACACTAAAATGTTTACAAATATTGACAAATAGCTTTCTTATTTTTTGTAACTTTATATTGTTTTAAGGTATTGTTGAATTTCTGCCTTTAAAATTAAAATATATATTAATGTCATGAGTGAAAAAATAATACAAAACATTAAAAGCTGGGCATTACGTGATTCTAGAAAATGAATAGAATGAGCTGTGTATATGGATTTCTCCACTACGACCAAAGGACATTTATTTTCGCAGGCGTGCTGTCGTGAGCCAATGGCAAGCATCGGGGGGCGGAGCTTATTTGCTAGCCATATATAAACTCAAGCGCACTGTATTTCCTCGCTGTCTCTTCGACCGGAGGTTGTCCGTCTGTTTCACACACCAAGTAATTACTGTCTAAAGGAACACTTTGCAACCATGTCTGGCAGGAAGTTTTTCGTCGGTGGCAACTGGAAAATGAACGGCGACAAAAAGAGCATCGAAGAGCTCGCCAATACACTGAATAACGCCAAACTCAACCCAGACACCGGTGCGTATTTCAACCAGTTTCCTCTTCACTTGGCAGCAAACACAGGCCTTTTAGGGGCTGTGCAACCCACCGCATTGACCCTGAGATGACATTCATGCGGGAATTTTGACAGATAGCACCGCTTTTAAGCTCATCATTTAGAGGCTCTTTCTCGTTGTATTTATCAGCTAAGTGTAAATCAGTCTATAGGTCGTAACCACCTGACGTTAGATTAATCAGTAACCAGAAACAAGTGTCCAGCACAAATTGTGTCCTAATATTATATAAAATGAATGCAAAGTCGAATGAAAGCACTATTCGCTTTATAAACGAGTCGATTGACAAGTTTGTGAATGAATGAATGATGCTCTTCCTGTGTCGTAATTCATGGGTTAAAGCTTAAAGTGCGTGTGTGATTTCCAGCACGTAGCCAGTGTGCGTGTTCAATGCCTGTCAAATCAAATGACAGGATGATCACTATGCTCGGTTTATTAACAAAACTGTGCTATATTAGCTTATATGCTATATCTTAACAAATAACAATATTAAAAAAGAACGATAGTTGCTACAGTAACGCATTTTTGAGTGATCGCGTTCCACGCTGTTTCCGCTATATTCACCGTGACGTTAAATTGGATCACTGTTAGATTTTTTAAGCCTTTATTTGAGAATCCAAACAGGTTGATCTGTCAATAGCACAACAGTGGACTTTGATTCGGTAAAGTCCAAAAGTCACGCAGCTTGTGAGTCGTCTCTTTCATTCAAGTGTTGAAACCCGAGAGAAGCGCTTAACGCGCAAAGGTCATGGGTCAGACTGTCAAATCTCGGACTAGCTTTTTCCTTTTTGCTTTACTTCATGGCCTCTGTAGTATGCTGTCATATGAGTAACTTTTCCTTTGACCTTTTATCACAGGGGGATGAAGTGCCAGTTATGTGTGCCCTTTACAGTGAGTTTAATTTAGGCTGACCCAAGATAATTTTACAGTATAAATGCCACCTCCACTGGTAATACAGCAATGCCTTAAGTTATTTTTAACCCTAAATTAAAAAATATATATTATTATATATAATAATAATAATCAAGTGGTGTTTGTTGTAATGGAATAGCTTATTGAACCTTGCTTCGTATCAAAAGGTAAAAACATGGTATTTGGTGCAGATGTTGATTATCTGGCCAAAATGTAAGATGAACTCTGACGGCTTGTAATGTAAATCTGATTTTTATAACAGTATAACAGACATAAATATCAGCTGTAACTTAATATCTTCCAGTATTATGTCTAGTAAGATGATATTTAAATGCTTAGTTTTATAATGGAAACCATTTTTTATTTTATTTTGGGGGGCAAACACAATTCAATGCAGTACTATGATGATTGGAATTTGTTATTCAAAAGCCTATAGTGTCATATTTGATACATTTTAAGATCATTTTTGCTTCAATCCATTAAATATTCATTTTGAAATGTCTATAAAAATGTGACTTATATTGTTATTGCTTATTACTCTATAAAATCAGTACAAAGGGTTTTTTACTTGCTTTTTGAACTGAGTCAGACAACAGAAGGTTAAAGGTTTTCCAGCAGTTTTTTGATGGAAATTTTTAAAAATGTAGATGCTTCACATATCCATGTATCTAATGTGATACAGTACACTGTAGGGATAAGGGATAAAACTAGTTTAGAAGAATATTAGAAGGTGTTTTTTTTTTTTTTTTTTTTTTTTACATAAATTCACAAAAGTATGTCTGTCTTCTGTTCTGTCAGCAATGTAAAATGGAAAAGATCTTCTGTTTGTTAGTGACATGCAAGCAGGGCTTTGCTTTGGTGGTTTGTCACGTTAAAGAAACACAGTAATGGTTATACAATTCACAGTGAAATTCCTGTAATGGTTCACCATGTTTGTTTATTTTGTTTGGCAGAGGTTGTGTGTGGTGCTCCATCCATCTACCTCGACTATGCCAGGTCCAAGCTGAATCCTAACATTGATGTGGCTGCACAGAACTGCTACAAGGTTGCAAAGGGAGCCTTCACTGGAGAGATCAGGTACAACCAATTTACAGTCCTAAAAACTGTCACACATGTACAATTTATTCAAGTTTTTGGTGTTTTTACTCATAACTGTCAATATAAATGATTTGTCTTACTCTTTCAGCCCTGCAATGATTAAGGACTGCGGAGTAAAATGGGTTATTCTGGGACACTCTGAGAGACGCCATGTGTTTGGAGAGAGTGATGAGGTAACTCTTTACATTATATGCTTTTACACATTATATGAAACCCTGGTTTAATTATAGAATAAATCAGCAGCACTTGTGGAGTGAATATAGTTCTCAATGTGTTTTCTGTAGTTTGCATGTATGTATTCTACATATTTCATTATTTAGCTAATTTTGAGATGCTTTTGAGATGCATTAATTATTTAAATGTATTTGATATATCAGTATAATGTGTTGATTCTGGAAAAGCTACACTGAAACAATATGCTTCACTGCCCCCTAGTGTGTAAATTGCCTCATAACAGTTGTTTGGTTCAGTGTAAATAAATGATTTGTTACATTTAGGCTGAAATCAAATTTTTCACTTTACCTGACTGAAACCTAGTTCAATTCTATGTAATGTATGGAAATGTGAAATATTTTCTTTAAAACATATTTTAGGGCTTTCTTTTTATTGAATCCTATTTGACAAATACTAAAAGAGCAAAGTTCTACTTAACTCCTCTATAGTGAATCCAACCCATAATTTTAAGTGTGTATCACACTCATGGTGACTGAATCAAACCTGAGGTGAATGTCACCTAATGTCACCTAATTTCACCTAATTCTAATAAGGCATACTGGACAAGAGTGCTTATGTTGGCCTATAAGCTAAAGATAAAATAACAGCAAAAATTTTTTTTTGAACAATTTTACTGTGAGCAGTAAAATAAAACCTAAAATATTTTATGTTTTTATAATATATTTTCTTCAACAGTTTAAATGGGTTTCCTTTTATAAGAAACCTACTGGACAAATACTAAAAAAGCAAATTTTCAGCTAAACCTTCTTGCAGTGTATCCCACCCTTCCTCTTGAGTAAGTATCTCACTCATGGTGACTGAAACAAACCTGAGGTGAATGGTATGTTAAAACATGAAATGCATGATTATGCTAATTTGAGCAGACCCCCAGTGATGTCTCCCAATTGTAATAAGGCATACTTTGTCTGACAAGAGTGCTTATGTTGGCCTATAAAAAATAATAGCAAGTATTATATTGTAGTACAAATGTGTTGTAACTGTCAAAATAAAACTTGAAAAATATTTTAAAATATACTTTTTTAACAGTTTAAATGGGTTTCCTTTTAAAGGAAACCTTCTGGACAAATACTAAAAGAACATATTTTCAACTGAAATTTTTGCAGTGAATCCCACGCATCCTCTTGACTAAGTATCTCACTCATGGTGACTGAAACAAACCTGAGGTGAATGGAAGTTAAACATGAAATGCATGATTATGCTAATTTGAGCATACTCCCAGTGATGTCACCTAATTCTAAAAAGGTGTACTTGGTCTGGACAAGAGTGCTTATGTTGGCCTATAAGCTAGAGATAAAACAACAGCTAATACTGGTCCTTCTCAAAAAAATAGCATATTGTGATAAAGTTCATTATTTTCTGTAATGTACTGATAAACATTAGACTTTCATAAATTTTATATTCCTTACACACAACTGAAGTAGTTCAAGCCTTTTATTGCTTTAATATTGATGATTTTGGCATACAGCTCATGAAAACCCAAAATTCCTATCTCAAAAAATCAGCATATCATGAAAAGGTTTTCAAAACGAGCTATTAACCTAATCATCTGAATCAACTAATTAACTCTAAACACCTGCAAAAGATTCCTGAGGCTTTTAAAAACTCCCAGCCTGGTTCATTACTCAAAACCGCGATCATGGGTAAGACTGCCGACCTGACTGCTGTCCAGAAGGCCATCATTGACACCCTCAAGCAAGAGGGTAAGACACAGAAAGAAATTTCTGAATGAATAGGCTGTTCCCAGAGTGCTGTATCAAGGCACCTCAGTGGGAAGTCTGTGGGAAGGAAAAAGTGTGGCAGAAAACGCTGCACAACGAGAAGAGGTGACCGGACCCTGAGGAAGATTGTGGAGAAGGACCGATTCCAGACCTTGGGGGACCTGCGGAAGCAGTGGACTGAGTCTGGAGTAGAAACATCCAGAGCCACCGTGTACAGGCGCCAGGTCAAGCCACTTTTGAACCAGAAACAGCGGCAGAAGCGCCTGACCTGGGCTACAGAGAAGCAGCACTGGACTGTTGCTCAGTGGTCCAAAGTACTTTTTTCGGATGAAAGCAAATTTTGCATGTCATTCGGAAATCAAGGTGCCAGAGTCTGGAGGAAGACTGGGGAGAGGGAAATGCCAAAATGCCTGAAGTCCAGTGTCAAGTACCCACAGTCAGTGGTCTAGGGTGCCATGTCAGCTGCTGGTGTTGGTCCACTGTGTTTTATCAAGGGCAGGGTCAATGCAGCTAGCTATCAGGAGATTTTGGAGCACTTCATGCTTCCATCTGCTGAAAAGCTTTATGGAGATGAAGATTTCATTTTTCAGCACGACCTGGCACCTGCTCACAGTGCCAAAACCACTGGTAAATGGTTTACTGACCATGGTATTACTGTGCTCAATTGGCCTGCCAACTCTCCTGACCTGAACCCCATAGAGAATCTGTGGGATATTGTGAAGAGAAAGTAGAGAGACGCAAGACCCAACACTCTGGATGAGCTTAAGGCCGCTATCGAAGCATCCTGGGCCTCCATAACACCTCAGCAGTGCCACAGGCTGATTGCCTCCATGCCACGCCGCATTGAAGCAGTCATTTCTGCAAAAGGATTCCCGACCAAGTATTGAGTGCATAACTGAACATAATTATTTGAAGGTTGACTTTTTTTGTTTTAAAAACACTTTTTTTTTCTTTTATTGGTTGGATGAAATATGCTAATTTTTTGAGATAGGAATTTTGGGTTTTCATGAGCTGTATGCCAAAATCATTAATATTAAAACAATAAAAGGCTTGAACTACTTCAGTTGTGTGTAATGAATCTAAAATATATGAAAGTCTAATGTTTATCAGTACATTACAGAAAATAATGAACTTTATCACAATATGCTAATTTTTCGAGAAGGACCAGTATAATGCTATAATACAATTTAGCTGTAAGTGGCAAAATAAAACCTTAAAACATTTTAGAAAATTATTTTTTGCAGTTATAAATGGGCTTCCTTTTAAAGAAAACCTACTGGACAAATTCTAATAGAGCAATTTTTCAATTAAACTTCTTGTAGTGAATCAAACCCATCATTTTAAGTGTGTGTTTCACTCATGGTGACTGAAACAAACCTGAGGTGAATGGATGTTAAACATGAAATGCATGATTATGCTAATTTGAGCACACCCCCAGTTATTATGAGGCACATTTTGTCTGGACAAAATAACAGCAAATGTAATGCTATAATAGAACATTGTTGTAAATACCAAACAAATAAAAAACACTTTAAAAATGTTTTAGAACATCTTTTCTTTAACAGTTATACATGAGTTTCCTTTTAAAGAAAACCTACTGGACAAATACTAAGAGAGCAAATTTTCAATTAAACCTTTTTCAGTGAATCCCACCTATCCTCTTGACTAAGTATCTTACTTATGGTGACTGAAACAAACCTGAGGTGAATAGACGTTAAACATGAAATGCATGATTATGTTAGTTTGAGCACACCCCCAGTGATGTCACCCAATTCTAATTATCATACTTGGTCTGAGTGCTTAAATTGATCTATAAACTATAGATATAATAGCAGCAAATTTAATGCTATAATACAATTTCGTCGTAAGTGGTAAGATAATATCTTAAAAACATTTTAAAATATATTTTCTTTAACAGTTATAATTTGGCTTTCTTTTAAAGAAAACCTACTGGACAAATACTTAAAGAGCAAATTTTCAATTAACCATGTTGCAGTGAATCTGACCCATCCTCTTGAGAAAGGATCTCGCTCATGGTAACTGAAACAAACCTGAGGTGAATGGACGTTTAACACACGAAATGTATTCTGCAAGTTTTGAACACATCCCTAATAATATCTGTCTGCTTATAGAGCATGCTGTTTTTGGACAAGCATGTTTACATAAACAGATAAAAAAATTATATTGTTGTATTATATAGTAAGTGATCCAGTTGATATTCAACAGACACTTCAGATTATCTTTCTTTTAACAATCTTGAATGGGCTTCCTTTTAAAGTAAACCTACTGGACAAACACTAAAGGAGCAAATTTCCAGCCTGTAATTGTGCAGGAAATCGAAATCTCTCCCATCATTTTAAATGGGTACCTCACCATTTGACCTAACTGAAACAAGGCATTATGGGTATGCATTTTTGCCAATATTGTCTCTGGACATAAATGCGTTAAAAGTAGCACTATGATTGAGGTCGATTATTAGTTTTTAGTAGGTTTATTGTAGTAACATCATTTTTAACAGTAAAATTACAAAAATCTTTACCATCACTTTTAATAAATCATGTCCATTCTCTGATCTCACTCTTTGCAATTACTTTTCCTCATAGTTGATTGGACAGAAGGTCGCCCATGCTCTGGAGAACGGTTTGGGTGTGATCGCCTGCATTGGTGAGAAACTGGATGAGAGGGAGGCCGGAATCACAGAGAAAGTTGTTTTTGCACAGACCAAGTTCATCGCAGGTATCTTTTAATTTAGTAAAGCATATATGTGCATATTTATTATAATAAAACACTTGTATTTGATATAAGACTGTGTCTTTTTTTTAGATAATGTGAAGGACTGGAGCAAAGTGGTCCTTGCTTATGAACCTGTGTGGGCTATTGGCACTGGAAAAACCGCATCACCCCAGCAGGTACAGATGAGCCATTTGAATCAGAACATGAAGGCTTTTCAAACACGTTCCCATGTTTTATTTAATTTAGTGACTTTAAATCTCTCTCTGCTGTTCTTACAGGCTCAGGAGGTGCATGACAAACTCAGGCAGTGGATGAAGGCCAATGTCTCAGAGGCTGTCGCTAACTCTGTTAGAATCATTTATGGAGGTTAGTCTTTTAGATTTGCTTTAAAAATAGCAATGGTATTTTCCTCTTTTTTTTTTTTTTTTTTTTTTTTTTTTTACAGCTAGCAAGGGACAAATACTAAAAATAACATTTCTGATATCACATAAAACTACAGATATACAGTAAAACTCTCATCACTTTCAATAGGTACGTCCGTCATGCTTTGGGAAGATTTACAGTTCATGCTTGTCTATATTCGCTACAGTATGTTTATATAAAAACATTAGGTGGGGATTTATTATAGTCATACCACACAACTACATAAACACAAGCTTGAAGTATGTAATAACAACATTGAATTATTCAGATTTAAAATAGTCACTATTTACTCAAAAATATACGTAGTACGTTTAAATATTACACTTGAAACTTACATTTAATCTTGCTCTTCAACATTAAATATATATATATATATATATATATATATATATATATATATATATATATATATATATATTATTATTATTTTTTATATATTTTTTTTTAAACAAGTATGGTGGGGTTTTCTTTTAAAGAAAACCTACTGGACAAATACTGAAAGCGTCAATCTCCAGTAGTAATTGTAGCCTGATACTCTCCTGCCATTGTGAGCAGCTTCCTCACTCATGGTGATTAACAAACTTTAAGGAGGTTGTTGTTTAAAGTAATGCGACAGTGAGTTTTGAGTCTGTGTAATATATATTCTTTGATTAATTTGTATCACTTGTTTAGTTTGTTTTTCCAGATTAATAAATCTCATCTGAGATTAATTTAATAACTGTAAACATTGGTTTAAAGAGATTAGTGCTGTTGGAAAACCATTAAAACCTCAATATGTGTTTTTCTGTTTTTAACAATCACAAGGGGGTTTTCTTTTAAAGAAAACCTACTGGACAAATACGAAAAGAGATAATTTCTGACCAGTAATGGTTCAGTCAACATGTCCTATGACTCTTGAGTGGGTACTTCACTGGTGGTGACTGAAACGCGTATGCTGAATGTGAAAGGCATCATGGGTATGCACATTGTGCATTCATATACATTCAAACATGATACCTGAGTAGAAGCTCTTTTAATAAGAAAACATTAACTACTACTATTATTTTATTGTACATTATACATAATGTGTGCAAATGTATACAATTTATCTGAGATTAGTAAACTATAAACACTGTTTCATGGTTTCACAAAGATCACACTTATTGGGGAACCATTGAAATTTCAAAACATTTCAAAACAACTGTGATGTCATTTTAACGGTTTGAAAAACACTTCAAAACAAATTATTTGCTATGACTTCAAAGCTTGCTTCAAAAGCACCCATCCCTGATTCCTGCAAACAATAAATACTGTAATATATCATATACATGCAATGTTTTTTTTTCTGTTTTTGATACAAATAAAGGGGCTTCCTTTTAAAGGAAACCTACTGGACAAATACTAAAAGAGTGAATTTCCATTTAGCTTTTTTATAGTGAATCCAGCCCATCAATTTAAGTGTGTATCTCACTCGCGGTGACTGAAACACACCTAAGGTCGATGGAAGTTAACATGTGACATGTATTATGTATTAGGAACTCTTGAGATGCATTTCAAAGCAAAGTTGGGGTTGATTTCGACTTCACACACAAACATTTGTCTTTATTTTAATGTAATACAAAATATTTTTGCCAGTGACAGAAATATGATTTAAGGCAGTAGTGTAAACAATATTTAAATTAAATATTATTAATGAGAAGAATTATTTATTTGTAACAACTGATGAAGTGCTGAATGCTGCACACACACTGTGTTGTCAAGATAACATTTGGTCAGTTATTCACTTCATCACGTCAGTTTCCAACACTTATACAAGTCAGAAATGCCCTACTCCCTTAAAAGAACACACTTTAGAGGGCTCTGCCCTTCAAAAGACGTAGAGCATAGAAATATTCACTTCAGATTTACCCAGTGTTTCTAGACAAGCATGTTTACGATATCATGTAAACAATCAGAAAACACTACAACTCATAAAGTTATCATATTATTTTAATTCAAAAATCAAGCTTAGATTTTTATATTGTGTCAAATATCTTTTTTTAACGAAGTAAATGAGTTTTCTTTTAAAGAAAACCTACTGGACAAATACTAAAAGAGTGAATTTCAATTTAATTTTTGTGTGGTGAATCCAACCCCTCATTTTAAGAGAGTATCTCACTCATGGTGACTGAAACAGACCTAAGGTCAACGTGTAATGTATTATTATGCAAATTCAAACATGCTCTAGTTGTGTCAGACATAGTTTCTGGACAAACATGTTTATGATACCATTTGTGACCCTGGACCACAAAACCAGTCTTAAGTAGCAGCACAGGTATATTTGTAGCAATAGCCAAAATACATTGTATGGGTCAAAATTATCAGTTATTTTTCTTTTATGCCAGAAATCATTAGGATATTAAGTAAAGATCGTGTTCCATACAGATATTTCGTAATTATTCTGCCGTAAATATATCAAAACTTAATTTTTGATTAGCAATATGGATTGCTAAGAATTTCTTTGTTTTTTGCACCCTCAGATTCCAGATTTTTATAATATTGTCTTATCCTTACAAACCATACGTCAATGGACATAAGGTCTATATTCGCTACAGTATGTTTATATAAAAACATTCGGTGGTGATTTATTGTAGCCATACATTACAACTACATAAACATAAACCTGAAGTATGTAACAACATTGAGAAAAAAATCTAAAGTATGTTTAACGACTTAAAACTTATCTCCTATGTTAAGTTTTTGCTGTTCAGCTTTAAATAGATTTATTTGAAACAAATATGGCAGGGCTTTCTTTCAAAATAAACCTACTGGACAATTTTCAACTAGTAATTATGGCCTTATTTTTTCTTGTCACTGTGAACAGCTTCTTCACTCATGGTGACTAACAAAATGGGTGACTATTTACAAAATTAACTGAGATTAGTTAAGAACTACAAACATTGATTCACAGAGATCACCACTATTAGTGAGTTACTGAAACTTCCAAATGTGTTTTTCTGTTTTTAACAAGCATAAGGGGGTTTTCATTTAAAGAAAACCTACTGGACAAATACTAAAAGAGTGAGTTTCAGTTCATTTATTGTGTGGTCCAACCCATCATTTTAATTGAGTATCTCACTCATGGTGATTGAAACAAACCTAAGGTCAACTTGTAATGTATTATTATGCAAATTCAAACATGCTCTAGTTATGTCAAGCATATAGTTTCTGGACAAACATGTTTATGATACCATTTGTGACTCTGGACCACAAAACATCGAGTCTGTTTAAGACATATTCTTTGAATAACTTGTTTTGTATGTTTTCATACAAAAAAAGTCATCCGAGATTAGCTCAAAACTATAAATATTAGTTCACAGAATTCATTATTTGCAAACCATTGAATGTATGTTTTTCCTATGATGGGCCCTTCCAGAAGTTTGTTAGCAAAGGAAACATGCGATGGTCACTTCACGGAAGTGATTTCCATTTTTGATCATGTGATCTTCAGTTGGGAACTATTGCAGTGCATTTGAAAGCATTTTATAGGCTGATAAAATTTGTCTTTATTTTAATGTAATACAAAATATTTTTGCCAGTGATAGAAATACGATTTAAGACAGTAGTGTAAGCAAGTTTAAGCTTAATAATTTTTTTATAATAAATAAAACACTTTTAGACAATATTTATATAAAATATTAATGAGACGAAATATTCATTTGCCACAACCAAAATGCCCTACTTAAATGAACACACTTCAGAGGGCTCAGTCCTTCAAAGAGAGTTGGGCGTAAAGATATTCACTTCCTTTTGAAATTCACCCATTGTTTCTAAACAAGCCTGTTTATGATATCATGTAAATCATCACAAAGTAATATAACTCATACAATTATTATGTTATTTCAACTCAAAATATCAAGCTTAAGCTTTTATAATAGAACACAAAAGCTTTCTTTTAAAGAAAACTTAAACTAAACAAATACTAAAAGAGTGATTTTCAGTTGTTTTTTGTGTGGTGAATCCAACCCATCATTTTAAGAGAGTATCTCACTCATGGTGACTGAAACAGACCTAAGGTCAACGTGTGAGATGTATTATGCAAATTCAAACATGCCCTAGTTGTGTCAGGCATATAGTTTTTGGACAAACATGTTTATGATGCCATATGTGACCCTGAATCAAAAAACTCTTAGTAGTAGCCAAAATAGGTTAATGTGATCTATTTTTGTTTTATGCCAGAAAACATTAGAATTTAAGTAAAGATCATGTTCCATAAAGATGTTTTGTAAATGTCCTATTGTAAATATCAAAACTTAATTCATTTAGACTTTTTTTTTTTTGCACTCTCAAATTTTAGATTTTTGTAATATTGTCCTATCCTAACAAACCATACATCAATGGGTAGCTTATTTATTCAGCTTTCAAATTAAGTAGAAGTCTGAATTTTGAAAAATTGACACTAATGACTGGTTTTGTGGTCCAGGACCACATTTAGGCATTCATTAAAAAACACAACATGTAGTACTACAACATTACTTTAAGTATACTCAAGCTTTTAAGATATCAAAAAATATTTTTTTAAACAAATCTAAATGGGTTTTCTTTTAAAGAAAACCTACTAGACAAATACTAAAAGAGCAAATTTTCAACTAGTTATTCTTCAGTGAACCTCTCCCATCACTGTGAGTATGTATCGCACTCATGGTGACAAAAAGCGCACTGAAGCTAAGCAGGGTTGAGCCTGGTCAGTACCTGGATGGGAGACCTCCTGGGAAAACTAGGTTTAGTTTTGTGGTCTGTGTGGGTCCTAGCACCCCAGTATAGTGACGGGGACACTATACTGCCAAAAAGCACCGTCCTTCGGGTGAGACGTTAAACAGAGGTTCTGACTCTCTGTGGTCATTAAAAATCCCAGGACGTCTTGCGAAAAGAGTAGAGGATTGACCTCGGCATCCTGGCCAAATTTGCCCATTGGTCTCTGACCGTCATGGCCTCCGAATCATCCCCATATTCCAATTGGCTTCATCACTCTGTCTCCTCTCCACCAGTAAGCTGGTGTGTGGTGGGCGTCCTGGCGCACTGTGGCTGCCATCGCATCATCCAGGTGGATGCTGCACACTGGTGGTGGATGAGGAGATACCCCTGACACTGTAAAGCGCTTTGACTGTCTAGAAAAGCGCTATATAAATGTAATGAATTCTTCTTATTATTATTAAAAAGCAAACAATGTGAATGGCATTACACATGATGTGCACTATTATGCAAATTTGAACGCCCCCAGTGATGTCACCCATTACTCATTAGGCATTAACCTTGGCACATAAACAACAGAATAGTATAGTAACTCTACTATAAAATACCAAGCTCATACTTTCAAAGAGTTTCAAATCATCTTTTTCTTTAACAGTTTTATAGGAGTGTCCTTTTAAAGAAAACCTACTAGACAAATACTAAAAGAGCAAATTTCTAACTACTAGTTGTGTGGTAAACCACTCTCATCACTGAGTGAGTATCTTATTCATGGTGACCGAAGGAATTATTTTCATTATGTTTAAAACTGTCAACCAAGCAGCAAACACTGCAACAATTTAACCATATTAAGTTCTCTGAGATCCATTTCAATACAGTCAATGTACTGTTTGTATGAAACTAGAGAGTGAGACTATAGTATGATACAAAAGACAAGAAACTAGCAAGTCAGATGGGCGACGGTTAATATTAAGGAACATCTGAATCAAGCTTTTCAAACAACCCTATAATAACAGAATTACAACATGAGCCATTTTCCAAATTTCTAATTAGCTGTTGTGCAGTAAGCGTCCCCCTTCATTTTATGTGAGTATCTCACTCATGGTGACTGAGATGAATAAAGTACAGTAATATTTGAACCAATTGAAGATTGTGAAAGTGATGTAGAAAGCATTATGGGTATGTCTAGTGTCGTCACCTCTGGCCTACTTACATAGTTGATGGTGGTTTTAAAACTCACCAACACATAAATGTGCTGGATAAATCATTTGATAT
Source organism: Garra rufa (assembly GCF_049309525.1). Classification (NCBI taxonomy): domain Eukaryota; kingdom Metazoa; phylum Chordata; class Actinopteri; order Cypriniformes; family Cyprinidae; genus Garra; species Garra rufa. The sequence continues at coordinate 26,150,686 of NC_133369.1, forward strand.
AAAATATTAATCTCTGCTGTGAACAAGCAAAGAGTTTTATTATGTGTTCATCTGTTTTTAACAATCGTAATGGGGTTTTCTTTTAAAGAAAACCTACTGGACAAATACTAAAAGAGACAATTTCTGACTAGCCATTGCTCAGTCAACATCTCCTATGAACTTGAGTGGGTACCTCACTGGTGGTGACTGAAACAATAAAGTTAGATGTGAAAGACATTATTGGTATGCAAATGAGGCATCTAATTTGGTGGTTCTGTGCCCTCATAATACATTCCAACATGATACCAAAGTAGTTTATTGCTATAAACAGCTGGTGAAGCTGCTTACACTAGGGCTCTTAGGAAAAAATGCTTGACTTTTCTGAAGATTAAAGACATTTTCCAAGTAACAGCAAATCCAAATGCGTGACCCTGGACCACAAAACCAGTCTTAAGTCACACGGTATATTTGTAGCAATAGCCAAAAATAAATTGTATGCTCAAAATAATAATTTTTTCTTTTATGCCAAAAATTGTTAGGATATTAAGTTCATGTTCCATAAGGATATTTAGTAAATTTCCGAATGTAAATATATCAACATTTAATTTTTGGATAGTTATATGCATTGCTAAGAACTTCATTTGCACAACTTTAAAGGTGATTTTCTCAGTGTTTTGTTTGCATCCTCAGATTCCAGATTTTCAAATAGTTGTCAAATATTGTCCTATCCTAATAAACCATGCATCAATGGATTTCAAATGTTGTACAAATCTTAATTAAAAAATGATCTGGTCCAGGTCCAAATATCATCAACAATTTAAATATTTGTTGGGTGCTGCTCTTTAAATATAAAAAGAATCCTTAAATGTAACCTTTTTTTATGATCCACCATTTCAGGATCTGTCACCGGTGGGACCTGCAAGGAACTTGCTTCGCAGAAAGACTTGGACGGCTTCCTGGTGGGAGGCGCCTCCTTGAAAGCAGAGTTTATCGACATTATTAACGCTAAAGCATAAAGATATGAAGTCATCGTCTACCTAAACCCCAAGGCTTAGGTCTGCTCCCAAATCCTGCTCTTCTTTAGAAAGTGTTGTTGTGATTTTGTTGCTGTTGTATCATTTTTGTTGGGTTTTTTTGTATTATAAAGGGACAGATTGACACATGCTACAACTCCAGGGTTTTATTCCACTGAAAGATGTGAAACCGAGTGTGTTACAAACCCTCATATTAGTGTAGTAAACTACAGGACTGTAATGAGAACCATCATGGGGTCTACAGCCCGCGCCTTTACTTGAATAATGTTTACCAACATTCTCATCTTCGCAGTGTCAAATCTAGAATGAAGTCAATCAACCTCAGTGTCTTTTGATTCAAGTGAAACTACTTTCCATGAATGTGGTTGTCCTGATGTTTTCCTGTCCCTCAACGAGTTTCTCTGAGTGGCCTATCCCGAAGGTGCTCACATGTAATAACCAATGTCATTGGTATAAAGGACAAGACAGAACTAATCTAATAAATGTTTCAGAAGTGTAGACCTAATTTTACTGTCTCGTTAATATACTTCTGCAAAACACACACACTTACATTAATTTTTGTGTAAGTCGCTTATGCTCAACAAAGCTGCCTTTATTTGATCAAATAAATTAGTTTTCAGAAATATAACAATTCCAACTAACTTTTCTATTTTAAAATCAGATGCGTTTCCTCTGAGGAGGCAAGGGAGGCAGTGTCTCCAAAATATTGGATGAGAAAAAATTCGTAGTACAAAAATAAAACTAAGTCAATATTACAAAATACAACGTTAAAAAGTCTATAAATCAAAATTTTTTCTAAAGAAACATTATCTAACAGCGACACCATCAGGTAAAGTTACAGCAAGAGTGTGTTTCTATCGCCTCCCCTGAGCCCATTGGATTTTAAAGCCTTTGAGGCAATGGAGGAAAGTCATCTTAGAAGAGGCAGAGCCTCCATCGCGATATGATTGGATATGACTTATGATTGGTTATTGTCTCCTGTGATTGGTTCATGCGATAAATCCCGCCTCTTGAGTTCAAACTGCGTTTGCGTCGCAAATGGCCTTAATAGAAATACTACTTTTAAAAAGTAAGTAAACAACTCACACACTTAAATGTAACTTTGTTACATCAAAATAAGACTTTCAATGGCCTGAAAACATCTGCGGGAGTTTTTAGTCAGTAATCAGCTTGACGAAGCTCCTTTCCCGAATTGGCCTCTGCACTTCAGACGCATGGAATTTGGAATCACTATCTAGGCTGCTTTCGAGCCTTCGAGGCATTTTGACTGACGACACAACATCATAAAGTAAGTACCTTTAAGGAATGTAACAGTATCCACTGTAGTTGTCCGCTAGTAAAAACATAGTTTTATCAGTCATTATCCGTGTATCGCCATTATATCGCGTTTACTACAGTTTATACTGTGTTCCAGGCAGGTTTTTGAGCTGGTAAATCACGACTTCAAATCACGACTTTGTAGCGTTCCAGGCAATTCACCCCAAACTGCCTGAGCGCATTTATTATTATTACATTATTATTAATTTGTTTGCAACATTATATTGTCTTAAAGTCTATTTTTTCACTGTGTACTACTTGCAGTATCACACAGTGGTTTCGCGGGCTATGTCATTATAGAACTCAGAACTGTATGGCGTTTAAATAGACTCAAATGGCGCGCACGAAAACCACGAGCACGCGAATGAAGCAAGCGCGCAAAACAGACCCACTAGAGGAAAATAACGCGAGAGCGTATCTGTGCACTGGCGAGCGCGCAGAACATAGGAGCGGGAATGAATACTGGTGCAAGCCCCTGCTATGGCGCCGGATCCGTACCAAAACCGTTCAACCAAATGACCGACCGATCGAACGGCTAATCGAACGTCTGACCGCATGTCTTGAACTCTCTCTATGAAGGTATTTTTGGTGCAAAACTACTGAACACATGTGAGAGCGGAATTTGTAGCTGTAGAGCATACCCACACATGTGTATCAATAAATTTGAAGTCACAGAGAAATTTTTTTTAGGAGTTGTAAACTTGTAGATTTTTTTTCCTCTCCTACAAACACAACACAACAGTTACACCTTCACACATTCTTCACTGCAGGTGCACAAATCCTATTCTACGAATCACACATTAAGAAACTCATACGCTCACATTTTTTGTACAGTTGCTGCAGTGAATATGGTGCAAAACGCATTCACACACCCGTATGAAAAATGTGAAGTCACGGACAAATTTTACACACCCGCACTGATTCTTGAAAATTTGGCAAAAACATGTCCCACCAAGAAAAGTGCTCATTCTGTTGGAAATGAAGAACATTTTCATAAAATCAAAAGAATCAAGATTATAATCAGAGGGTCAGTTGCACATATGTAAGGTTCTTTTATAGTTTTTATTTTAATTTTGTATTAATTTAATTATCAAATCTGGCCCATTGCCTACAAAATCACTTGTCCTCAGATAGGAGATAATCATTTCAACTTGATTAAAAAAGCAAAAAGTAATCATTTAATTGAATAATATTTTTACTATATGAAAGAGTACATTGTAATATGTATCAAAAATTACAAACACTGTTTTGAATAATATTTACAATTATTTTTTGGTTGCACAAAATGTGTCCCACATATGCGTCACCACCGTCAGATATTTATAAAAAGCAATAAAATCAGGCAACTACAAGGTCAACTGCATTCCTGAGGACCACATTATCAAATCTTCAGCTCTACTGCATGCTTCAAGATCAGCCAAGCTCCTGTAAATATGCAATTTTCTCTTAAACTTGTTCATATTTTTGGACACTGCTACTGTGGCAACCATAACATGTCAACACCGTCTCTTTTGTATAAATAATATTAGATATGATTATGACATAAATGTATACTTTTTAAAAACAAGTCTGAAGTAGCTAGCAACAGAGTGGAAACAAGATGGCTAATGTGAACAACTAATGCATATCATGGGAAATAGTAGGTTTTTGTCACCACCGTCAGGTTTTCTGTCTGACGGTGTTGAAGTATTTGAAAAATGTTTTATCACAGTGCTCAGGATTGTTATTTGTTGGACCAAATAGTTAAATAAAGTTGTTAAACAAGAAGCCGTTGACTTGAGTGGTATACATTTTGGAATTTTATGTTGTAATGAGGCCACTGTCACCACCGTCAGATTAGTGTTGTCACGTATCTGGTCTATCCTGTCATCATGAACTCTTGCACCACACATCATGGACTTCATTCCCCACAAGCCACTGCACTAATCACTGCATTCACCTGCTCTCACTTTACCGATTACTGCTCACAGCTGCACCTCATCACACTGACTGCAATTAAGCTTCACACACACAGCCACTCTGCGAAGTTTTATTGTTCCTTCTGGTCATTATTTCCGAGCGTTTATTTCCCGTGTTTGATTTCCTGTGTTTTTGATTCCTGGACTCCTTCCCGTGTTTTGATTCTCGCTGCCAGCCCCGACCTTTCTGCCTGTTTTGACCACGATTTCTGCCTGCCATTTTGTGTTTGTTTGTTTGGAATAAATGCTGCGAATGGATCCGCACAACTCTGACCCCTCCTTGTGACAGAAGACTTCGCCGCTACAAGGATCCAGCAGCGAGTATGGTGTCATCCGGTTCCAGCACGAACACCACTGTACAGATCATGCGTCTCAAGCAGGGTGAGCGGACTATTGAGGAGTATGCGATGGACTTCATCGAATTGGCTAATCAGTCTACTATGGATGATGGTTGCCTGATGATTTTTTTCCGTGGAGGACTCTTAGAGCCTTTGGCTTCACTGATGCCCACGTTTGAACCTGGCTGGACTCTACAAACTTACGTGGACATTGCTCTGCAAATGAGTGGCTCTCCCTTTACTGTGGGAATCAAGGATGACAACAATGTTCCCACGGTAAACACCCTTCCAGAGCCTGTTGACAAGATGGCCGCCCTTCTAGAGTCTGTTGACAAGATGGCCTCCCTTCTAGAGTCTGTTCGCAAAATGGCTGCCCTTCCAGAGTCTGCTCTCAAGATGGTCACCCTTCCAGAGCCATTGCACAAGATGGCTGCCCTCCCAGACTCTCCGCTGGTTCCGCCCGGCCTTCCGGAGCCTCCGCTGGTTCAGCCCAGCCTTCCGGAGCCTCCGCTGGTTCAGCCCGGCCTTCCGGAGCCTCCGCTGGTCCCGCCCGGCCTTCCGGAGTCTCCGCTGGTCCCGCCCGGCCTTCCAGAGCCTCCGCTGGTCCCGCCCGGCCTTCCAAAGCCTCCGCTGGTCCCGCCCGGCCTTCCAGAGCCTCCGCTGGTCCCGCCCGGCCTTCCAGAGCCTCCGCTGGTCCCGCCCGGCCTTCCAGAGCCTCCGCTGGTCCCGCCCGGCCTTCCAGAGCCTCCGTTGGTCCCGCCCGGCCTTCCAGAGCCTCCGCTGGTCCCGCCCGGCCTTCCAGAGCCTCCGCTGGTCCCGCCCGGCCTTCCAGAGTCTCCGCTGGTCCCGCCCGGCCTTCCAGAGTCTCCGCTGGTCCCGCCCAGCCTTCTAGAGCCTCCGCTGGTTCCTCCCAGCCTTCCAGACCCTCCGCTGGTTCAGCCCAGTCTTCCAGAGCCTCCGCTGGTTCCATCCAGTCGTCCTGAGATTCTGTCTGCCCGGTTCTGGTCACGGAGGCCATGCATGGACTGTTCCCACCCACCCTCCCTGCTGCTCCAGTCCCGCCACCTCTGTCTCCTGACAGTCCCTCTGCTCACCCACATCCCACCTTCGGTGCAGAGGACTTGCCGTGGGACTGCCAGTCTCCATCGGTGTCCAGACTGAAGGATCCTCACCATCACCTCCAGTCTCAGAGTCCTGGACTCCACCTCGGCCCTCCGACCTGCGGCTCCACCCCGGCTCTGTGCTCCCTCGTCTCCGTTGTCGGCCGTCGGCCCACCAGCTCCTCCGGGCTCCATCGTCTCTCCGGCTCCGCCCCGGTCAGTCGTCGCCCCACCTTCGCCTCTGGACTCTACTCCTCCGGTTGCGCCTCGTCACTCCGTCCTGCCGGCTCTGTGGACCTCCCTCCCTCCCGTGGGCACAGCCTCGATCCTCTGTCACTCCGGCTCCGCTGCGTACCTCCGGACCTCCATCTCCGCCGGGGTCGCCAGAGCCTTGGGTCCCGCCTTGGTCCTCCGGATCCTCTGTGTCGCCCAGGACCATCGACTCTCCAGTTTCGCCTCGGGCTCCACCGGCTCCACCTCCGTCGGTCGGCCCCAGGCAGGAGCCAACCCTTCCTCCACCATGGCTTCTCCCTCCGTCGGCTCCGCCTCAGTTCGTGGTTCCAGTACCCCTACATGGACCTGGCCCTCCATCCCTCCCCCTGTTCCGCCTCCGCTCCACCACCCTCCAGGTTGTATTAGGTGGTTAGAGCGTCTGGAAGCCGCTCCTTGGGGAGGGGCTCTGTCACGTATCTGGTCTATCCTGTCATCATGAACTCTTGCACCACACATCATGGACTTCATTCCCCACAAGCCACTGCACTAATCACTGCATTCACCTGCTCTCACTTTACCGATTACTGCTCACAGCTGCACCTCATCACACTGACTGCATTTAAGCTTCACACACACACAGCCACTCTGCGAAGTCTTATTGTTCCTTCTGGTCATTATTTCCGAGCGTTTATTCCCGTGTTTGATTTCCTGTGTTTTTGATTCCTGGACTCCTTCCCGTGTTTTGATTCTCGCTGCCAGCCCCGACCTTTCTGCCTGTTTTGACCACGATTTCTGCCTGCCAATTTGTGTTTGTTTGTTTGGAATAAATGCTGCGAATGGATCCGCACAACTCTGACCCCTCCTTGTGACAAGTGTCACCACCGTCAGAGGGAGTTTTCATTTTTTTAAATAAATATGCATACAATATATTTTGTCAGTGCTGCTGAGTTATTAAAGTAATAGTCTCTTTTAATACAAAAATACGTTTGTTAAATAAAAAACATTTTTTGTTTGATTTAAGCAAAAAGTAAACGTTGTAAAACGCTAAAAAATAAAACGCCTATTTTATGAAAAAAATACAAAATGGGGAGGTGACACCAGTACATTGCTGAAAAGCTAAGACCTTGGTCTATAATAATATACATTCAGATGGTGTAATTAAACACTTTTTTTTTTTTTTGAAAATTAAAACCTGTTTTATCCAAATTCCCAAGAATCACAATATGTGAATCCATACAATGAGAGTTGCCAACTTGTAGAATATCTGGTCACAAATGCATTACTTTTCTTGGATAGTTTTCTAACATAATCGCAAGTCCAATTACTACAACTGCTATATATATATATATATATATATATATATATATATATATATATATATATATAATTATTATTTTTTTATCATGTCTGTGAGGCTTTTCGCTGAGTTTCAGTTCATTGTGAAGCGATGCCGTTCAAGACCAGACGGCAGAAAGCGCATCTTCTGTTATCCTATTTATTTTATAAAAACAACGAGTTGTTTATATTGTGAGTGCACTAAAATAAAAGTTGACCAATTACAGGTCAGAATGATGTATTACTCCTACCTTTATGAGCAAAAATTTTTTTAGATTGTTTTAACAGAAAAAAAAACAATTGATGCACTGGCGCCTCCATCCTACAAAGCATGCTTCAGCTGCCTTCCAGTCTCCACACAAACGATTGGATATTCATCCAACAGCGCGCATTTATCAAGGTTAAACGTTTAAACTAACATGTGTAATATGCTTGAACTGTTTTATATAAAGAATTTTAATTTAGGCAAGTCCTTGTGCTTTGAGAAGGCTAAATTGATCAAATATAGATGATCAACTCACTGCCGTTGGCCGCTTAGTCATTACTTTAAAAACATTTAAGGTACAATTAACGAACAAAAAATGCTTCAAATGTTTTTTCTAAATTAACTTATTAAAAAACGAAACGAAATATAATAACTTTTGCATTATTAAACTAAACTATTTTAATAGCGTAAAGCATGCTTTTGATAGATGCATTCTACCATTTTGTTGAGTTTAAACCGTCTCATTGATCATTTGGCCTTCGCAAAAAAACAAACAAACAAACTGTGTACCCTTGGAAGAAATTGCGTCCCTGATAAATGTATGTGCGTGTTTTATTTAATTTTTATTATTATTATTATTATTATTTTTATTTTTTTTTTTTGGAGAGTGAGATTTGGAAAGTTAGTGGTAGTTTTCTGAATAGGCCTATAATCGCTGTTTGAATAACTGTTGAAATGAAACGTTATAATTATCAATTTCTAATGTTTTTATTAAATTGTAGTCACATTAAATACAATTCAGTCCCATTAAAAATATTTTATTGGCCTACATGACAGCTGCGTCTGTTTTCTTTCCTAAAAGACGAGTTTATGATGTTTGTAGTTAGCCTTACCCTGGAGCTGGTTCACCCTCCGCCTATGAACTCAAGTAAGTTAGAACATTAAACATACTAACTCACAGTAGGAATTTTCTTAAACAAATGAGTGTATCGATATGTATCGTTATTGTGATATTAAATCTTATAGCGATCAATGCAGTAAATTCAACAAATCGATATGCATACTGTATCAGTAATATTAAAAGAAAACAAACATCTTATGAATCATATTAGTATGAAATGCATGCAACACAATAGCCTTATAGCTTTTATTGTGACAATGTGGGAATACGTTTTTATCTGCATTTTTCCCAAAATCTTATGTTTCAAAAGTAGATGTGATATGCTATTTATGACAATTGAGACTTGACGACAATAATGCTAAACTTTTTCGCTCCTTAAATAAATAAAAAACATTTATATAGGCTAAAGTGTTTGCTGAGTAAAGAAAACAATGTACATTTTTACACGGCAATAAATATGACTAAAAGTGGGTTTTGCATTGATATTCGAACATTATTATAAATTGTTTTACCCAAGTCTGTCAAATGATTGAATTAATCACTTACTTACATTAATTCCCAATGTCCAAATTTTATAGCGCTGACGTCACGTGAGGTCTTCACATGGATCACCCGCAGAGAGTTCAAGATGTGCGGTCAGACGTTCGATTAGCCGTTCGGTCGGTCGCTCGGTTGAACGGTTTTGGCACGTACCCGCCATATGTGTGCAGGTGGGGCTAATTTGCATATTCATATATCTGCGCATAGTAAATGAGGCAAGGGGGGTAGAATTACATTCAAGCTGTTTTAAGGCATGAGGAAAAAATTTTCACAAGAAAAACATTTAAATATGTACTTTTGATGATTAAAGATTAGTTTTAAGGGATAACATTTTTGAACTACAAAGGGACTTTCAAATAAAATTCATAAGTTAAAAGAATAGCTAAACATGAGGACACAAACAACATATATTAATTAAATTATTACTTCCTTAAGATATTTTGGAATAAATGTTTAAACATTAATTTGAGATTCATACTTGGCTTTAATAAATCGAATATTATAATTACATTGTTAATGTAAAAATATAAAATAGAATTGTTTTTCCTTTTGACAGCGTAAATGTTTAACCAAGAAAATGTGACTGGAACATGAAATTACATTTGATAAAAAAAAAAAATTGAGGACTTACTTATTTAAATTATATTCTAGCATAAATAAATTAATCATATATCAAACTTTACATAACATTACCTTCAGAATACTAGGTTCTAAACTACTTAAGGCGAGACACTGCAGGTGAATAGGGTAAAAAAATGAATAGGTATCACTTTACTTAGCCAGTTGATTGATTTCTTTGATAATTGCAAAAAAAAAATTGTATTGAAGGTTTTCTAAAATGTTAGGTTTAAATATGCAAATTATGCATTATTTAATAAAATATGCGGTAAATTACATACATTTCTAGTACAAAAATCTAAACAGTGGATGAAGTCAGTTTCAAAATTGTTTAATTTTTTTGACATATTAGAGTCAAATATTTTTACAGAGGGGGTTTTGGGTATCTCATATTGTCACTCCATAATTCAGAAAATACTTAGAACAGACAGGAAACACTATTTTTTTTTTTTTTACCATTTTTGGGGAATAAAATGTTGCATAAAATCAAGCAAATTATATATGAACAAATCCCCCTGTAAAAACCTTCAGGATATAGACAGGAATAAAAATGCAAAGTTTGGTGTGTGAGTGTTACTGAAGTGGAGATTTATGGCTCAGTGTAGGAGGAAACACTCATTTTGAGAAAACGGCCTTTAAAAATATGTATTGTAATTGAAATCGATTGACACATAAAGTGCTATAAAAAAAAAAACACTTAATATTTTTTGTTTTCTTTCCACTAGTTCCACTGGTCTGAAACTTGACAGGTGCATGAAAAAAAAAAAAACTATGTTTTGACTGCAGTGTCTCCCCTTAACAGAATATTATTTCCTGTATTAATTTTCTGAACTACATTAAACATTACATGCAAACCACTGCAACTCATATGTTCCAGACTAATAATAGTTTCTCCTAACATTGAAAAACCACACATCAGATTTAAATCTTTATTTTTCTCTCAAGATAAGAAAGTAGGTACATTATGTACAGATCAGCATCTACAAACGGCAGTATTTTCTTTGTGAACTCCACTGTATATTAACACATGGAGCTCTAGATAGGGCAGAAGGACATTAGGGGCTTTGAGAGGTTGAGCTGTAAAAGAAGAAACAGATGCAAGTACAGTCCAGTCAAAAATAATACTTACTGCCAAGCACTGACTACATATAAACCAATCACAACATCGCATTACAGAACTCAATAGAGGAAAGAAGAAAGAGACAGAAGAGGAACATGCAGAGTAACTAAGAATTAAAGATGACAAAGCAAAAGTCAATGGCTAAAGTTGAAACAACGTAAGAACACTTAGAGCGGCAAATCTAAAAAAAAAAAAAAGAATGGAAAGAAAAGCAGAGCTGATGCAGAGGAAAAGTTAAAGAAATTAGATATGCAAGAGGACAGGGCAACACATGAAGAGAGGGATGAGACTGTTAGTAATACTGCTGTGAAAACATCACACAGGGCTAAAAATACATTTCATGAAAGAAAGCAAAAAAACAGTGGCATCATTTGTTTTAACATTGCTTTGGACAATCCTTAAGTAATATGCATTATGGGCAGCCAATCAACATAACCATTAGAAACTACAGTGAGCATTAAAGACCTGAAAGACATTACTGTAAGGACTTTTTTCTGTATGTCCAGGTATGTCAAGTATGCAATTCTACAACTTAAATTAAACCCCAAAGTTCAGAAACCTCAGTCCATAAACAAAACACCAAACAGTAATTGCAAAAAAAAAAAAAAAAAAAAAAGGCAGTCAAAACCAAACACCTATCAATATAGTAAGATGGCAAAAAAGCAATTAAGACAAAAGACACACCTGAACATACAGCAGCAATTCTACTAAATGGAGCAATTCCTTAAATAAAACCTATACATCGTTTTCAGAGTGACAAAGTGTTTCTGTCATGGTTTCATAAAGCTTTAGAGATCGGCATGAGGAAAAACATTGCAAACTGAAATCACCAGGCTCTCTTCAAAATGACAAAAGCATCAGACAACAACAGACGCAGTGAAGAAGCTCAATTGGCTGATGTCTGGATTTCTCAATGCCCATTTTCCAGTGTGCCTCTGGATTAGTTTTGCCCTCATCTTTTCATCTCTTGCTTTGCTCCGAATGTGCATGACTGCAAGAAGAGAGAGAGAGAATCTGGTAATGAAGGAGTGCAGGAGGAGAGAGAGGAGGAGGAGGAGGACAAGGGGTAAGAGGAGAGGAGAGCAAAGTCAGTGCGGCAACCAGCAAAAAAATCATTTACAATGTACAACCAAATACAAGATAAAGCTCCAAGGTAAACAAAATGAGCTAAAAATATAATTGATAACAATTTCCCAACTTCAAGTACTTGTTTTACTAAGTCACATCAGTTAAGTTTCAAATGATCAATATCTTGGGGGGAAAACCAAACAAGCAGCATTTGAACCAAATCTTTCTCTTACTGTTGGATATTTGTGTGTCTAACGGGAATTTTTTACAGATATAAGAGCAGAGAGGGGAATAGGGAAACAAGGACAATAAACAAAAAAGGAAGGCGTAAATCTAAGATGACTTTAGAAACAAAAAGGAAATAAATGAAAATAATTGCTTCAGAAAGGGAAAGATTTGGCATATCAATTAATGAATCCCTGCCACCTTCATAAGTGTTGATTTGATGTTTGACTTTAACATGTAATTAATGTATAGGGGAATGATAAATGTTAGAATTTTAACATGAAATTTTCAATTATTTGCACTAAACAGCACATCAATCTGCAAATGCCTATCTTCTAAAACTGCCAGCAAAATTACTTTATAGCTCGAAACAACACTTACCATTGTACAAACAAACCAAAATAAGCTATGAAATCAAAGTAACTATAAGGAAAAAGAAATCTTACTTTACACATTTACATGAGCACATATATACAAATTTCACCAATGAGGTGTTGCTTTCTGCTCGTGGTGGCCCTGAGCACATCTTTCTAAAGCACACAGACCCATGCTAGATTAAAAACATTAAATAAACCTGATTACGTCAACAGCAAATGATCCTCGTTCATTTACAATGAAATTGATGTTTAAGTGGGAACTCCAATTGTAAAGCAGTCCATTAGAATTAACTACAATGCCTTTGTGCGTCAATCGTCAGCTGGATTGAGAATCTCTAAGATTTACTACTGTATCATGGTAATATCCATGTAAAATGAGATCTTTTAGATTTTACTGTATGGATCTTTAGGCGTCAATCCTTCAGATAAGGGGTGCAACAGGGTGTAAAAATGAGAGATGACAAATTCACAACCTGCCATAGCGAGCCAATCAACCCAAGCTGAACGAAGATCCACCACGCTTTTCGAAACATCAAGTCCTTCTTACCAGCCATTACCAGTAGACGTGGCCAAAGCTTAGAGAGCCATACAAACCCATACGTTTCCAAACCCCAGCAGGACTGAGGTGACTTGTGGAGATCACCATCTGGAGTGAAGACGATAGCCAGCAACTTGCTGTGAAGGAAAACCAAGCTTGCTTTTCTTCTGAATGACTTTTCCTTCTGAGCTGACAGCATGTTAGGCGTAGGGACCGTCGCTCTTCAGAAGCCGGAGGTCAAATCTAGCGGTGAATGAATGGCCTAAGTGGACTTGGATGACTTTTAAAACGATTAGCTCTATTTGGATCATAGATTGAGTCACTGAGCTGTATCCTGGGTGTTGAGAAACAATTAGGAGGGCATCTATGACTACCAAAGGCCAGCTTCTTGAGGGTTGATAAAGCGCAGGAGACTGTGTGGGAACTTATGAAGGCCTAATCTGCATTTCTTAAGGTGGTTGTCTTGATATAGCTCAGTCCAAATATTACATGCTATCAGCATCAGGATTTTAAAGATGAAGGTAGCCAGAAGATCTAACAGAGTGCCTCCACCAGTGACTCGCTGAAGACATCTTGGGCAAAGAGAAAGATAGGGAATACAAACCATCCTCTTCTTGCTTAAAGGATTGCACTGAAGCTCACTTGGCTTTAAAGTCCATTATAGATGAGCAAAACCTTGCAGACTTGATGAGCTGGTACGTCACATTATATTCTGGATTAACCATGACGTTTTCAGGTCTTGAGCTTTGCGGCTGTTTGCTTGAGGGGAGAGAAACATGAGAACACAACACTGTTAGCTTAAATGCTTTTTGAGCTCTGTGATGTGGGACCTGACATGACCTGCTGACCCGACCCCATTAGATCTTTAGATGGCTTTTTCTGGTGTAAGGGAGTGTGTGCAATGCTGATATTTGACTGAATGGGCAGTGTGAATAGGCTATACTGGGTCTTGAACATGACATCTATGTCCCTGTGTGTGGTGGATGTGTCATCTGTCAGAGAGTCCATCACTCTACAAGAGTTATAAAATCTGAGATATCTTTCATAAATATGATCAGCACTAGATTTTGAGTGTCTACTATGTAGATATCTGGTCCCTTATCTACATAAGCTCTATAAATGAAAATTCTCTGGTCGCTCCCACCCTTTCCCCATACTATGAGGTTGTAAGACTGGTTGAGCTGACTTTACAGTCTATTTTGCTTGGGTCAGACGGGGTGAATGCAACCCCAAGCTCTGTTAGAAATGCTAAACATGAGTCTAAATCTGGGAAGGCCAAGCTGGACTGCACATACTCCACCGGCACAGAGGGCCTGAACCTGCAACAGAGAAACAGAGACGACTTTAGATTTCAAATTATACACAGCATAATTTTTGTAAGCAATCTGCCATCTGCACTCACGTTTTAAGAATGGCCCTCAGCGCTATATTTCTTTCACGCTCCACAAACTTATCAATAAGGTAAGCGGCCATACGTGGAGCTTTCTGATAGAGTTTGAAGAACCGGTGGAAGTTTCCAAGTGCCCAGGCAGTACGGAGCTCAAGAGCATGAGCGACACATGGATCAGCACGAAGCTCAGGGGTCAGGTACACAAGCTCAGTTGTCAGGTCTAAGAAAGATTCAGCAAAGGTATAAAAGAGTTTGTGAGATTGAGAAAGTATGGACGGCAAATAAAGTAAAAACTGTTCATTTAACAAAATTCTATTCATGCTATTCATACCTCCAGAATTTTTAGTAAAGATATAGTAGATAAGTCTGTAGGCAGTGAATTCTCCCACGTTGTCTGATGGGCAGTCTTTGTACAGTGCCTTCAACTGGGTCTGGCACTGGTTGAACTCCTCGTGGTCGCCCTGATAACAGTCGAGATGTGGGTTTAGTATGAATAAAAACCAAGCCTTTCCATCAAAGCTAACTTTGCATGCACATACCTTTTCCAGAGCGATGCGGGCATGTGTTTCATACACCTCCACAGTGAAGTCTGTACGCACACCTTGAACCTTGAATGACAAAGGAAATCATAATAAGACACTAAGAAATAAAAATGTGAGGCAGGTAAGTGGTTCTAGTAAGTGTTACTCACAGTAAGATCCTGTCGTATTGACTTCATTTGTTCACATGCGTACAAGTAATCCTGATTGGTTTTCCAATGAGCTTTAACCGCAATCAGGGACTTTCGCAACACCTAAAACAAAAACACAAGATTCAATACAAATCTTCATCACAACTGCTTAACTTACCAACTATCAGGGTTGGAAATCATGAACCGGTTCCATTTTAGATCTGGTTCCAAATTTCCAAGAACCAGGTATTCGATAAGACATGCATTTTGATTCTGCTTAATGATTCTTGCAGTCACATTTTTATGTGATTTTAAAGTTTAAAATCCTTAAACTCTAAAGTTTTAAATGCAGGAATCGAAAGAACTTGCACACTGTTTGCGTGCAGTGCACACACCTGAAGCACGACCACAGAGAACAGCGGTCCCGGTAGGGTTGTGCCAACAGACAACAGTATCGTGTATCGACGATAGTTAGAGATATCGCCAGCTGCTGATGCCTTTGACGACAGCAAGACGATTATTATTATTATCCGTCAAAAAGGCGCCTAACTTTAGCAATGCAGTGCAGAGTGTCGGTTCTAGGATGCTTCAGAAACTTGCTGCGGTATAAACACAAGCACAGAGTGGCCACGTCGCCATAAAGCGCCGCATGGTTAAGAGATTTATTCATCAGCGTAGCTAGATAAACTGATTATAACGGGAGTGTTTTTTTAAAGTGCACCTCGCACTAGACTAGGCTACACTAGTTAGTGATGAAAATCTTTGATTATATTATCCAGCATTGCACAGTCATTAGGATAAAGGTAGTAAACTGTGGTTTAGGCTGAATTAAATACGATATCAGAATCCGTCTGTATATAGTAAACAAACATTCACCTCAGTAACATCTATATGCATTCATTTGAATTATGATGCGATAAAATGGCGTTAAACATACGCACGTGAATTACACGTGCACCGTTTTTCCTCATTCTATATGAACTGAACTACAACATGAACTGATGACAACAATCAGACATACAGCGGTAACATCGCAATATGACAGGTATAGAAAGATACATTCATTTACATTCAAGCACGCACATTTACCACTCACTGAAGATGGGAATGAAAGTATGAAATTAAAGTAAACTTGAACCTCTCCGGCAGAACTACAGTCAGCGCTCTGTACATGCACAACTAAGTCACAAGCACAATAACAAGACTACCCTTACATAAAGAATAAGGAATTTAGTACATAGATAATTAAATAAATTAGAACGATGGTATCATGCATCGGCGATCTCTCAGGCAGATGATAGGACGATATGAAAATTGAGCATTTCGCCCAACACTAGGTCCCGGTGTGGTTTCCTAACGAACAGTTACGTGTATTTCTACTGCTGAAATGGTTGTTCCTGGCCGGACTTCTGTTTCAAATTTACCGCCAAATGTGCACAAAATATGTCATCATCATCATAATAAACACAGCTGTTTTTTGTCTTAAGTGAACAGATGTGAAAGAAAATGCATATGTAACAGTATTTTTGTAAGCTGCTGATTTTTGCTCATGTTATTCAGCTGCAACTGAAAACTTTGTAAAAACAGAAAAATCGAAATCAATAAAATTCAAACAATACCCAACCCCACCAACTATACCACTATTGAGTGAAACCCACAAATAAATAAGCAACACTTTGAGAAATACTCACAGATACAGGTCTGACAGTTGCAGGGTCAGGGGCACAGGTCAGGCGCAGGTAGTTTTTGGTGATGTCTTGGCAGGTGCCGACAATGGGGCAGTCATCCCAACTCAAGCCCTCCTGGGTGCCATTGGGAAGGTCAAAAACATTGATGTTTAACACCAAGGGCTCAGTGCGCAGTTTGGTGTGGAAGCGTGCTGCACGGCTCTGTTTCTTCGCTTCACGATTTGGGTCGTGAAAGTCAAGCCCTGCATTACCACCCTTCCGCTTTTTACCAATACCACTGCCGAGGTCTTCCATATTCCTAATCGAAATCAAAACCGAAGGTTAACAAGGCCACTAAAATGTGGCTACATTGTTTTACTGACCAAAATGTGATGACAACATTCCCCAAAGTTTGTTAATGCCATTTAATTTAGTTGTATAAACAATGACATTTCACCTGCGCCCTCTGTTTGCTTTGCCTCTTCCTCTGCCTCTCTCTCCTGCAGCTCCTCTACCTCGCTCTCTTTCTCCACCGCGGCCTCGGCCAGCCTTTTGTTGCCGCCGGGACAGTGGAAGTCGAGGATCACTTGAAATGCTACTGTCTGACTGAGAGCCAGAGTCACTAAAGGAAAACAATCACCTGTTAAATCCTACTCATCTCCAATTCCTTTCCTATTTATACTAATGACTTAAAGGGTTAATTCACCCAAAAATGAAAATTAGCCCATGATTTACTCACCCTCAAGGCATCCTAGGTGTATTTAACTTCCTTCATTCAGTCAAATCAAATCAGAGTTCTATTAAAAATTGCTCTAGCCTTTAAGCTTTAAAATGGCAGAGGGTGAGTGTTTCTGTTATCCAGTCCAAAAGAAGTCTAATAAAGCGTATAAATAAAGAATAAAAGTCTCCTTTAGCGAACTGATGCGTTCTTGTAAGAAAACATCCTATATATAAATATATTTAAAACATAATCATCACTTTTCTCTAGCATGCACTAACTGTTGTATGCGTAAGCCATTCCGGGCAGATAACGTAGGATGTATGCATTGCGCATGAGCTGCTGTTTTCCTTTTGCTGTTCTAGCAAAAGGAAAACTCTCTTCTTGGCTTATATCGAAATCCTCCAGAAGATTTCTTTACTAATCTAATTCGTGACCAGTGTTTTGTTTTGCTTTGCTCTCCTCTCTCCGCTTCCATTTTCATCACTTTTCAGCAGCACATGTGCAACTGTTAGCGCAAGCTAGACAAAAGTGATTATTACATTTTAAAGATGGATATTTTTCTTACAAAAACGCATCGATTTGCTACAGGAGGCCTTTATTCACCCCCAGAGCCATGTGGAGCACTTATCATGAATGGGTGCACTTTACTGGACTTCTTTTGGACTGTTAAACAGAAACACTCACTGCCATTATAAAGCTTGAAAGGGCCAGGACAATTTTTATATAACTCCGATTAGATTCGCCTGAAAGAAGAAAAATCATATATACCTAGACTGTCCTGAGGGTGAGTAAAACAAGGGCTAATTTTCATTTTGGGGGAACTATCCCTTTAAAAGGAATATATTAGATTATTAAGCATGTGTATATTAGATTATTAACCCTGTGCATTACCTGCGATGATGTCTACTCCTATCCCTGTGTCGGCTGTGAGGTGACGGGGATCGCGATGAGGAGTGGGATGAATGGGAGGAGCTGGAAGGGCTTCTTTGAGAAAAGACATTTCTGTAGTTTCCCAACCTGGCCCCGCCCCTGCCACGAGTGGCTCCACCTCTCCCAAGAGCATTCTCCTGAGAACGCTGAGGAACTGCCTCCCAACGAGACTGCTTTGGCTTCAAGCTGAAGAAAGCGGTTGTTTAGTGACAGTAGTGAGGAGTGTGAAAAGACAGATCTAAACTGAATGAATGAAGATCGCTGAACTGTAGGCTAGAAAGTTACAGAACAGAGATGCAACTCACTCAGGCAGTGGTTCTCTGGTCCAGTCGATGGTGTAAGCAGAGCCATCCTGTAGTCTGGACTGCAGAAGGTCTTTCAGCACTTTTTCTGTACGGTCCTTATCCTCTTCAGATTCGCAGGCTGTGAAGCAGCGCTGTACATACTCTTTCATGGCCTGTGGCCAGTCCTGAGGCCTACAAGATGGTTTTCATTGAATTTCAAATTAAATTTTCTAATTTACATTTAAATATCACTTAGCTAATATGGGTTACACCTTATTTTGATTACATGGAATGGTTGCACTCGGTGAGCTACTAGCACTGAGCTACGCTATTTTTATCGCAACAACTCTAAATACACAACTCAAAAATATAATGCTGATACACTGACCACAGCTACTGAAAGAGCTTACAGGTGGCAATAGATAAGCCAAATACCATCAACTTTTCCCACAAAGAGTCTAAATGCACCCGCACTCCAGTGAAATCCGCGGTGAGAAACTCCTTAAGCAATTCATGACAAGTGGCAGCATGTTTATATAATTTGTAACCTCTTAGTAGCTGTGGTCTACTAAAAGCCTCAAGGACATTAGTGGAGAGAACACAGACATGGTTCTTTAGGAAAGTTTATTCGTCCACAGGCATCTTCCCATTCTTTTCTCCTCTTCTTATCGCTAGGAAAACAGTGAAGACTTACATCGTTTCTCTTGTTGCCCTTTGATTGAAAATACAACCAAAAGCTGCACTATGTGGCATCGTATTTCTATTTTATATTACAAATTGTGCATTTCGAGTTGTGTTTTGCGATAAAAATAGCAACAGATAGTGCCAGCTGCTCACCAGGTGCAACTGTTCTACGTAAATCAAAATAATGGTGCAACACAAGTCTCAATACCCAGAGTTCCTTTTAAAATATTTCCCAGTATGCTTACCGAGTTTGAGCGTTTCCTGTGGAAGTGGTAGAAGTTGTGGCAACAGTCCCAGGCGGTGGGTTTGCATTGGAGGAAGCCAATCCAGGGGGCTGTTCACCTGAAGAAAAGTTCTGATTGGCCATAACATATGGGCGTTTTTGTATATTAAATTTGACCGCACCAGCTCCAGGAGCCTCTGTTAGAAAAGACAGAAAATTATCAGGATATAATTAAAAGCACATGTTGTACACGCGTAAGAACAGAGACTCGTACGTTTCATGCGTTGCCACAGCTGCTGGCCACCTTTGTTCATATTGCTATTATTAGGTTTCTTAGCATCCACCCTGCCTGGGCCTCCGTATGGGCCCTGTCCTGGACCCTGCTGCTGAGGGGGCTGATATGAAGTTTGGTAACCCTGGTACCCTGGCCGAATCTGTCCTGCATTGTAGCCTTGCATCATAAGGTTTGAATCAGTGGGGCTGTATGGCAAGGCACCATTAGGGCTGTAAGGGGTCTGGGATGGTGGAGGTGGGTACTGGGCATTGGGTGGGGGAGGATTGGGGGGTGGAGGAGGGGGCGGAGGCTGGTCAGTGGATGTAGGACTCTGAGGGGGTGGTTGAGGGGTTGCAGGAGGAGGGGGCTGGGAGGAATAGTTGGAGGACTGATCGTCTATCATAGGCATGGCAGGGGCCTGAAAAAGAGAGGGGGAAAAATCTGTGAAATCTTTAAACTTACAAAGTGATATACAGTACATGACCAGCACAAATTCAAAATGATATAACGAGGTCTATACCTGTCCAGTGGGTGTAGTGGGTGGCTGGTAGCCCCCTGGAACACCATACTGTCCTGGAGGATAAGGTCCTCCATACTGGATGGGGGAAAAAAAAAGATCAATATTGAAACTGCACAAAAATGGAAGCTGTAATGGTTGGGTTAAGCAGTACTAGCTTTTAACTGAACAGGACAGGTTTGAAAACCCCTTTACTAGGATACATTTACACTGCAAAGTGTATTTTGGCATATATGAAGACTGCTTTGGATAAGAGCATCTGCCAAATGCATAAACATTAATACTCATGCTCAAATGTGACCCTGGACCACACACACATACATATATATGCATCATTAACATGAAAGCTGAATAAATAAGCTTTCTATTGATGTACAGTTTGTTAGAATAGGACAATATTTGGCTGAGATACAACTATTTGAAAATCTGTAATCTGAAGGTGCAAAAAAATCTAAATACTGAGAAAAATCACCTTTAAAATGGTCTAAATCAGTGTTTCTCAACTCCAGTCCTCGGGGCCCACTGCTCTGCACATTTTGTATGTCTTCCTCATTTAAGGCACCTGATTTTGATCATCAGCTCATTAGAAGAAAGATTCATGAACTGAACTGAGTGTGTCAGACTCAGAAACATACAAAATGTGCAGAGCAGTGGGCCTCGAGGACTGGAGTTGAGAACCACTGGTCTAAATGAAGTTCTTAGAAATGCACATTACTAATCAAAAATTAAGTTATATATTTACGGTAGGAAATTTACAAAATATCTTCATGGAATATGATCTTTACCTAATATCCTAATGATTTTTGACAAAAGAAAAAAAAAATGATAATTTTGACCCATACATTGTATTTTTGGCTACTGCTACAAGTCACCTTTATTTATATAGCGCTTTTAACAATACAGATTGTGTCAAAGCAACTGCACTGCACAAATGCACAGACGGCCATCGGTGCCACACCACGGGATCCTGACGAGTTCTCTACAATCAGACATTGGTACAAACTGCTGGTTTCGTCTGGCCAGAGGAGAACTGGTCCCCCGACTGAGCCTGGTTTCTCCCAAGGTTTTTTTCTCCATTTCTGTCACCTGTGGAGTTTTGGTTCCTTGCCGCTGTCGCCTCTGGCTTGCTTAGTTGGGGACACTTTCCAGCGATATCGTATACTATTTGAACTGAACTGGATGATGATATCACTGAATTCATTGATGAACTGTCTTTAACTGAAAATTTATTATTTACAATAATGCGTTACTTACACACTATTGTTCTGTTTAAATACTGTGCAGTTGCTTTGACACAATCTGTATTGTTAAAAGCGCTATATAAATAAAGGTGACTTTACTTGCTACAAATACACTTAATTCTGTGGTCCAGGGTTACAAATAGGGCTGGGCGATATGGCTGAAAACTATATCACGATATCAGCGTTTCATATCGGTCAATATCGATAATTATTGATATTTATGACCCATTTAAAATAAGGACCAGGAGAAAAATATATTACATTCAAACATTTTTATTTTAAACTTAACCTTCCTCTGATCATAATCTCCTCAGTTATTAAGACAGAAATGTCAACAACCATGGAAAACTCAAATAATTAAAATGTAAACATAAGTCTAAAGTCACAATATACACTTAATTATCTCTTAATCCTCAATTCAAACCCCATTCATTGTTGATGAAGTGAATGGTCAAGCTAATGTATGGCCCAGAAGTACGGCTTGACCACAGGTCAGAGGTTGTTGCAAAGTACTTGGCTGATAATATTTATTGCTGCACAGATTGTTGGTTGCCAGTAGCCAACGTTACTTCTTTCCCGGTACTTTAGCCTACTTTGTGTAATAACGAAAACATTTATTTCGGTGAAAAAATAAGTCCAAAACTTTCAACATTTTGAACAATAGGGCCCTATAATCTTTTGCTTTTTTCAAAAATTCTTGTTTTAATTTATCTGATAATCAAATGAAAGCAAAATCACTGATTTATTTTTATTTTATTTAATACATAGAAGAAAAATTATATTAAGTTAAAAAAAAGGTTTAATAATAATAGTATTTTTTCAACAATTAAGTGGTGACTCTTTATTTTATTTTTTATCATATATTGTTTTATGTAAATATTTAAATGTGAACATATAAACACCTACATTATACTGTACAGTAATACAAGGCTAATATTGTTCTGTTACATGTTAAACCGTACTTTTATTTTGACAGGTTGCCGTGAAGTTTCAGTGTGTAATACAGTATGATTCATGAATGATGCTAGTTTCACTAATGAAACGGTAAAATTGACAAAAAGTGACACTCACAGCAGCTTTGGAGATGTATTTATTGAAGTTTGTCTGTTCATGTGAGATGCAAAGGCCAAAAATTAGCGGGAGCGTGCGTCACGTGTGCAGTATGCGTGTAGTGAAAATAAAACGCGTCTCCTCCATTCATACATAGAGGCAAACGGAACATGCAGGATTCATATTGAAACGGTCTTTTTGCATTTCAGTTTTCACAGACACTAGTCCATATCGCGATCTGAATTAATTAACAGACCAACTTTTGATTTATTGATACAAAAATCGTCGAATTTCGCGGCATTCCGCCCTATAGTAAAGTCCGTTTTTATGAATGGAGTCCGCGATCCCGTCTGTGAGGAGACATTGATGTAAACCCGCGACCATGTAGAGACAGAAATCACATGCCGTCGTGTAAATGAGATAAATAACATAAGGCTATTTAGTTTAAATTTAATACAACAACAAGGACCAGTTCTGTAGGAAAGATAACCTTAACTTCTATTGTGATCTGGCGCTATATAGAAAATAAAATTAACTGGACGTTAAAGGGGGGGCTGGGCGGGCCGACGAAGAATACAAAATATCGAACGTTTTATCGAACACATGTTTGATTGATATCGATCTCTTGTCTATCGCGATATATATCGTTATCGTTTTATCGCCCAGCCCTAGTTACAAATGTAGATGCATGTCAGTTCCTGTACTATGATACTGCAAAAAGGCTACCACACTTGCATTTTATTTCAGCATCAAAAAAACAAGACTATATATTTTATGAAATATACTTCTAATTAAGACTAAGCTCTTGGGGCAAACATATACAGTGGTGGCCAAAATTATTAGAACACTAGTATTTTCACCAGCTAAAAAAGGTTTTATTTCTGTTATTTCTATGTTTGCTGTAGTGTGTCAGTAGGATATATCAGTAGGATATAGCACTGGCTGTTGTCAGACTCCTTGTGCAAACAAAAATCTCCCCAGATTGATACAATTAATGGCAAAATGAATGATATCTCCTACTGACACACTACAGCAAAATATAGAAATAACTAACTTAAAACCATTATTAGCTGGTGAAAATATTAGTGTTCTAATCATTTTGGCCACCACTGCAGGTATATGCTGTAAGGATATGAAGGAGTGCATTTATTTACCGGAGGCATGGGGTAGTAGTAGTTATAGGGATATGGGTAACCAGGATACTGTTGTTGGTTCTGTTGATACCACTGCTGATAGTATTGCTGCTGCGGTTGTTGTTGCTGCATTGCAGGAGAGTCTGTTGCCTGATAAGGTCCGGCCTAACAAAAAAAAAAAAAACACAATCAACCATTTACCCAGACAAAATGGGCATAGACAAATCATGCAACTAGAAACCACCTCTACTCAAAAAACACTGACCTGTTGGGGGGTGCGATTGGTTGGTGAAGTCTTGTTAGGGTTCTGACTTTTACTGATGGAAGCTAAAGCCTGTCGAGCCTTTTCCCATTCTGGGTTCTCATGGACTTGCCCTTCTCCACTTGAATTACTACTACCATACGGCCTGTGGATGACAAGGTAAATTTGACTTTAGGTTACACCATATCTAAAATTTTCCATCTCCACAAGCTTGTGATTCTTAAAAATCACAGTTCACATTCAAACAGAACTGACTACAACAGTAACCAGTATATCACATTGTTTTATATTGAGTCATGCACATAGTTATTACACATACCATGCATTGTTTAGATAAGAATTGGCCTAAAATAATCTTTAATAAGGAGGCCAGACGTAGAAATGGCCTTCACCGACGCAAGTCAAATTTTAACAAGCACCATTTCAAATGCCATTGGAACTAAAACAGCGACGTCTTCAATCTAAAACAAAATGAGTGAAAGACGATAGAATTCGCTGCATATCTGCAAAGTAAAGCAAATAGGCTAGCGAAGGCTAGCTAACCCAAATGGAAATGTATAACGTTACTAACTTTACATCAGACATGTTTGGTAAAGGCTTCCATTTACAGAAAGCAGTCGTTCAGAAGTGAAAACAATGTAGCAAAAGATACAGGTTAACATTATGAGAAGGATTTATAAAATATAGAAATCTTACCAGTTTGGTGTCGGGGCTGGCTGTGCCGTGTTCGCCGCCATTTTGCCAGAGCTAACGTATTAGCTACTCGTTAGCTCGTCCGAAAATTCTACGCAAATATGAGGAAAATAATAGTTCTAACGTTCAATATAAGATGTTTTATAAGAAGTCGCGTACAAACGCTGTTTAGCAATTGTTTATACCGAATACCTTAAATAAACCAAGTTCCAGTTGATATTAGGATTATACCGGAGCCCATATCAACTAGTTCGCCGAACTCAGCGGTTGAATGTCAACACCTCTAACAAAATGGCTGAAGATGATGATGATGATGATGGTGACACCGGAAATTCTGCCGCCTTCTCCTATTGGAGGACAGAATGTTCTGCATGCCAACAGCCAAAGAAGGAAAAACAGGCCTTTCTAGACATAATAAAAACAGTCCAGAATAAACTGACATTGAGACCCAATTCTGAACATTCTGAACGTTTCTAAAAATACAAATATTATGTATTGCTATATTCAGCTCCAAAATGTATTCTAAAGACAATATGCAATTCAGTAAATACAGATCATTTAAAAAAGGTCATTAACAAAATCAAGCACATTCATAAGTATTATTGTAAAACTTTCTATTTGATGCTCATAGCTCCTTCATGAATCACCCTGAATGTTCTGTGTCCATCTCTTTCTTGGTCAGTCTGTTTTCACTTCTGTGTCAACCTCTAACCCCTAAATTTCAACTTATGAAACTGATAATAAAATAATTGTATTCATTTTATTACATTGTTGTTTTTAAAAATATCTTTTTGATTTTTTTTTTAAAAAAAGTCAAGTTAAAAATATATATTTTTTTTCTTTGTAAATTATGAACCTTTATGTAAAAGAAAATGTGTATATTTTATTTAATTGATTGAGACTGATTTTAACTACACCCCTACATTTATGACAAGGAAATATTTGTGTCACATGGTGAGTAGATAGTAAATGTGTTCAAAAATCTGTGTGTAACTTTAAAGAATGTCATGACCAAACCCAATTTTTCTGTAATTAAACACTTTTTTGGAAGTTATTCCATAACATTTAGTTTTTATATGTGTACCACTGTTCAGAACTGTGCTAACTAACCATGTGCTAATTAGCATCTTTTGAGCTAGGTTTAAAGGTGTCTAAAATTATCACTAACGAAACAGTCAAGACTGAAACATTAGTCAGGTTTTGGTAGTGACATCTTTGTTTTTTGGGGTGTTATCCCACTAAAACATGGCATCATTGTTTGGCTAGAAACAAAAAGGAACACATAATCCTTTGTTTGGGGGAAATAAACTAAATATTAGTACATTTATGCAATGTATTTTAGAATGTTTTAGTAGTGTTTTAGTATGTGGGTTAAAATTCTGTAATGTGATGTGGTCACTATCAAAACATTACTTTCACTACCGAAAATGTGCTGTCACAAATGAAACATTGCCAAAAATAAAGTATACTGAATTATCAATCAAGATGTTATGATAGTATTTGGTTCAATGTATATTCAAACTAATGAATCCTTAACTTTGAAATCAACATTTTGCCTTTTACAAAGAACAATTGGATTTAAAATAACATTAAAATATGACGAACAAAAACATCTTAGGCTTACTCATCCTCATTTGTTATATCATCATTCAGACATGGACAAAAACAAACACTGACCGTCAGATCATTATGATCATTAATAAAAACATATTTACTTCTAAATCAGTCAATCACAGATCTTAGAGGTAACAAATAAATTTTCCATCAAACTACATATTACTGTTTCTGTAGTGATAAATGTGGGGAGAGGATAATATTTCAAAACTTTAAGAAAATACAATATGAGAATTAACTTACAATTTGAATACATTTGTGGGAAAATACACATTTGTTTCAAGATGTTTCCAACTCTGACTTCAAACCAATTCTGTAGGATGGCCCATATACTGTATTTCATTGTAACCCACTTTTGTCACTTTATTGTTGCTAAATAACCAGCACTTAACTTGTTATTTTTTATTAATTTGTTTGCTGAAAGAACATTAAGGACCTTAATAACGAATAGCACTACGTCTACAAAACTTAAGAAAAAACGCATTGTTTCTGTCCTGGGTTGCTACCAGAATCACATGCTTGTTTGGCTTCGCCAAGATAAGGACACGTCAGGCACGTAACACAGATACACTGTACAGCTTTTTTCATTGGCCTAATTTTCCTTTATTTTGATTGGTTCCATCGAAATAGAGGACACATGAGTGACAGCACACTCTGGCCAATAGAAGCACTGTAAACACACTGAAATCCCGCCCTCTCTCTTCTCTAAATGGCTAAACATAACGTTAGTCTATTTTGATAACTTCCATTGGCCAGTCTACCAGAATAAGGCGGTACATTATTTGTTGTTGTTTTAGTGCGAGAAGTGGGCCAGTCGACATCTTCAACATAGCAGGCGATTTTTAATATATAAAGTGTTTGTGTTTGGAAAATCAACATCTTAACTGTGCTGATTCGGCCATCTGATATTCGTCCAAGAGGGGAAGACGGGCGTCGTACTTCATTTCTTCCTGAAACCATCAGTATACGTCCAAGGTATGTTTCGTGTTTACCACAACCCAGTTAGCGACTGTTTAGCGGTAAGGTTAGTTTCATGCTGGAAACGAACGCGAATGTGTGGTGAATCAAAGGTTTAAACACCAATGCCGCGGTTACCCGCATTAAGTTTTTGTTCCCAGATCTTGGATTTTGCGGAATAGCAGGTCATATCATGTGAGCTTGCGGCCTTACGTCATTCGTAGTTGTTATGGGCATAGTTATCTTACAATATCTTGTACTTTTTGACGACAGCACATTATTATTGTTTATTATTAAAAGCTGAGTTTGTGGAAATTTTCAAGTGTCAAACAACTGTTCCCGGAGCGGGCCGCTGCGAAGGACGTGTTTTTCGCATTGCAGCACTCCCTGTTTCAACCAGTCATCATGAATCACACGCCTGTTTTAGATGCAAACAACAGTTACAAAAATAATTTACTGTGGTATAATGATAGTATTACATAATACTGTGCTACTTCATAGTTTCTATTATTGTGCACCATGGTATTTAAACTAGTACTTTCATGGGAAATCTTATAAAATATAAATGCACGTACACTAATGTATGTTTGTAAGGAATATAGTTACACAAAAACATCTGCAGTGGTCTTCTGCAAAGGAAAACCTGCTATTTAGAGCACAGAAAAAAGACACCTAGAGGCCATTTTTGGCCCCACGTTATTGATATGCTACAGTATTGGTTGCATTTTCTGTTATGGTTTTGCACACTCAGCTAATTAGATGTCCAAGTAAATGGGCATAAATGCAAAAAATGTCATATGATACATTTGATTTGTGTTCTAATGGGGTGCAAGTATGTGTCTGTATTATGTAATGTCTCTCTGCAGGGCATGAGAGGCTTTAGTGAATGGTTGGGTGAACATAAACGAAACAGACAGGCATTGCAGTCAGTCTAGTTCCACCGCTGATAAACTTAGATTAAAAATCTCTAAACTTGATACGCCCACTTACTTTGACATCTGAATAGCTTGAGTATTCAAAACCATAACAGAAAACTCTAAACTTGAGCAGGATGAAATAATGCGGACATTGTGATGAAAATATGCTTCATATTTATTATAAAATTGCTTAAGTTAGCTTTGTCTTGTGACAGGCCTCTAGAAAATGTACATTTGGTATGAATTTTAACATAATGTCAACAACGTCTGGACTGAGGGCAAAGGAGAGGAAGAGCCCATGGTGGGATGGCTGAAGGCCTCAACTAGAGAGTTTGATGAAAAAAATAAAATTGTTACCTCTAAGATCTGTGATTGACTGATTTAGAGAGTAAATATGTTTTTATTAATGATCAAAATTAGTTTTTTTTTTCTGTCTATGTTTGAATGATGAAATAACAAATAAGGATGAGTAAGCATGAGATGTTTTTGTTCGTGATGTTTTAATGTTGATGTTATTGTTCATGTTTGTTTGGCCCTCAGATGTCTAGCCAGTATCAGCGAAGTGTTCCCCTGGAGGTCAGGAGAGCTGAAGGGGAGAGAGTCCGCGCCAAACATCCGGATAAAATCCCGGTCAGTCTCACGGTTGGAAACTACACTAACAAACAATAATATGTTTCTGGTACATTATTAAGACCGTTTAATCACGCGAAAACGAAAATTCAGTGACTATTTATTCACACTCATTTCATTCCAAATCTGTAAGACTTTTGTTTGTCTGCAGAACATAAAAGAAGAAAACACTACCAGTCAAAAGCTTTTGTACAGTACGATTTTTAATGCTTTTTAAAGATTTCTTTTTACTCACAAAGCCTTTATTTATTTGATCCAAAGTACAGCAAAGGCAGTAATATTGTAATAATATTGTGTAATATTGAAATTGAATATATATTAAAATGTGATTTATTCCTGTGGTCAAATCAGAAAGAATTCAGAAATCATTCTACTATGGCTGAGTTGCTGATCAAGAAACATTTATTATTATAAATATTATTATTATCAATATTTAAAACAGTTAGGTAATTTTTTTCAGAATCCTTTAACTGATAGAAAGATTCAAAGATCAGCATTTGTCTGAAATAAAAAAAGCTTTTGTAACATTATACACTATACCATTTAAAAGCAGTATTATTATTTTTTATTTTTTTGGAAGGAAGGAAATTATAAAAATGAATACTTTTATTTAGCAAGGATGCTTTAAATTGATCAAAAGGGATAATAAAGACATTTATGATGTTTCTATTTCAAATAAATGCTGTTCTGAACTTTCTATTCATCAAAGAAACCTGAGAAAATTCTACTCAGCTGTTTTCAACATAATAATAATGTGTTTTGCAGCGAATTGGAATATTAGAATGATTTCTGAGGGATCATGCAACTGAAGAATACATTTTAAAATATTTGTAAATAGAAAACCATTATTTTAAAGAGTAAAACTTTCAAAATGTTACTGTTTTTGCTGTACTTTGGATCAAATAAATGCAGGCTTGGTGAGCAGGAGAGACTTATTTAAAAAAACAAAAACATTAAAAATCTAACTGTCTAAAAAACTTTTGACTTGTAGTGTATTTGAAAGAATCTTGGTATCCAAACAGCAATTGACCATTCAATTCTCTTCTAAATTTTGAGGCATTTCTCGAAACGTCTTTTATGTTTCACAGAAGAAAGAAATCAAACAGGTTTGGAACAATATGAGATTGACAAAAAGACTGAATTAAAATTTTCTAGCTAATGTTATATTGGGTATTTATCAGTTTGTTTTGTCTCCTTAGATAATTGTGGAGAGAGCTGCAAGGTCACGAGCTCCTGAGCTGGACAAAAAGAAATACCTTGTTCCTTCAGACCTCACAGGTGAAAACTCTTATTTCATACTGTATATCCTCCTGATCAGAGTATTATTGATATAGAATAACATCAGCACAGAGGAAATTAACACAACTCATGATTGTCCATATGCATTGCTTAATTTTATGCTGGGAAATGAAGACCTTTTCAATTTTCTGAGACTCTGTCTGACCTTAAACTTCCCCATTCCAAGTTTTGATCTGAGTTTCTCTCCACACCCTCCCTCTTTTTCTTCTAGTCGGTCAGCTGTGCTTCCTGATCAGACAGCGGGTGTCTATGAGACCAGAAGAAGCGCTCTTCTTTTTCGTTAAAAATTCCCTCCCACCATCCAGTTCCCCCCTGTCTGCGGTGTATGAGGTAACTCAAGCACTCTTCCTCTTCATTTCTGCTGATCAAGATACTTTACATTTTTAGCACAGGGTTTTGAAAGGCAAATTTAATTACGTACCCTCATGCCATTCCAAACCGAAACACAAATGAAAAAAAATTATTTTATTTTTTTTTTACATAAAATCTAAGAGCTTTCTGACCCTGCATAGAAAACTATGCAACTGACACAGCAAGGTAGTAAGCCATTCAATGTTACGGAGCTATGAGAATATTTATTGTGTGCAAAGAAAACAAAAATAACAAGTTTATTCAGCAATTTCTTCTCCTTTGTGTGACAGAATTTTGACTTCTAGGTGAACTATCCCTTTAATATAGTTTAAAACTATAGTTAACATATGCAAACAATACTGTTTAAAAGTTTGGGTCTAAGTTTTTTAACGGTTTAAGTCTCTCATGCTCAAAAAACATGTATTTCAACAAAAATACAGTGTCAACTGTAGTTTTGTGAAATATTACCATTTGAAATAGCCGTTTTCTGTTTGATAAGTTCCATTTATTTGATCAAAAATACTATGTTATGAAATATTATTGCAATTCAAAATAACTGATAAAAATATTTTTTATTGTAATATACGTTAAAATGTATTCCTGTGATGCAAAGCTGAATTTTCATCAGCCATTACTCCAGTCTTTAGTGTCACATGATCCTTCAGAAATCATACTAATATACTGATTTATTACTTTTAATATCAATGTTGGAAACAGTTGTGCTGCTTAATATCTTTTTGGAACCTGTTATACTTTTTTCAGAATTCTTTGATGAATAAAAAGTTAAAAAGAACAGCATTTATTCAAAATTAAAATCTTTTCTAACAACATAAGCCTTTACTATCACTTTTTTTTAAATCAATTTAACACATCCTTGCTGAATAAAATGATTAAATCTTTCAATGAGAGAAAGAAAAAAAAATTACTGACCCCAAACTTTGAGCGAGGTGTTTATTGTTACAAACTTTTTTTGTAAATCCTAAAAAAAAAAAAAAAAGTATCACCGGTTCCAAAAAAACTATTAGCAGCACAACTGTTTCCAACATTGATTATAAATCAGGATATTAGAATGATTTCTGAAGGATCATGTGACACTGAAGACTGGAGTAATGATGCTGAAAATTCAGCTTTGCATCACAGGAATAAATTATATTTCAGAGTATAATGAAATAGAACACCACTATTTTAAATTGCATTAACATTTTACAATATTAGCTTTTTTTCTGTATTTTTAATCAAACAAACACAGCCTTGATGAGCAGAACAGTCTTAAAATGTATGTTATTCCTGTACTTTATTTAATTACTTATTTAATTAGTGTCACATGATCCTTCAGAAATCATTCTAATATGTTGTTTTGCTGCTCAAGACAATGTATTTCTTTCTAAAAAAAAAAAAAAGTCACAGACCACAAACATTCAAACTGATTTTATGCAGTATTTACTTTTAATTATAAAGTAAAAATGTCAAATAATACTAATAAATAGTTTGATCTGAATTTTCCATCTCTGTTTCTGTTCTCAGGAACACCATGAGGAAGACCTGTTCCTGTACATGACATACAGTAATGAAAGTGTTTATGGTGCTTGAGACGGAGGACAAAGGACTTTAGAAATGAGGTGGAGAAAGAGAGAGAAAGATGATCAATTATTTACCACTATTATGCCATGTTCAACACAGGGCATTGCTCATAACAGGGACTAAAGGGTGCTGTTTGTATTTATCAGTATTTTGGGGAACTGCAAAGTGATTCATTAAACAGATTACTGGCAGTAAAAGATTGGGACTTGAGAACTAAGAGACAATAAAGGAAAAAAAACGAAAGGTCAAAAACAAAAATAGATATTTTTAAAAAATAGTAGTACAGTAAGCAAGTATTAATTTCGTCTTTCTCTCCCAGGAGCGCATCATTTGTATTTAATGCAAATAGGTTTTTGTTCTTGTTTTTTTCTTTTTGTAAAGTATTATCAATAACTTTGTGCATATAATAAAAATCTTTCAAATGTCTAGGCTTCTTTTTTGCGTATAAGTTTGTACATAATGTTTGCAGCATTTGTTTTAGCACAAATGTGACCCGGAACCACAAAACCAGTCTTAAGTAGCACGGGTTTATTTGTAGCAATAGCCAACAATACATTGTATGTAGTCAAAATTATCGATTTTTCTTTTATGCCACAAATCAGTAGGATATTAAGTAAAGATCATATTCCATTAAGACATTTAGTAAATTTCCTACCGTAAATATATCAAAACGTAATCTTTGATTAGTATTGCTAAGAAGTTCATTTGGACAACTTTAAAGGCGATTTTCTCAAAATTTAGTTATTTTGCACCCTCAGATTGCAGATTATTAGTTGGATCTCAGCCAAACATCAATGGAAATCCTATTTATTCAGCTTTTTTTATCCCAAAAAAATGACCCTTATCACTGGTTTTGTGGTCCAGGGTCACAAATGAGGTTCAAGTCATTGTATTATTTATACTATTACCATAATTTAAACACTAAAAAGTTTTCACCAGTTTCAGCTTAAAATGTTAAGTTAAATCAACTTAAGTCATTTAAACTCACAAGTTAAATCAACTAATTTTGATTGTAATGAGTTAAAATGACTTGTGGTTTAAGCTGATTTAACTTAAAAACTTAAGGCAGCTGCTGAACTTAGGTTTTTAAGTTGAATCTGTTGAAAACTTTTTACAGTGTGCTATTCAGCCGTTTTTTATTGAACATTTACCACTAAACCATTGGTTTGATATGTTTGAATGACTTTTCCTTCAGGATAAGACCTGATTAATGGTTGGATTATTTCTGACAGTATGAAAAAGAGAGAAGTGAAGGATATTGTGGCAACATGCCGAAAAGTAATGAGGAAGTTGCGGGAAAAAAAAACTGATCATGTGTGATGCTCAGAATTATCCTGCTGTGAAAGAATTAGCATCAGATCAGCATATTTGCATGTGAAGCTTTACTGTGTCATTTTTTCCGGACGGATTTATTAGACAATAGGAAATTGAATCAGTTTTGCTAAAGAGTTTGCACCTACTGGGACGTCTGACAAGTTTGCCAGGAAAACGAAACTCAAGGGAATTAGCAGACAACAAAAAGCAATGGCAAACACTAAAGAAGTAGAAGTGGAGTTGGAGGAGATTGCAACGGTTGAGGAGAATAAGGAGAAAGAAGATCAAGGGAAAGAGGAGGCGAAAGGTAAAATGAAATCCAATCTTTCATTTATAAAGAGTCAACAGGTTGTTAACTCTTTAAAAGTTGAAGGACTCCTCTCTTTACTTTGGGAGAGGCTGGATTATGTAAGCAGAACATTTCTGTATTCCGTCATTACATACAAATCAATTTTCTTTTCATATCTAATCATTCTTCTTTACTTGACTTTGCAGAAGAGCGTGTATATGAAGGGAATATTTATTCCACTCTCACCAGTGCGTCTGAGCATGAATATGGTGTTCCCTCTTCAACTCGCTCTTACACGGTCAATAAAGGTAACACTTTTTATCCACATTAAAACTCATTTTCTTATCACTGTACATTTAAAATAAATAGCTAATAAAGTGAATAAAAATGTTTATTTAATCATACAAATGCCCCGTGCATAGGTTTAAATCATGAAGAAGATTTGGGAGTATTCAAATCCTTTATCTCAATAATGTTACATTCTTAAAAATAAAGGTTTCAATATGTATTTCTCACAGTGATGCCATGGGAGAACCATTTTGGGTTCCCAAACAACTTTTCAATAACCAGATCTTAAAAGAACCACTTTTTTCTTAGTGTAAAGAATATGTTAATATTCTAAAAACAACCTTTTTCTACTATAAAGAACCTTTTGTGCAATGGAAAGCATCCATAGATGTTAAAGGTTCTAACCATCAAGGCAAATAACATTCTTAAAAATAAAGACTCCAAAGGGGTGTTTTTTTGCCTTTCAGTGAATGGTTCTTAAAAGAATAATTTTTAAGAACATTTAAACCTTTAAATCTACACCTTTTTCCACTGTAGAGAAGCTTTTCTGCATTTGAAAGGTTCCGTGGATGTGCAAGGTTCTTTATGGAACCATCGATGCCAATAAAGAATCTTTATGTTTAAGAGTGTATATAAGTGTATATATAAATATGAAGTATTTTTACATGCATTCATGTGCATATTCGTTGTGTGATATAAAAGTGTGTAATATAGGATCCAGCTGTCTCTGGTCTAAAACAGGACAAGTGAAAATGGACAGAAAGAGGAACAGAAACAGATGGAGATGAAGAAAAAACAAAATGATGCAATGGTCAGTGAGTTAGAGCAAAGTATTAAACAAAACAAACATTCTTTCTGATCTCAAGATTTTAAAATGTAATAATTTTGTGATATTATGATAATGTCACATGCTACATGCACACAAGTGCCATTTAGGTAACATTATAATAGACCATAAAAATGAAAAATAACAAAATTAGAACATAAAATGTCAAAATAAACATAAATAAATGTTATGATTCATGCAGGGACTTAAAGAATCCTTTTTCTCCCAATTGAAATCAAGAATTATTGCATTTGCTTGCATTCACAAAACTTTTTTGCTTCCCCTTATAAAGTTTCTAAATTAGTTCTTAACACTTTTTTTTTTCATTTCTTTTTGAGCAAGGGAACTCAATGGTTTTTGTCTTCGGGGAATGCAGAACCTTTCCAAACTAATGGAAGGACGCAAAAACAAATATCATTTTTAGATCATTATCATTTTTCCTCCTATCTAATAATTTTTCTATCACATCCCAGTTAAAAAAAAAATTATCAGCAACATACAATACCAGCCAAAATTTTTTTGAATAGTAAGTTTTTTTTTTGTTGTTTTTTTGTTTTTTGTCTCTTCTGCTCACCAAGCTTGCATTTATTTGATCCAAAGTACAGCAAAAACAGTCAAATTTGTAAAATATTTGTACTATTTAAACTGTTTTCTATTTAAATATATTGAATATACATGTAATTTATTGCTGTGATTTCAAAGCTGAATTTTTAGCATCATTACTCCAGTCACACAATCCTTCAGAAGTCATTCTAATATTCTGATTTGTTGCTCAAGAAAAAAAAAAAATTATGTTAAAAAAACAGCATAGAATTGTTCAGTTTTTTTAATGAATAGAAAGCTCAGAAGAACAGTATTCATCTAAAAAAGAAATCTTGTAACATTATAAATGTCTTTATCATCACTTTTGA
The DNA here is from genome assembly GCF_049309525.1 of Garra rufa. Classification (NCBI taxonomy): domain Eukaryota; kingdom Metazoa; phylum Chordata; class Actinopteri; order Cypriniformes; family Cyprinidae; genus Garra; species Garra rufa. The sequence goes on from NC_133369.1 coordinate 26,186,268, forward strand.
TCAATTTAAAGCATCCTTGCTTAATTTCTAGAATTTCTTTCCAAAAAAAAAAAAAGAAACATTATACTGACTCCAATCTTTTGAATGGTAATAGCTAATGTTACAAAAGATTTTATTTCAAATAAATGCTGATATTTGGATCTTTCTCATCACAGAATCGTGAAAACAATACACTTAACTGTTTTAAATATTGTTGATAATAATAAAAATGTTTCCTGAACAGCAAATCAGCATGTTAGAATGATTTCTGAAGGATCGTGTGACACCGAAGACTGAAATTCAGCTTTGATCACAGGGATAAATTACATTTTAAAAAGAGCATAGAGAAGAGACTTCTTTAAAAAAAAAAACATTAAAAACCTTACTGTTCAAAAACTTCTGACTGGTAGTGTTGGCTATTCTTAACCTTTAAAACATTACGAATTGTAGTTCTAGCGCTTACTATATTTAACAGTTTACAAATTTATAGCAGCATTTCTTTCCATTATAGGTAACCCAAGTGGTTTTCGTTTACCATGGCCCGCATAAATTATACATTGCTCTATAATTTGTTAGAGTCTTTTGTATGACCATAGCTCACTGTGTAAAAAGCATATCTGGGACACAGCTGCATATTTTGTTCTCTCGAGGACAGCGGGTATCTTATTTTGTCCAGAAAGAGCGCTTCAAGGTTTCAAAAGGGCACTTGAGGACACAGAGCCGATATTGTGTTACGGCGCGTCGTCCTCAGATTGTAAACTACGGTTGCCACGGGAACGTCTTCAAAGCCCATGCGTGCGGTCGAACCCCCCCCCCCCCCCGTAGTGAGCTAGTGCGTGCGCACATAAAGAGCCCAGATGCGGTCAAGTGCGCACTAGATTACAAACGTCTGTAGATTATTCCCTGGCCTTCATCGAACCGAGACACAAACGGTTTTGCATCAGCAGAATCATGTACGTAAAACTGTGCAATTTCGGCAATTTCACAGACGGCAAGTTTAAACCAAAACAGCTGGAGCCGGATTCAGGTGATGAATGTTGCGTCTGCTGTGCACCTCTGTTGACTTCCGCCATTTGACGGTCCATGTAACGAGGAATGTATTTTGTTTTTCTCCAGATACATCACCAGATATTCAACGGAAGCTACGCGTTTACCGCATCGTTTCGCTGGTTCTTTTTGTCATCTGCGTCCTGTTGCTGATTGTGATTCTTGTGCTGTTTACTAAGTGTAAGTATGGCCATCTTTTATATGTACAGCTTTGGACATATAAACTAGTATTGTATTCATTTAACCCTTTTATTGTCTTTGGGTCGTTTTTGGTCAAGATAAGCTATAAATACTTCATCGTTTTTGATTTGGGAAACAATTAAGCTTTGTGTCAACAATCTCTAAACAAGAGAAAAATAAGCTAGTTTAGTGCTAGTGTTTGGAAGTAACTAGTTACATGTAACTGCGTACAACAAAATAAATGTAACTGTAATCCATTACAGTTACTGAGAAAATTCTGTAATTAAATCACAAAGAAAAATGTTAGCAATTACAAAGGGGGTTACATAGAACCCTGCTGAAAAACCACCCAGCTAAAACCAGCCTAGGCTAGCTGGTTTAAGATGGACGTAGCTGGTTTTTAGCTGGTCTCCCAGCCTGGCCAGGCTGGGAAAGTGCCAAAAGCCCTCTAAAACCAGCCTGCTGTGACCAGCTAAAACCCGCCAACCAGCCTAGGCTGGTTTTAGCAGTTTTTTTCAACAGGGAATATAATCCACACACACATCGGGTGTGCGTTATTTTCTAATAATTCAACAGAATGTCGTCAATTATTCTTAATCTTAATTTCAAGTGATGAAAGCTTTTGAAAGAGACAGTAGGCTAATCAGTGTTGAGTACTGTAAGGTTAACCTTTCCTGCTTTTAATGTTTGAAAAAGATTAACAGTTAAAATCATTCATTAGAAATTTAGAAAAGTAATAAAAAAGTAATCAAATGTAATCAGTAACATTACTTTAAAAAAGAAATAGAAACTTACACTACTTATTACATTTTAAATAGGGTAACTTGTAATCTGTAACTTATAACATTTCCAAAATTAACTTCCCAATTGAATTTGAATGAAAAATATTTAACATTTAAAATAATATCTATGGTTTAACCCTTCACACATGCTATTCTCCATGATAGGGTGCAATGGTGCCAAAGGATGTAATTTTCTCCCGAGTAGTATCTCTGAGTTCTTTACATTTTTAAGTGTTACTTAATAATTGTTGAATTAAAATCACTTCGCTGTAATTTGAGATCAGATAATAACACATTTTTCTTAAAAGTGGTCTTTAGATCAGGTGTAGCATAATCAAGAAGCGATTATGACTTTTTAAAGGGGTTTCAAGGATCACAAGTGGGTGCAGTTTTTAGAACAGTAGATGGGTTAAAATTAGTACAAAAAACAATATAGCATTTACTTTTGAGAAAATGTGATTAAAAAAAGAATATTACACTACCAGTCAAAGATTTTTAATGTTTTTTTAAAAGAAGAAAAAGAAGTCTCTTTTGTTCACCAAGCCATCATTTATTTGATCCAAAGTACAGCAAAAACAGTAAAGCTATTAAATATTTTTACTATTTAAAATAACTGTTTTCTATTTGATTATAGTTTAAAATATAATTTATTCCTGGGATTTCAAAGCTGAATTTTTAGCATCATTACTCCAGTCCCACGATTCTTCAGAAATCATTCTAATGTTCTGATTTGCTGCTCAAAAACATTTGTTATTTAACAGCTTAGTAATAAGTAGATTTTTTCAGATTTCTTTGATGAATAGAAAGTTCAAAAGAACAGCATTTATCTGAAATAGAAATATTTTGTAACATTATACATGTCTTTATCATCCATTTTGATCTAAAGCATCCTTGCTAAATAAAAGTATTAAAAAAAATTATACTAACTTCAAGCTTTTGAATGGTACAGTGTATAATGTTACAAAAGCTTTTTTATTTCAGATAAATGCTGAAATGCTTTAAATATTGATAATAATAATAATAAAAGTTTCTTGAACAGCAAATCAGCATATTAGAACAATTTCTGAAGGATCATGTGAAAATTTTGCTTTGATCACAGGAATAAATTACATTTTAAAATAATATTCAAATAATCAGTTATTTTAAATAAAATTGTACAAATATTTCACAATATTACTACTTTTGCTGTATTTTGGATCAAATTGATGCAGAAAAAAAACCGTACTGTTCCAAAAATGTTTGACTGGTATTGTACACAAAATGAAAGATTCCGATATTTTCTTGCACTGACTAGTTGTTTCAAGATCTCCATGTTACTTTATTATGTCTCCACAATACAAAAATAACTAGTAACTATGGTGTTTTGGTGGAAATGGTGCTTGCCATGGCATTTGGTTTTATAGAGGATGCACGCTTACATTATTTTCTGAACAGTGACTGGGACGCAGCCATGTCAGGAAGTCGAGCAGACTGCCAAATCTCCACCGAAACAGGAATGTGACTTTACGAAATGCCAAGAGCTTTACCAAGAGCATTACCAACAGCCTTGTGAGTTTGTGAACAACAGACATACGTTTATCTAAAGGTTTTATTGATTTTTTTTCCTATTTGAAACTGTTTACTTCACTTTAGTCTTTGCTTTTTTCCCCACCTAAATGTTTGTGTGCAGTGCGCATGTGCGTAGAATGTGGCAAAGGCTGGCTGAGGTTTGAGAATACTTGTTACTTCCTGTCTCATAATCGCCTCATGTGGCAGCAGAGCAGGGAGGAATGCCAGAGAATGGGAGGAGATCTTGCAGTCATTACTAATGAACGTGTGCAGGTCAGTAAATCTGTAAATACTGTGATATTAAAACTAACAGAACTGATTCGCATATTAATGCATTCATATATGCTTTTTTACAATATCTCATCTCTGCAGATGTATCTGAGTAAGAAAAAAGGGAATTTGCACTACTGGATTGGGCTAAGTCACGTGGCAATGAATAGGACAAATGAATGGATGTGGATTAACAACACTGCACTGACAGTGAGGTAAGAAAATAATTATGGTTCAAAAGGGGCCAGTTGAAAAAAGTTAGGATTGTAACCATAAATAATGAGCAAATCATTTACAAAGATTTTTCACTTTTTGGGGGGTTTTTACACTTTTCCCCTTTATTTTTATTTTTTACATTCAGTGCGTTGTTTAAAAAAAATAAGACAATTATTAAAGTCCCTATGAATTATATCACCCTGCATTTCAGCTTCTCATCAAACTTTCTGTTCAATCAAATGCTCTCTAGAATCCAAAGTGTCCCGCCCCTACACTATAAATATATGGTGTAGCTGCGGTTGAAATCTGTCACTTGTTCACAGAATTTGTATTTTTTGTAGTGTGAATGGCACATAGTGCACTGTATAGGGCAGGGGCAACCTTTTTTACTCTGGGGCCCCCCTCCTTCTCCGGCCAATTTTGCAAGGCCCCCCTATGCCTGACATGTCATCTTATACTGTACTTCCACAGTAAAGAAAATATAATTTATTTTTAAAACTTATTTATTAACCAAAACATTTCTTTTGCCTTAATTATTCTTCTACTGCATGTTATAAAAAAACCCTCAAAATTCAAATAAAAATTAAATTAAAACTTCAAATATACCTTATAATCTTTAAAGAAAACCTCTGCTCAATTCTAACTTTTAAAATTATTTTACTTCAGACATTCTTTACAACTTAAGAGTACTTTTTCTTAAATAAGTGAACCTGCTCTACAACAGGTAGATACCAAAAGACCACTAAACCTATCCCTTTTAACTTGACTGACTGAATGGCTACTGTTTGTATCCATTAAAAAAATAATACACGAATTCAAACTACAGCAAATACATTCTAAATCTGTTGAAACACATCGATGTGAAGGTTTGATGAAGACGGGATCAGTGAACTCTGTCAGTGCGCGCCTGATGCTCATAAACACCGAGCCTTACTCCTCTTCTATGGGTGAGCATCTATTATAAAACACTCACATTAATTTGGACAACTAGGCAAATGTTTGTAATTTCACGCAAAAATACGATAGGGATCAGAGCCCCGAGAGCGCGCATAGTTTGTTTATCAATAGCAGACTTATGCGTGTCTCATGCACGACTCTGATTTACACGAGACATTAGGCACGCGCAAGTTCGTTATTATGACACTAATCGTTTTTACCTTTTACCTTTACGACGGTTTGCTTCATGCATGCAGCCGAGAGATGTAACATTAGTTTGCGTACAGCATTTGGAAGTTTTGAGCCGCCATTCAGTCTGTATTTAACAGTGCGATGAGGCTTGCTGCGCCTAGTCTGAAGCAATCAATCACAGAACACGAGAGAGGCTGTGCTTTTATTATTCTCATTTAGCGCATTAATAATGAAATTAAACAATTATAGGATAATATTTACATTAATTTTAAGATATCTCGCGGCCCCCCTGAAGGATCACTGAGGCCCCCTTGTGGGTCGCGACCCCCCGGTTGGGAACCGCTGGTATAGGGGATAGAAAATTTAGACAGTGAAAATATGCTTTCCATTGGGACAAAAGAAGTCTGGTTTCATGCTCTATTACGCAAACCACCAGAGCGTGCACAGACTCTGCTCTGGTCCAGAGATCTCTTGTTAGTGCAAAAGAACTTACCATAAAACATTATCGGACCTATTTGAATTTTACACAGAATAGTATATAGTGTAGCAATATGGATGAGATATTGGCTGCCATACGCCATCAAATACGGCTTCACTGAGGCCAAGCTGTGATATAAACGAACTGCTATTGGCTATTAAAAAGGGGGGTGGGACTGCTGGATGTGTCCTGCCCTGTCTTCCTGTTTCAGTTGAAAATATATCAGCACATAGAATAACACTGCATGTTTCAAAGCACTGTGGTGGACCTTTGAAGATCCACTGAAGTGCTTTGAAACCAAAGTTCCTTTCAAGGAAACTCTGTTTAGGCTCCAGGCAAGTCCTATCTAAATGAACAGGGAGATCCTGAAATCTCAAAAACAGCTCATTGAACTCACAATGAAATTACATATTTCAAGTTAGCAACAAAATCTGAAATGAACTGCCCCATGAAAGTTTTTTCTTTTGCTCAAATAGCATTTAAAAAACTTATTTTTCAGACTAGACCACCTAATGTTAATGCACATAAGTTATGCTATAAAAAGAGGAGCTTCTAATGGCCGCTGCAGTGATGCAATGACATTACCAATCAGTGGCTGGCTCTTTCATTTAGGATGTGTTCACACTTGTAATGTTTCCTTCGATTAAAGCAAACTCCAATGCGATTGCTTTGTTAGTGCGGTTCATTTAAGGAAGTGTAAATGCGTCCATCTGAACCCTGGTGCGCACCAAACAAGCGGACTGAGACTGCTAAAAAAGATGGGTCTCGGTCTGCTTCTAAACGAACTCTGGTGCAGTACGATTGAAATATGAATGCAACAAGGACCACATACTTCTAAACAAACCAAAAACAGGAAGTAAAGACAAGATATGACACTATGCGACATGACTTCATGAAGGGAACAAGCGGTGTATCCAAAACAAAACGAGCAAAGGGCAAACATGAAGCAACAAGGTGGTAAGGTGCCTTTTTTGAGCACTTTGTGAGTTCGCTGATGGTGAAAATAAAATCGTATACCTTTTCCTTTTTGGTCCAGACCAAATGAACCAAACGAACCAAACTACAAGTGTGAACACACCCTTAGAGGGTGGGACTATTCCGCTATATTGCCCGTTGTAGTTTTGTTGTTTTGTGTGTTGACATAATTTCAACTGAAACAGGAAGACAGGATGGGACATATCAAGCAGCTCCACACCTTTTTAAAAACAGCCAATAGTGTTTTGTTTATATCACAGCTTGGGCCAAAGCCTTTGAGATCAGTAAAGCCACATTTGACAACTTATGACAGCCACAGTCTAACAGATTCCCCATTAAGAATCAATGTTAAACTGTTACTAATGCAAAACAACGATCATAATGATCTCCTCCTCATCTCATTCATATATAGCTATAAAATATGGCATTCTGTGTATTGAAATTGAGATGTTTTGTGATCTGCACTGATTCACGCATATGATCAGCTCTGTGCTATCATGTCTCTGGACAGGAGCAGACTGTATGCGCACTGCAACAGTTCACATTACACAACACAAAACCAGAATTCTTTCGCCTCGATGGCATATTTACACTGTCTAAATTGTTCCCTATCCCCTATATAGTGAACTATGTGCCTTTCGCAATACAGAAAATACTAACTCTATGAACAAGTGACTGATTTCAACCGCAGCTACAGCATGTATTTAAAGTGTGGGTGGTGGGGTGCTTCAGATTCTAGGGAGCATTTGATTGGACAAAGTTTGATGAGAAGCTGAAGTGCAGGGTGATTTCTCAAAAATTGTTGATCTATATTGGCGGAAGTTAGTGACTGTAAGTTTTCTATATGAGAATTTTGTCATAGTTTCTTAGCACACTAGCTTATACATAACCATAAGGCTAACACATACATAAAAAACAATAAACTTTAATTTTGATTTTATGGGGACTTTAATTATACAATTATCTATTTGTTTTTTGGACAAAAAAATCTTTCTACCTTTTATTCAAAACTACATAAATCAACTATTTTGAAACATTATTTTAATATAAAAAGAGAATGTAGAAAATATGAAAAACCATTGCCTAGTTTTTGTGGTTACAGCAGAAAAATACAAATAAAATAGGAAATAAATTTAGAGAGGCACTTGCCAAAATAAAAAAAGAAAATCCATCTGTCAAATACAAACAAATATTTTAAAATGCTACTGACTGATTGTGGTTCTTATGCACGCACATAGATATTGGGGAGATCTTTCCTTTCCTGGAGAGTGTGCCATCCTGGCTGGAAATGAACCACCTGAACGTAGCTGGCGCCCATCAACCTGCTCTTTATACTTACAGTACATTTGTCAGAAGATGTAGACACCCAAACATCATCTGCACCCACTGAAATCACCTATATATCTGGATATCATAACTCGACAAATACTCAAGATAATCATCTTTTCTCTACAGATTCTAATCAGAAAAGGACACATTTGATCCATAAAGCACAGTTTTTTTTGTACAGTATAACTGCAGAAAATTAGCATTCTTAGAAAATATCCTGTTTATTTGTATTACAGTTGCACAAATTTCTAACCGTACTGATCATTTATACAAAGATTGTTTATTTGCACTAAATATGTCTAATTGTCACACAGTAATGTTCTGAATTGCTCATTAAATGTCTTTTTGTATTGCTTAATTAAACTTCCACCTTTAAGTATGTAACAATATTGATGAACAGTTCAGCTTTGTCTACCCAATACAACACGTCTATATTATAAAACACTAAATAACTTAACTTATTAGGAATATCATATCAGCCAAACATTGCTACTTGATTCTGAGGCATTTTTAGATATAATTGTTATCTGTGGAATCCACACTTTCTTCCTTTTCCCCTTCTATACTCTGCCGAATGAGCTGCCAGCATTTTATCGGTCTCCTCTGGCCTCTAGGCTTGCTTTTCACAATAAAATTGGCTTGCTGTGGATCATTTGCAGGGTCAAGCTTGCCTGTTTCCTCCTTAGTTGGTTCTCCATCCTTTGAAAATGCGGTAATGTAGCGTCTCATCTTTTGCACCAATGGGTCATTGCGATCCTCCACTCTGGAATCACAAGATGTTGCGAATGAGTAAGACTAATCAAAATGGAGTGTTTAGTGATGCTTTCGTACTGGAATTGTGATTCCTTACCGGAGGTACCAGCGTTCTCCAAGGCCAAATGCCAACCCACAGACGCCCAGTCTAGGCCACAGGCGAAACGGTAACCTCCGTTCGAGCATCAGAGTAGTGGCCACCACCTATGATCAGAGGAACAGATTTTTCACCCAGCGTGCTTCCAAAACAATTACTGTGGGATTGTACTAGTTTCAATGCCAACCTGGATCCTCCAGAGTTCGTCACGTTCCTGGGTGACCCTCCACTGCGTGTCGCTCATCATGGCAATCAGGAGGTTGAAGAGAAGGACGTAAGAGAGCACACTGAAGCAGATGTGCACAGAGTGAACGACTGGATGGGTGTAGAACGTATGGTCCACTGGCAAGTCTATCAAACCGATGCTCAGCTCAAACTGAGAGAAGACGGTGATGGGGAATGTGCGGTATGGCGGTAAAGCTAAAGATTCTTGAGTCATGTAATAGACCCACAAAGCTAAGGAGGTAGACAAGGAAGTTCATTACGTTCCATATTCACATATGATACAAGTATCTTTTGATGCAACTGCATTTGAACTAACCGGCAGAGGATCCAATGAGCAAGATAATGGACAACCACATGAACTTTGTCAAGTCACCAAATATCGTCTGCAAAAGAACATCCACACATGTCCGTTATAAATATATATTGGCTCTACAAACCAACAAGAGTGAGAGGCTGCATCAGTGAAATGCTCCACCTTCTGAATCACAATAACATAGGGTCCCAGCATCTCGAAACCTCGGCCGAAGTACATGAGATTGGACCAGCCAAGAAGCAAAGCCCAAGACATTGGCACAACCTCACACGCTATTCCAGTGGTCCGCAGCACACACAAAACCACAACCAGACACGCGTAGCTAATTCTGCCACAGATATAATGAAAGAAATAAGTTTTGTATGCACATCAAGGCTGAGTTTAATTGATCAAAAAACATACAATGTAATATTGAGAAATATTATGATGTAAAATACCCATTTTCCATTTTAATATACAGTATATTAGGATCTAATTTGTTCCTGTGATCAAAGCTGAATTTTCAGCATCATTACTCCACTTTTTAGTGTCACATGATCTATCAGAAATTATTCTAATATGCTGATTTATTATCAATGTTATTAAACAGTTGTACTGCTTAATTTGTTTTTGGAAGCAGTGATACTTTTTTCAGGATTCTTTGATGAATAATGTGTTAAAAGAACAGGTTTTTTATTTTTTTTTAAATATAGATCTTATACACTATTGTTCAAAAGTTTGCGGTCAGTCCTTTTTTATTAATAGGAAATTAATACCTTTATTTGGCTAGGATGTGTTTAATTGATGAAAAGTGAAAGACTAGAAAAGATTTCTGTTTGGAATAAATGCTGTTCTTTTAAACTTTTCATTCATCAAGGAAAACTGAAAAAGTATCACACGTTTCAAAGAAATATTTGGCAGCACAACTGTTAAGCATATTAATCATGTGACACTGAAGACTGTTGTAATGATGCTGAAAATTCAGCTTTTCTATTAATTTTTATGAAGTTAAACTTTGAAATATGTAAGTATGTGAACTTACAAAGTGACATGGAAGGGTCCTCCAAGGGCAGACTGTCCAAAATAGCGTTTTGCCCCCACTTTCAAAATACTTGGAATCTGAAAAAAATTCAATACAATTTAATATAATATTTTACATGTTAATTACATAATATTTCTAATGTCAAACGAAATTTTGCTGACCTCAATTAGCAGAATTGCAATGGCTCCTAAGACACTAACAATTTCTCCAATTAAACGCAGGTGATCTTTATTGGTCTGATAGCTCTCCTAAACATATAAAAAGAGATCAGTTTGTTGCAGACATATTTAAAAGTGCTCTGACATACAGAAATGTCAAAATAAAAACGTTTCACACCTTAAAGCTTTTCTGCACTTTTATGGTATGGTCGTTGCTCGCTTTGGTGAAATTCTCAGGAAGGTCCTCCAGGGGGCGGTTTATACAACACAAAGTGAATATGCTGATATACAGCAGATACACCAGCATCAATATCCTGCAAACAGATCAAGACAGCAACATCATTAGTTGGACTGAAATAATAAACATGCTTTCTTGTTTTTGTAAGGTGTCACAGCACATCAGTGTTATCAAAATAAAATAATAAAAAATGATGACTATGTGGAAAAGGTTAAAGCTGTTGAACAGTCAGCTGAAGAGAAACAGGGACAACATAATGTAATGGTCCTTTAAACATCCATATATCATGTTAGACTACATTAAAACATAATTGTATTAACCTTTTTATTTATGACATTACATTTAGATAATAGATATAATAATATAATATAATATAATAATGTGTACAAGAAACAGTAAAGCATGGTGCTGCCAATGCTTAAAATATTCAAATTACTGATCTATGTAATAAATATTTATTTTAAATCTGTGGTTTCATTCCCAGGGAATGAATTAACTATAATATAATATAATATAATATAATATTTTTACCATTAAATATAATTCATTGATCTAAAACAGACAAACTAGTAAACATTATTTGTACTTTATCTTATTAACACTGATCAGCAAAAGTTTGTGGATTCTGAAGAAAATGGCATTTAAGAAATATAGATATTTTAGTAGTTCAATATATAGAGTTTAATATAATATAATATAATCATATTTTCCCCATGAAATTTAATTCACTGATCTAAAATAGACAAAACAGTAAAAATTTTGTATAGATTATTTTTATTTTACACACAAAAATCTGAATTGTATGGATTCTGATATCAAAGGTATTTAAGAAATGTAGATATTTCAGTAGTTCATAATATAATATAAAATAATATAATATAATTAATGTAATGCACAAGAAACAGGAAAGCACAGTGCTGCCAATGCCAAGAACATAATATAATATAACAGGGTGTCTACAGGTTTGACCAAGTTAAATTTAAGACATTTTAAGACTTTTTAATACCATTTTCAAACTAAATTTAAGACCAAATTGAAAGTCCCGCAAAAGTCTAGCACAAAACTATGAAGATATTTTAAATTATTATTTTATTTAACTGATTATTCTTGGGAATATTCAACAGAAAACACTATTCCAGAAGAAGAAATTATTTTCTATTCCATGACAAAGTCAAGGCTCTCACACACTTTGAAGCCAATGTAACAGTGTAACAAACATGGATTTTGAGTCATGGATCGGATCATTTTTCGGATCAGCAAAAAAAAAAAAAAAAAAAAAAAAATTGTTTTTTTCCTAATTACTGAATGCTTACTTTAGGTAGGATACTTCTCATCCACAGCAAAAACTACTAGCTGAACTAAAGTTCAGTAACAAAACAAGAACAATTACACAAATGACAAGTGTAAATGAATACAACATAAAGTTAGTAATAAAATCAATAAAACTAGTATTCAGGAGGGGAAATTTAATAATTAATTGTAAAATAACTAGTGTTTCTCACTGCAGGTATTTATAGGACGCTGTCTCTTTAAGGCCAAATGCCCAAACCGAATACTGGCACGCATCTCTTTCTCAGCTGTTTCGGTTCACTGAAGACATAAACGACTGTTAAACAGAATACCAAAACGGGTATCAAGACATGACTTGGTATGTACGTTTCCGTTCAAATAGCAGTTAAAGAGGAATCAATCTGTGTGAATCGCGCCGCGCGCCTCTCTCTCTCTCTGCGCGTGCTCGCGCCAGTTGTGTGCGGCAACGTAAAAACATGTGCTAATTATAAACTTTTACTCTATGATGGTTAAACTTAACAGCTAATCTGCGATTCAAATGCGTGTAGTTGGGCGGAAACCCGCTAAATCTGGCAACACTGAGGCGTTGTCAAGCAAGCGCGTGTCTAGCAACAGAACAGATTTAGAACCTGCGCAGGAGATTCCCCTCAAAACGATAAACTTTTCCTTTTCAAAGTGTAAAAAATTTAAGACCCTTGGATTTAGATTTAAGACAAATTAAGACATTTAAAGGCCTTATTTTAGGACAACGGAATTTAAGACTTTTTAAGACTTTTTAAGGATCCGCGGCCACCCTGTATAATATAATATAATATAATATAATATAATATAATATAATTTAATTATCATATTTTTCACCATGAAATTTAATTAATTGATCTAAAATAGACAAACCAGTAAGTTATTTTGTAATTGTTTTTTTAACATACCAAAAAATATGAACTTTGTGGATTCTGAAGTCAAGGGCATTTCAGAAATGTCGATATTTCAGTAGTTCACTTGATTGAAACCAAAACAGCATGTTTGTTTATTTTTGAACAGCTGTAAATATTACTAATTTGTTAATTAAATAAAAAATAACCTAGTAAATGTTGTTTTTTATAGTATGTGACAGTAAGGCACCTGAAGTAATGTCTCCCATACAGATTCCACTTCAGTCTGACGAGCTGTCGAACTGGAGTCAACTCAAGAATCCTTCTGGCCTGAGACAAAAGAAGAAACCAAAGCACTTTGTTAAGAGCTTAACTGAGAACAGTCCATCTACAGCAATTAGATTAGATTTTTTTCCCTCAAAATAATCCCACAAAACATGTCTTTAAATCTAAATTTATATTGCAATAATTTAACATTCAATCCTTCGATCCATCACAAAAATCCTTTAAATTTGCGGTTTGGGGCTTGAAAGCGTGTTTTTACAGCACTCAGCAATAGCAACTGACAGACATATCTGTCGATTTAATGATCGCAGTGGCCAATTGGAGGCGGCTATGTTACAATCCACTCATCACCCAAAGTGCTGGTTTTCAGTTCTGCTGATTTCTACATGATCTCCTGCAAACTCTATAGCAAGCCATTTTAGCCTAAAATATACTAAGCGTTACTCGTCGTAATTATATTTTTACTAGTAACAAATCAATTAGAAAGCTCTATAATACAATTTTTACTAGAAACAATGCCAAATATAGCTGCAAGCAGCAATTACGGGGGCAAGCGCTCAAAAGGGAAAATGAGGAGCAAAGATGACAGGAACAGCAGACCAACTGCAATAATGAGTGAAAAGAAGCCATTTTAAGATGATTTTAGTCAAAATGACAGAAAAATAATGTAGAACGCCTACTGATATGATTTAATGGCTTATTACGCTAGACCAAACAGGTGGCGCTGTTATCAAATCGATGCGGTGTGTTTAGTGTGAGGTGACAAAGGCGCACACAATGTTTGGTGTCATTATGTCAAAGCTTTGCAGAGATAAAGCTTCAGAATCATTTTGGCACCCCTTCTAATGGACAGGTTTGACTACTTTAGTCATTTCCATGAGTACAAATCTTAATGTTTAAGCAAATAATGATATTCTAGGGAATTGTGTGCTTCTAATTTTATAGCAACAGTTTGAACTGAACCCTTTTATATTCTAACATGACAATGCCTCTGTGTATAAGGAAAGCTTTAAATTGAAATGATTCAGTCAGTGTGGAAGAGCTTGACTGGTCTGCAGAAAGCCAATTCGTAATCCCAGCTAAACACCTGTGACTTTAAATGCAGACCTTGAGCTAAAGACTCATCACCAAACGCCAATGACTTTTACATACACTTCCAAAAACTGTGGCAACAGAGATGAAAATGCTATTTTTAAATGCATTAATTATGATTCCAAATTTGTTGCCACAGTTTTGAAAGTGCCCTTTTCTGTTCAATATTTTTGTCCATGTAGTGCATTTACAACTCCCTGGTGTTTGGTGATGAGGTTTTAGCTCAAGGTCTGCATTTAAAGTCACACATGAGGTGTTCAACTGGGATGAGGACTTGGCTTTCTGCAGATCAGTCAAGTTCTTCCACACTGACTGATTGAATCATTTCTATTTGAACCTTGCCTTATACACAGAGGAGACATCGTCATGTTAGAATAGAAAAGGGTCCTGTCCATACTGTTGCTATACAATTAGAAGCACACAATTTCCTAGAATATCTTTATATGCTTAAACTTTAAAAAAATATATACTCATGGAAATGACTACAGTAGTCAAACCTGTTCACTAGAAGGGGGTGTCCCAATACTTTTGGCAATATAGTGTAAATATAGTGATCTGCTTGACTTGAGTTGTTCTGCTTCTTCCTGTCAGGTGTTGTTTGATATTGCAGTAATGTGTCCTGCACACACTTACACACCTCTTTTTTTTGACTGCTGACAATGATCTCAAGCACTGAGAGGTCATCTTCCCTTGAGTCGATCTCAGTGAGGTCATAAAGATTGGAAGACAATGGTCCCAGACTCCACTGAATAATCCGCCTGCGGTTAACCAAGTGCTGGAAGGCCTGCACAACATCCCCAAAACATTCCTCAGTGTTCTTTACATGCTGCAATTCTGTTCGAGATAAAGATGCATGTTTTTGCAAGACAGTTCTCCTACCACAAGATTGCCCTCCTTTGCAGCGAGTTTGAACGGTGTGAGGCCTCTGTAGTTTGGGACCATGTCTAGGGGGATCGCAGGGTCCAGATCTGCATCATGTGTCATCAGCAGATCAAAAACTTGACATGCTGTTGTTTTATTGGGCTGTAGAATCAACAGATGAAGGATGGTATTACCTGTGCATGAGAGAGAGAAAGAATTACAACCGCAGATGCAGATATAAATAACTAATTAGGCCAGAAGGATATTTTCTCTTACCCAGGGAATCCTGGGCCCGGATATTAGCTCCGGCTTTTATCAGCATGGTTATAATTTCTTCATTACCCACACAGCTCGCAAATGCCAGGATGTGCTCACCTATAATCACACAATTTATTTATGCATGTATTTTTTGTCATAGTCAAAGGAAACTACATCCTATTGTATTCCAATATATTTAGATAATTTCCAAAACTGAATACTAGAATAGAAACATCAATCTCACCAAAGTACAGAAGTCCTCCTCTTCTTTTGCGAAAGTACATGCCTGTGACTCTGGGGGTCGCCACATCACCTCCTCTTTTTATCAACTCCTGAACTAAGTTAACATTCTGGTTAACTGCGGCAATGTGAAGGGCTGTTAAACCTGTCAATCAGAGCATACATTCTTGAGTTAATAAACTGCATAAAATGTTTAAGGAAGTTTTTTTTTTTTTTTTTTTAAATGAGGACCTTGGTAGAGTTCAGATGTCATGGGCTCGTTGATGAGCTCCGGCGCTCCATCCATTAGCGCCATAGCCGCATCAAGATTATCACTCATCACAGCAACGTGCAGAGCTGTTTCTCCAAGTTCACCTAGAATGAAGACCCAATGTCAGATCCACACTGAAATTCTGTATTTGTCATTCAGTGTGCCAGGCAAAAAGTGTGGTTTACCTCTTTCAAAGATGTTTGTCGATGAACAGTCAAGCAGTTTCTTTATACAGGCTGCATTATTCTCCTTAGTGGCGGAAAACAGGGGGATGTCATTTACTCTGCAGAACATAAAGAGATGTGAGTAAAACAGCAGGTGTGAGCTGAAATCAGGATGTTTTTTGTTGATTTATGAATTAGAATTGCACTTAAATCTGGCTTAGACTTTGCCACAATCTACAATTTTAAAGAAATAGTTCACCTAAAAAAGAAAATTCTGTCACTAATTACTCACCCTCATGTCGTTCCAAATCAGTAACAACTTCATTTTCAGTAGGGAATTTCATCAAAAATATCTTAATCTGTGTCTTATGGGGTTGGAACGACACAAGGGTGATTAATTAAAGAAAGAACTTTCATTTTCATGTGATATATCATTTTAAATCACAGGTTAGACAAAATTAAATGTGTTAATTTAGACTGAAAACCAAAGTCCACAATCTTCTTTCACTGTCTTCCAATCACTGGCATTTCCTTGAAAATGTAGTTTCTAAATGTTTTACTTTTTGTTCTGCATGAGGAAGGTCTCGTCCAACATTTCATTCCATCCTTTTCTATGCTGAAGGCGGAACTTCAGTTGACTGCACCAATGGTTTATCTCGCCTGCAGCAGTTCTGGAGATGGCTGGTGACATGGTTTCTGGAGGAGTTTCGGACCAATAAGACTGGCGAGAAGAAATTGACATTGTCAAAATAAGCTAAGCCTCAGAAAAAAGCAATTTCAGCATGTTCAACTTAATATATTTTATCATAATAATTAAAAAGATCCTTTAAGAGTAACAATACTTTTTAACAATTATTACAAAAACAGTCGATCACATGTTTTTGTGCATTCTAATCTAACCCTTAAATTCGTTTTTTGATTTAATTTATTGCATTTATGATGATTCAAAATCTTTTATATTTTTAATGTTTTATTTTTACTATTACTACTACAGTGTCTACTATTATTTTTGACTAGAATTTAACATATGAAACACATTATTCTTAATGTGTTAACATTATTCTTCTTTTTCCAAATTTCTTAAAAATGCAGAAAACAACCTACTATCTACTTTCATAACATAGCAATCAATTATATATGCAGTTGTTACAATACTGTACTAAAGTTGCCAGCATTCAAAGCAATATTCACCTACCGTACAAAAATCCTTAATATGTTATTCCAAAGTTATTTTTAGTAATTGATGTACATGTTTGTTTGACTGTCAGTGGACAATACAAAGGTAAGCAGTCTGACATCAGTATTTATACTTATAGCTGAGTCTAGAAAGGAGGGTGGAGGACGTCACACAGGTGAACAGTAAAACAAGGATCCACAGAGGTTTAGGTACCAGTAAGTGACCCAATATAAGTTGGAACCGATTGGGACAGTTACTTGAGTTTTATCATGTGTCTTTTACCTTTATCTAATATAGCCTAAATGTTAACAACTTAATTACAAACTTTGAAACTTACTTTTCAAGAATTTAAGAATTTCTTTTTTAAAATTAATAGTTGTTTTACTATTTTACTAACATATAATTCTGAACTGAAGTGGACATAAATGGGCTTTTTATCACTATGAAAGTTACCTCTATGGAGTTGCGAGATTGGTCCGTACTCCATATTTTTCGATCCTCGCCTATCATCTTTCACTGCGTAACGTTCCCTGAAACAAAACCATACCAGTCAACAGTTTTAAAAACACTGTGTCAGATAAATGTACAGAAAACCTGTCTCAAACCAGCTGACGGATACCAGGATGTTCTGGATGATTCCAAACCTTCAATGGCCGGAACATTCACCTTTATGGAAGCACGATAACGTTAGGTTTTGAGGTACAGGCAGGGCCCAACGTCCGATCAACGAGCGTTTGTTCTCCTCCGCTGAACGCTAACACTGGAGCATTCAGTCCTAAATCCGCACAAAACCAGAGTCTTCTTCTTTAATAGCCAGCAACAGACTACAAGGCTATTTCTCTCAGTAATGTGGTGAAGGACTGGTCAGACAGATACCACCACGCTAGGTCAAGGCATAAACCGGTTTTCAGGATTATTTCGTGTTTCGTAACGTAACAGGACAGACCACTTATGGTTTGCCCCACTAAAGGTCGTCTAATGATGTTTTGCACGTAGTTCCAAGATGTTTACTTGTAGTGGACTACCAAAAAAATCTGTGAAACTGTCTGAACTGTCGAAACACAAGAGGTGTAACGTTAACGTTAGTTTGACGTAAAATATTATATGACATGACGTTTTCAACCGTCGAGTAACTAACGTTAGTTTACAGTTCTCAGAAATATTTCGTTTGTTTGTCGGTATACTTTTTTAATCTAACCGGTAACATTTGTGAGCAAAATTCGTTTTTTTAGTTCGAGATTCTTTCTTAAATATCTTTTTTTTTTAAGTAAACATTTTTTACACGATTGAGATGGCAATGGCTAACGTTATATATATTCTGACTTTGTCATAATGCCTTATAGCGATTAACAAACAACTATTTGCAAGTTTAAATTGGGTCTTATTAAGCAGACCAGTAATATGTAAGTTAGTTTTCTACTGGATGCAATTTTTACAATGAATAAAACACATTTCTAAATCATGCAAATGCTCACATTGCAGGGAAAATTTTAGGATTAAGACGACATTAAAGCAATACTAAAGAGTTTTTTTTTACCTTAAAATAATGTTTCCGAACTCGTGTCAGTGGTTCATCAACTCATAACAGGGTGAAAGGCACTTTCGTATTCGCTTTGCGACCCTCTATCGGCCAGAACAGCACTATGTAAATTTGGGTCGTCGGGTCGTGGTTTTGTAGTTCAAATGAGACTACAAATGCGACTTGCTTTACGGAAAAAAACAATGTCATTATTATGTTTTATTTCGTTTTCATATTTTCATGAAGTCTTGCAACATACTCTACCTTGTCACTGGACATCGTTATTTCCAAAGCCGGTGTTGTGCCCATTTTCGACCCCTGCCAAATTATTACTCCCCCGCCCCCGTTGAAATCGCTACCTGATTGCCTAATCCTAACCCCACCCATAACCCTAAACCTACCAATACTAGGGGGGTAGTAATCTGGCGGGGGTCAGAATTTGGCATGACACCGGTCCTGGATAGCCACCAAACAAATAACGTGCATGTGACGCGACGGTAGGCTAAATTATTTACGGCAGCGGTAATGGACAATTCCGCTTCCAACCTGTAGAGGGATTGCGAAGTTCTTTTGTTCCTTTAAATGCAATAACAACATCAGAGAGTGGCTCTGTATTATAGGGTAATTTAACACATAATACATAGTGGTCAAACAGCAGAGACCTAAAAAACAAGGCCTAATTGTATGTTTACATCACAAAGAAGAAATAAGTGTTTTGGTTAACCAAGAGAACCATGTTGGTGGGGACGTCAGTGAAACCTGATATATTTTTGATATCAACACTGAATGTATACATTTGCAAAAGTTTTACATTTGGCTAAACGTTATTAGGTAATGTGAAGGACTGGTTTGAGGTACATTTGGATGGTGTAAAAGACAAAATGATGGTCTTTGATGGTCAAAGTACATGAGTCATAATGGTTGGTCAAAAGTGTTTTAAATGGCTCAGAAATGTTGTATGGGATACTATCTATAGAATGCTAGTTAGACCACATATTGTGAAGTAATGAATGTTTTTTTTTTCTTCCAGTTGCCTCAGTCGTGTAGTTTTGCTTTAAAAACATATTTGCTGTGTGTTAATTTAGAGCTTCAAAGAATAACCTAATACCCAAGGTATGTGTTTTACTTTGACTTCTGGGAGTTACAGCACCTTGTGTTTTTTATGTTAAGACGTTGTAAGATTTCCATGTGCAAATTATTGTGTGTGATTTCATCCTGCCTACCACAAATGATTGCAAACAACTTATTTTGCTGCAATAATTTAATGGACAGTTTCAGTTAAGTTCACAGAGGCCAGAGTGTAGCAGGACTGCAGAGTTTGGGTCAGTATTGCACTTGCAGGATGCTTTTCACTATCCTATATGATACAGTACGTGTGATACTGTCAGAGCAAATATTTACAATAACCAGCAGCAATTCACAATGTGGGACTTATTAAGCGACCAAAACAAGTGAGTGTGCATGTTTTGTGCAACATGTAAGGGTAGATGACATATATACAATGTGTTTTCTTTTTCTTAGGTATTAAGTTGCTAAATCTGAGGAATATAAAGTTTAAAAGAACATTTAGTTTAGTTAAAATATAATTTTTTTTGGTAACAACTTACTGTCACTTTCGATCAATTTAATGCATCCTTACTGAATTTATATGCAGTTGAAGTCAAAGGTTTGAAGTCAGAATCTACAAAATATTAGTTATTTGACCAAAATAAGAGGGATCATACAAAATGCACGTTATTTTATATTTAGTACTGACCTGAATAAGATATTTAACATAAAAGACATTTACATATAGTCCACAAGACAAACAATATTAGTTGAATTTATAAAAATGACCCTGTTCAAAAGTTTTCATACACTTGATTCTTAAGACTGTTGTTACCTGAATGATCCACAGCTTTGTTTTGTTTTGTTTGTTTAGTGATAGTTGTTCATGAGTCCCTTGTTTGTCCTGAACAGTTAAACTGCCCTCTGTTCTTCAGAAAATCCTTTAGGTCCCACAAAAACTGTATGATTTCAAGATCATATGCAACTATTACAGAAGTTTCAAATGCTCACTGATGCTTCAGAAAGAAACATGATGCATTAAAAGAAGGGGAGTGAAAACTTTTTGAATTTGAAGAGCAGGTACTTCACTTATTTTGCCCTCTGGGAAACATGTAAGTACCTTCTGTAGATTCTGAAGGGCAGTACTAAATGAAAAAATATATGTGGACAAAATAAAAGAAAATATTCAAATCTTCATTCTGTTCAAAAGTTTACACCCCCAGATCATTAAACAAAACAAACAAACAAACAAAAACAGCTGTGGATCATTCAGATAACAACACAGTATTAAGAACCAAGTGTGTGTAAACGTTTTAACAGGGTCATTTTTTTATAAATTCAATTATTACTTTCGCTTGTAAACTATATGTAAACATGTTTTATGTGAAGTATCTTATTCAAGTCAGTACTAAATAAAAAATAAAATAAATGAATGAACATTTTGGAGATTCTGCAAGGTGTATGAAAACTTTTGACTTAAACTGTACACGCACACACACAAACTTAATGCATGCATATTTATAATCATGCAAATGAGCAAAATGCTGTTTAAAACAATTTTTGATGGCATATTAACAAGTCAACAGAAATAGCTGAACATGTAATCTCAATTTAAATAGTTATTTTGTGTATGTGTAGATTTTGTGTTCATTACCCCTATTAGATCATGTACGCTGATCTCATACTGAGAATCTCGTCCACTTCGAGGTAAAGCTGACGCTCACTGATCAGTGTCTGATATGTGTCATTTTGCTGACTCCGTGCTGTTCATGGGAAACAAGAACATTTCAGCAACGTGATGAGTGCACACTTTTGTTCATGTAAACAAATACAGTAGGCATCTTTAAACAAAATCATATATATTTTACAAATTTGGACAGTAGTGGAACAGTGGTGAACAACTGTACAATCAAACAGATTCAAATATACATCCACTTGATCATACACTCCCTTTTTACATTTTTTTAACACTGAGATCCATTCACATACACACACACACACACACACACACACACACACACACACACACACACACACACACACACACACACACACACACACACACACACACACACTTTTTTCCTTCATTCGTACTGTAAATCTGTCACACACACACACACACACACACACACACACACACACACACACACACACACACACACACACACACACACACACACACACACACACACAATATACAGAATGAGCACATCTCTCTCTCTTTCACTTCACCCACCAATTGTAATCACATTTACTGCAACAACTGCTTCACAATGCTCATATATTACAGTGTGACTTTATGCTACATTGTTTCAGGGGTGAAATAGTCATTTTTACAGGAACACACCTGCTAGTGGACAGGAATTGGATTGGTGGAGGGAAATTGGCTCACAGTAGCAAACGTGCTTTTGTATGTGAAAAGATGAACATCACAGGACTCAGTCACAGGTAAGCAATGAACTACTGTGGCCGTAGTGTGCTTGCAAAATGCAAAAACTTTACCATTTGTGTCTCTGAATAACTTGCTGCGAGCACTGTATGCATACAATACCTTATATATCTGTACATCAAGCATACAGTGCAAATAATTTTTCTTTAAGTTATTTGTGTCTTGTTTTCCAGTAAAAGTACCATGTAGAAAACAAGGCAAAATACTGATTATAAACATGACTTTTAGCTGTGTACTTGTGGTGGTTTTTATGGGGGTTCGGTTTATTGATCAGCATGGTTGTATAGTGAAAAATAAAACATCTGGTGCTCTTGACCACACGTGCCAACAAAGACATAACAGTCAGTTACCGTCCACTTAAAGTTTTTGATTGTCCTTGCAACTGATTGTGAAGGAGCTTTCTTTTTGTGTTCTTAAGGCTCAAGTTCATACTGAATTCCAGTAAGTAATGAACTGATAAGAAAGTGAGAGGTAGTGCATCACCGAAGGAGGGAGTAAGTATATGGAAGACGACAGATCAGCAAAGAAGGGTGGGACAGATGGGCAAATGACTCGTAATAAAACTCTTCTTTTTTTCACTCAAGGCTCTTTTTGTCATCCTCATCTCTATTCCAGTGTTCTTGTGAGCTGTGGATTAGATCTCCCAGCATGCACTGCTGTGTCAACACAACGTGGGAAGCATCAGACCTCCACATGTCCCTGAGTGAGGTGTGTCCTGAGCTGCTTCGCTGCATTTACGATCTTCCGCTGATGACCGAGCAGATTCACTCCTAGAGCCTGAACATCCCTAAAAGAAAAGTGATGCATTAGATTCACAGCACTCACACACAAATATGTGTTTGTAAATGAATGTTTCTTCAACTGAAATAGACTTTTTATGGAGAAATCTTATTGATAACCCTATATATATATTTAATTATAAAAAATATGACTCTAATATGACTCTAGACAAATCTAAACAAAGAAAAAAATAAAAACAAAACAATATTTCTATGTTTATTTTATATATGTACATATAACTTTACACTACTGCTAAGATAAAATAATTTTATCTTAAAAGATTGCTGTTTTTTTTTTTTTTTTTTTTTTAGCAAGGATGGATTAAATTGACAATTTAAAAAGTGACAGTTCACCCAAACATGAAAATTCTGTCATTAATTACTCACCCTCATGTCATTTCAAACCTGTAAGAACTTAATTTATCGTCGAGACGCAAATTAAGATCTTTTTAGTGAAATCTGACAGCTTTCTGACCCTGCATAGACAGCAACGCAACTACCACAAAATTTTTAAATAAAGTTGTTATTTTTGTTATCTACGCACACAAGAAGTATTCATTGAGGCAATGATGTCAAATGGAATATTTTAAAGGAACACTCCACTTTTTTTGGAAATAGGCTCATTCTCCAACTCCCCCTGAGTTAATAAGTTGAGTTTTACCGTTTTGAAATCCATTCAGCCGTTCTCCTGTTCTGGCGATATCACTTTTAGCATAGCTTAGCATAGATCATTGAATCCTATTAGACCAGAAGCATCGCGTTCAAAAATTACCAACGAGTTTCGATATTTGTCCTATTTAAAACTTGACTCTTCTGTAGTTATATCGTGTACTAAGACCAGCGGAAATGTAAAGCTGCGGTTTTCTAGGCCGATAACATTAGGAACTACACTCCCATTCCGGCGTAATAGTCAAGGAAGTTTGCTGCCGTAATATGACCGAAGCGGGCGCAGTAATATCACACAGCGCCTGAAATTAGATCCCAGCTAGGTAACTTCCAATGTGACCGGCACTAAGTTTGTGTAATTCCGGTTGTTGCAGCTGTCAAGAGTTGCAGCTGGTAAATTGCTAGTGGCTGGATTTACCTGTGTGTGATTAGCTATGGTTATGTATGTGCATTGTAAGGGGCTGTGATAGTAAGTCGAAGACTTACTCTACTACCATGTTTCATAGAATTCCCACGAAAAAAAAAAGCAATTCCGACTAATGAATCAATGGCTGGCTGCTCTGAACATAGATCTCAAAACACCGTTAGAAACGATCAAGAAATGGCGTGTTTGCTCCGAGCCTTTTGAACCAGATGACTATTTGGATAGTTTTACCGGTACTACAGCACGGCGTCTAAAGGACACGGCGATCCCAACAATCTTCAGTAACGTTACAGACAGGACAACGAGGAGCATCGCATGTGTGATTTCAGCTCAGTAACGGTGCGTTCACACTACAGCGTTAAATATGCGCTCAGTGCCGCTGGCAACGCTACAACGCCACTGCTTTGGGGAGTGTCAAATTTAGGGCAGAGCACGCCTCTGAAAAACAATGTTCACACCCTATTTACGCTCCATTGTCTTCTTTTAACGGCGGTTCGCAAACTAAACTGTAGCGTATACTAACAACATGCAAAGTACATTTACTTTTGCTTGACTTTTTCAATAATATGCGATTTCAGCTCAGTAATCCACCAGTTTCAGAAACACGCGTCATAATCTTGCCTTGCTTACTCTTCACAGCGATTGGTTGTCGCCGGCGTTTTGCGCTCGAAATTTGCATAAAGTTGAGGAATGCCCAACCTTTTGACGCTCTCAGCCGCTCTCAACGCTTTCTCCGCAACGCTTCCAATCCCAAAATGCACCACGCGACCGTTTACGCTCAACTTCCACATGAATGAATTGAAAACGCTCGCTTCGCCCCGCTCGCTACGTGACAGTGTGAACGCACCGTAACGGTGCGTTCACACTACAGCGTCAAATTTGCGCTCAGTGCCGCTGGCAACGCTACAATGCCACTGCTTTGGGGTGTGTCAAATTTAGGGCAAAGCACGCCTCTGAAAAACAATGTTCACACCCTGTTTA
This sequence comes from Garra rufa, assembly GCF_049309525.1. Classification (NCBI taxonomy): domain Eukaryota; kingdom Metazoa; phylum Chordata; class Actinopteri; order Cypriniformes; family Cyprinidae; genus Garra; species Garra rufa. The sequence goes on from NC_133369.1 coordinate 26,211,359, forward strand.
TGTTCCATTGTCTTCTTTTAACGGCGGTTCGCCAACTTAACTGTAGCGTATACAAACAACATGCAAAGTACATTTACTTTTGCTTGACTTTTTCAATAATATGTGATTTCAGCTCAGTAATCCACCAGTTTCAGAAACACGCGTCATAATCTTGCCTTGCCTACTCTTCACAGCGATTGGTTGTCGCCGGCGTTTTGCGCTCGAAATTTGCATAAAGTTGAGGAATGCCCAACCTTTTGACGCTCTCAGCCGCTCTCAACGCTTTCTCCGCAACGCTTCCAATCCCAAAATGCACCACGCGACCGTTTACGCTCAACTTCCACATGAATGAATTGAAAACGCTCGCTTCGCCCCGCTCGCTACGTGACAGTGTGAACGCACCGTAACGGTGCGTTCACACTACAGCGTCAAATTTGCGCTCAGTGCCGCTGGCAACGCTACAATGCCACTGCTTTGGGGTGTGTCAAATTTAGGGCAAAGCACGCCTCTGAAAAACAATGTTCACACCCTGTTTATGTTCCATTGTCTTCTTTTAACGGCGGTTCGCCAACTTAACTGTAGCGTATACAAACAACATGCAAAGTACATTTACTTTTGCTTGACTTTTTCAATAATATGTGATTTCAGCTCAGTAATCCACCAGTTTCAGAAACACGCGTCATAATCTTGCCTTGCCTACTCTTCACAGCGATTGGTTGTCGCCGGCGTTTTGCGCTCGAAATTTGCATAAAGTTGAGGAATGCCCAACCTTTTGACGCTCTCAGCCGCTCTCAACGCTTTCTCCGCGCCGCTTCCAATCCCAAAATGCACCACGCGACCGTTTACGCTCAACTTCCACATGAATGAATTGAAAACGCTCGCTTCGCCCCGCTCGCTACGTGCCAGTGTGAACGCACCGTAAGTGTAACATGACTAATGGCTATTGTTGGCTAACGTTACCTGTGAAATGCAATCCCTGACAACTAGGTTTGGGCGAACAGTTGGCTTAGTATTTGCTATGACCAAATTCCATGTGTGATTGCAAAAGAAAGTTATTGCGAACAGTCGGTGGTGTTTTAAAGTGAGTTTTGAGTAAAAGTGTACATCATAAGCCTGAAACTGTAAAATGACAGTTTGCATTCAAAATCTTTATATTATATATTGTAGTGGTTGCAGGAATAACTTACTCTTGCGACAGCTGGCCATTAGGTCCACTCGGCGTGTGACGTTTTTTCTAGTTTATTTTGTCAAACCGGAAAAAAAAATCTACTACTGCAGGATGCAGCATTGCATCCAAGTCCTCGTTCCAAAACCTCAGCTTCAGTGAATTCTGGTTCAAATTGATACGGTTCAGGATCTGCACCAAAGTAAATATCTTCTAAATCGTCTCCATGGCGAGGAACGCTGCCTGTGCATGCAGTTGGTCACGTTGGATATGTTGACGGAAGTAAACATTTCCACATGTGCTGTGTGATATTACTGCGCCCGCTTCGGTCATATTACGGCAGCAAACTTCCTTGACTATTACGCCGGAATGGGAGTGTAGTTCCTAATGTTATCGGCCTAGAAAACCGCAGCTTTACATTTCCCACCGGTATTAGTACATGATATAACTACAGAAGAGTCAAGTTTTAAATAGGACAAATATCGAAACTCGTTGGTCATTTTTGAACGCGATGCTACTGGTCTAATAGGATTCAATGATTTATGCTAAGCTATGCTAAAAGTGATATCGCCAGAACAGGAGAAAGGCTGAATGGATTTCAAAACGGTAAAAATCAACTTGTTAACTCAGGGGGAGTTGGAGAATGAGCCTATTTCCAAAAAAAGTGGAGTGTTCCTTTAACAATGTCCTTACTACCTTTCTGGGCCTTAAACATGTCAGTTGTGTTGCTGTCTTTACAGGATCAGAAAGCTCTGATATCTTAAAAAATATCTTAATTTGTGTTCAGAAGATGAATGAAGGTCTTACAGGTTTGGAACGATATGAGGGTGAGGAATTAAAGGATTAGTTCACTTCCGGAACAAAAATGTACAGATAATTGACCCCCTTGTCATCCAAGATGTTCATGTCTTTCTTTCTTCAGTCGTAAAGAAATTGTTTTTAGAGGAAAACATTTCAGGAATTTTCTCCATATAGTGGACTTCAACGGTGCCCACGAGTTTGAATTTCCAAAATTTTAAATAATAAGGAATCTTAAAGGGTCTTATCTATCATTTTCATAGATAAAGTACTATTTATACACTTTTTAACCAGAAATGCTCATCTTGTCTAGCGTGTACCGTGTACCGGTTCAATGCAGTTAGGGTATGTCAAAAAACTAATTTTCTTTGAAATTGTCCTACATCTTTTACCATTTTTTGTAAAAGGCATTTGATCTTTGCACGTTTACTTTGTAAACACTTTCTTGTTACCTCTGCAGCGATGTAGGATAAGTTGGAGGAGAAAATGAGATGGGAGTTTTTCGACCTACCCTAACTGTATTGAACCGGAGTGCACAGAGTGCGCATGTGCATCGCAAATGACCGAAGAAAATGACAGATCGTTTCGTTAGATAAGATCCTTAATCCTCTGTTGGTATCGTTTAGAGCCCTTTGAAGCTGCATTTAAACTGCATTTTGGAAGTTCAAACTCGCGGACACCATAGAAGTCCACTATATGGAAAAAAATCCTGAAATGTTTTCCTCAAAAAGCATAATTTCTTTCCGACTGAAGTAAGAAAGACATGAACATCTTGTATAACAAGGGGGTGAGTAAATTATCTGTAAATTGTTGTTCTGTAACTAATCCTTTAATGGCAGAATTTTCATTTTTAGGTGAACTAACCCTTTAAGTAATTTATATTGTTACAGAAGATCTGATTCAAATAAATTCTGCAATGAGTTGAAGGTTCTAGTTGAAGCTTTCGCACTACTCTACCTTTTTGAACCGAAGAACTCCGACAAAGAGCTAACTGCACATGACCTGTTTAATGTGATTATGTAATCTGTGAAGTCGTAGATACACGCATCGCAGAGCTAGTGCAAGACAAGCATTTGTGTTTTTTAGAAAATGACCTATCGTTTCAGATAGATAAGACCCTTATTCCTCAGATGGGATCGTGTAGAGCGCTTTGAAGCTGCACTGAAACTACAATTCAGACTTCAACCCATAGGCCACCACTGAAGTCCACTATATGGAGAAAAATCCTGGAATGTTTCCTCAAAAACCTTAATTTCTTTTTGACTGAAGGAAGAAAGACAATGAACATGTTGGATGACACTGGGGTGAGGAAAAGATCAATACATTTTAATTAATGAGTGAACTAATAAACACTACATCATTTGAGATATGGCAGGAATGACACCGTGGTAAAAATTGTAATTTCTTTTTAAAATAAATTACCAGAAATTCTTCTGTGACGTATGTATTTGTTGGACAAACAAAGGTGAAAAGTGTGTTTTAACTTACTCCATTGTGAGCATGCTCACTCTTTCCAGACTGTGGTACTGTGCTCTCTCAAACGCATCCTTATACCGGTCCATCTTTAGAGCTGTCAGCCAATCACCGACTGTCGTCACTGTTGACAGGTCAGTAGGGGTGGGGCTTAGGAGTGGCTGGGTGGGACTAAGAAAGAGCAAAATATTTCAAGATAAAACAGTATTACAAGTTAATATAATGTGGTAAATGTAGTTTTACGTAACTCACCGACTGTGTTCGGCCTTCAGGGAAGCAGGGTGGCGTATGAGACGGTCAAGGGATGACAGGAGAGAATCAAAGCCTGGTCGGTCCTGTCTGTCGGCCTGCCAGCACTGCAGCATAAGAGAGTGGAGAGCCGGAGGACAACCGTTTGGAGCAGGTAAACGGTACTGATCAACCACTGCCTTCATCACCTAGACAAAAACAGAGAGTGAGGATGAACACATTTGACAACTTTCTACAGCCTGGTTTGCTTACACTGTAAAACTTTACTGTAAATTTACAGGCAAATTATACAGTATTGTACTGTATATTTATAAACCAGTATGAGACTGTATAATTAACAGGAAGGCTGTAAAATTACAGTAGTTTATTGTTTCCATCACGCAAAATTCGTAATACAGTATCAGGCTGTAAATTTTGCATTATGGGACTGCAGCAGGGAACACCTGCTGTTAACAAGCTGCATCACTGAAGAAACACAAGAACTACAACTGATTTCAGCCACAGATGAAATCAACTGAAATAAAATAAGTCATTCAATCTCTCAAGATCTGAATAAGCAACTCCACAAACAGCTTTACCAGTCAATACTAACCCAGACTGACTTGGCACTGATTGAAAATTAACAGAGGTTTAAAAGTTGTTTTATTGGTAAAAAAAAATAAAAAATTATATATATATATATATATATATATATATATATATATATATATATATATATATATATATATATATATATATATATAAGGTTTGCTTTAGTTGGTAGGGGTGGGTGGATCGATCCAAATATCAATAGTATCGATACTAACGTTGGTATTGGTACAGGATCGATACTAGCCTGCTGAGATCGATTATTTAACTTATTTTTTCTTATCTACACTTAGTGCATTGCTTAATACATTTAACAAAGAGTAGATGAAAATATGCCGCTCTTTTCACATCTCGTATGCAAACATTGTTGCTGCTCCCCTGCTATGCTGTTTTGTTGTCATGCCATCACGTGACTCCAAGCGTAAGCGGATACTTTTGGCTAAAGGGATATATGGAGCGGTACAAATTTATTAGAGACTTTTTGAACTTACTATTTGAACTCATTCGTTTAATGGATCCTTACACTGAAAAGTTAACAGGGGTTCACTGGTTTAAGAAATTTCTGATTGTAAAACTATTCTTCTTTTTATTTGTACGGTATTATTTTCATTATATGCACTGATTCAAATTACTGGGGTGCAGGAGACGGAGCGGGTACAGGCGCAATCATCAAAATAATAAATAAGACAATACATGAAAATAATATGGTAAGGAATATGGTTCCAATATCCATCAGTAAAACAAGCTGTTTTGTACAGCTAAAGCTTGTTGTTAAACATTTTCTTTATAAATGATTTTCTATCAGAGAAAAACACTTAACATGCATGCACTTTGTGTTCATATCCCCGGCTGCTTGCACATAATTTGCATCATCAGTTTGGCCTTTTAATATGACTTTTTTAATGCATTAAGCCGTGTTAAGTTTTTGTTTATAACTCGATGGGAGGTAATGCTCATAAAACTATATGCATTGCTTTCGTATTCTGGAGTCCTCTGCTTGCAAACTCCTTTTAGAAAGGCAAAGAATATCCACATAGTTTTAAGGTGAATGTATATTACATTTACATTCAGACATTTTAGCAGACGCTTTTATCCAAAGTGTCTTACAAAAAGACCTAGAAGCAATCAGAATCAACAAAAGAGCAATAACACACAGCTATGACAAATCTCATTTAGCCTAACGCAGTACATATTAGATAGATAGATAGATAGATAGATTTTAGCCATATCAACATAGTTATTGTTAATACACAAAGTGTGATGTCATTTAAATTTATGTTTTTGAAAGGGAAACGTATCAGTATTGGTATCAGTATCGGCGATATTGGCCCTGTATTTACCCTGTAAAACTTGCAGTATCGCCCACCCCTATTAGTTGGGTTCTTGACCCTTTTAGTAACTTAATATAAATTTGCTTCTAAGCAATGGCAATATTGTTTCATAGTAAACATTTGCATATTGTTGAATGAAGTGCTTGAAGTAATCTTTTTTATAACTGAGTTGTGTTTACATCATGAAGTGGCTTTCCTAGTTTGTTTATTGACAGACATTCAATGATTCCTGAACTGTAAAAAATATCCTATTAAACAAATATCCCCATATTATTTCATAGTAGAAAATAAAGAGTGTCTTAACTCAGACTTTTAGACATGAACACTTATCATACCATCCTCAACAGTGGTGACAATAATTATTCAGTTTAATTAATTCAGTAATAACAAGTTTTTGTTGTTATTACCCAACATGAAGTGGTTTGTTAATTGTTACCATTGATGCGATTCATATGCTGGTTCTTGATGTATGTGTGTGTACAATGAACATGAGAATTTTTTAAGCTTTATATGGATTATAACTCATGCAGCATAATTATTATACGCTCACTGCAGGCATATATTGTCATGATCGGGGCTGTGGGTTTTCCCTCAGCCACCTGAGGTCGCTGTTCTGGCACTGCACTCCCTTGATTGTTTCACCTGTCTTTGTCATTAGCACTGATCACCCACATCTGTTCACCATCAGGACTATAAGTATCCTCACTGCTCATTCCGCATTCATGTCTGCATTGTCTTTAGTCTGGTTTGTTTTGTATTCTGGATTTCCCTGGCTTTTTGATTGTGTTCTAGATCTTGTTTATTTTTGTGCTTTCAGTTAATGTTTAGTTGTGCCGTGTTGGCCTTTTGTTTGTTTGTTTATTTTGTTATTATCATTAAAAAATACTTACCTGCATCTGGACCCAGACCTCCCTTACTCCAACGTGACATATATATAATAACAACTATATCAAATGTTAACAGAACAGCTCATAAACTGTCTCAAGACACAAGATCAGTTATGACATGCTTAACGTGAAATACTGAACATTGTCTTTTCATTACCACATGCATTGTTAAAGACAGAGATTTAACACATCTAGTCAATAGTCAGGAGCTAAACTAAAGCAAACGTTGATCTCCATGATGGTGGCATCATTTTAATGAATAAAATAATTATTTTTCAATAAGAGCTCCGGTAGATGTGTGACAGAAATAAAGTCAGTCTGGTTAGTAATGATTTACTGTTTAATCAGATCTCAAGAGATTTAATTATATATATATTTTTTTTATTTCAGTTGATTTCATCTGTGGCTGAAATCTGTTGTAGTTCTTTTGTTTCTTCAGTGCTGCAGCTTGTTAACAGCAGGTGTTCATCATTAAATGCTCAATGATGATATCATTATCTAATTAACTTGAACTCTGCTTCAGTGTTAATTTAACTTTATTTATTTAGAGAGCGACCAAATGTTCTCTGAATAGAGTTGATTTTACTCTGGGGATTTTACTGTGTGGCCTTTGCTCTTGAGAAATAAACATGTTAAATTCTAAGACCTATGTTTCCTATTACCATTTGAGACTACTGATATGGAAAAAAATGTACAAATTTTTAGGAAAAAATATATTCTGTGTAGAAATACAATTTAATGCAATATATAACACATTGTACAGATTGTAAATTTGTAAAATTAAGTGACATAACAGTATATTACAGTACTTACAGTACAATAAAATCATGCTGCCAGAATGTAAATTGAAATGGAAAAGCTGTAAACAAAAATTAAATTACAGCATGATACTGGCGACTACAGTACAATACTGTAAATGTAGTTTACAGTTGTGGTTCTGTAAAAAAACAGAATGTGGCTGGCAACCCAGCTGCCAGTATTATACTGTAAATTTACAGGGGAAAGTTTTACAATGTACAGCACTCTCTCCACCCTCAATACCACGACTGAAGTGAGTCCCTTGAGCAAGGCACTGAGCCCACAACTGCTCTCCGGGCGCCGCAGCAATAGCAATATGGCTGTCCACTGCTCCGGGTGTTTGTTCGCTACCGTGTGCGCGTGCTAGGATGGGTTAAATGCAGAGCACAAATTCTGAGTATGGGTCACCATACTTGGCCTCACATCACCCCCTTCCCTTGTAATATTATAAAATTATGTGGCATGACAGCATTATACAGTACTTAATAAAGTCATGCTGCCAGAATGTAAATTAAAATGGAAAAGTTTTACAGTACACTCTGTAAACAAAACTTAAATTACAACATGATACTGTATATGTAGTTTACAGTTGTGGCTCTGTAAAAAAACAGAATGTGGCTGGCCACCCAGCTGCCATTATTATACTGTAAATTTACAGGGAAAAGTTTTACAGTGTACAGTTGCAGAACATAAATCTTTGGTCACTATAACATAACTTTGGTCAAAAAAAAAAAAAAAGAAGCAGATACCAAACAGATCCACTGTTGCAATGCCAGCCATCATAGTGATTCATGTTTTGTACACAGGCGGAATGATAATTTAGGGGAATTACTCCCATAAATATGGTTGTCACACTGAAATATTACAGTTTGTATGTGGCCTTAGTCAAGTGTTTATTGAATGAGATAGAGAAGTGGACAAGTGATTTGGAGGAAAAAGGAACTGAAAAACAGCAAGAACTAAGTTAGAAAGAGGAATATGAAGGGGAAAATATTTAGTAAGATGTTTACATAGTTTTTTTTTTTTTTTACTACATCATTTGCTTCACAGGATTTTAGTTAAGAAATGTTCAAATACTCTTTACTGCAAATCAAAGTCTTAGTGCTAGTTGGCTTGGTTCGTGTCTTAGAAATCTTTATTAAATAATTCTTTGAAATCCCTATGAAAAAAGACAAGATTCAGATTCAAAGAAGCTGATAAGATAAACATTGAATGTACTGTTTTGTCAACATGTGGACACACGTTCATTGAGGTCAAGAAATTTTTGGCTGAGGGCTAGAAACTAAAACTTTAGAGAGAAACTTAAAAAACTAAAATCTCAGTTCTTACACAAACCCACACATACACTGACAACACAATGTGGTTTGTTGATGCAGATTCTCATAAAACATTAAAATAGCTCCCTCTAGTGTACATTTGGTTCATTTAATTGCTTTGTGACTGCATGGGATGTAAAGCAACTGTCGCTGTAAAATTTATAATGCTTACCTCTTGGTTGCTCATGTCCCAGTATGGACGTTCTCCATAGGACATGACCTCCCACATGAGTATCCCGAAACTCCAGACATCACTTGCTGAACTGAATTTACGATGCTGGAAAGCTTCAGGAGCTGTCCACCGCACAGGGATCTTACTGCCCTGAAGGACAGAGGAAATAATTCAATTAGACGCAAATGCGACACAAATGAACAAAGATGTCTAGGCCTAACCTCAACAGATCAAGAATGAAAAGAAATGAATTTAAATATATTATACTATATATTTAAATAATGTTTTGTGCATTTACAGAATATGACGTACCAGGGAAGCAGTGTAGGTGGGCATGTTGTGATCCAGACCTCTCATTAAACGGGACAGGCCGAAGTCAGACACCTTACAAACCAGGTTTGAATTCACCAGAACGTTGCGGGCAGCGAGGTCACGGTGGACAAAATTCCTCTCTGAAAGATAACGCATTCCAGCTCCAACACCTCTCACCATGCCTACCAGCTGCAATACGCTGAACTGATCCTCGTTTTCCTTAAACACCAACAAAATTACACACCTATGAATATGCATTTTTAATTAAATTTATTTTTCATACATTTAGTGTAAAACATCTCATCATTTTATAAAGATATATAATAATATATTTCATTTCTATAAATACATAGTCATTCTCTTATATATATTCTGTTATTTTCTTATTATATATATGTATATTTTTATTTATATAAAAAAGTAATTTAATAGTATTTAGTTGATTTTCCTGTCTTTTTTCTTACTATGAAAAAAGCACCAAGTGGGCCAATTTCATTATCTCTGTGATAATTTAATTTAACTTTTTTACTTGTATTTTTTAAAACAATACATTGTAATATTTTAATGCTATATAATTTAATCATAATACATCTAATAGTTTTTCACACCCTAAAAAACGTAGGGCCTTATGATTTCTGCAATGCGTAAAACGCAGACAGAATTGCGGAATCCAGTCATAAAAATGAAATTTACTGTATAACATAGAATGTCACAGAATTTGGATGAATAAATTAAGTCGGTCAGTACACTTTAATGAAAACATGACATTGATTAGTGTTTATAATTATTAAGCCGCAAAAATACTATTTAAATATGAATCCTGCAAGTTCTGTGTCTTTGTGTGAATGAATGACGCAGATGCACAATTTCATTTACTACGCACAGTGAAGCACGCGTGACGCTTGCCGCCTCAATATATGAGTCACTTCATGAGCATTTTACTATTTCTTTTGAGGAAAAACTATCATCACATCATACAACAGAAACTTAATGGTCTTCACAGCAACCAGTCAAAATAAAAGTTTAGTTTAACTTGAAGAAACTGTGAGAGAAATATTTTATTTAATGTATCGAGAGTTCTACTACTACTAATAAAATTATTATTAAAACATTATTTTTAAGGAATATTTGCAAGATAAAGTATTTACCAGAATGTATTTACAAGAAAAATGTAAATACATAACACAGTATTTCTGATAAAATAAATAAGTGGAAAATTGTTAATTAATTAGAGATGCTTTTGATTATTAAAATTTTATGAAACCATTAAAATGGAATCCAGTAAATGGGAAAAAATGAATTTGCTAAAAATAAAACTGAATAGAAAAAAAATTAATAAAACTTATTTTCATAGGACATTTAATAATTTGCTGTTAAAATGTGTAAGCTTCGTGATTTTAATAAATTAGACATGCTTTAAAAAAAAAACAGAATATGGGAAAAATTGAAAAAAATTTTTTATAGTGGCCTACAAAAGGCATCTAGGGGGCCATCAAACTCTGCGATAATTTAAGTTTACTTTCCTCTGGTCCTTTTCTAAATAATATAATTCTCTCTGTAAACTCTGTGATAATTTAACTTTCATCTTGTTCTTTTTAAAATAATTTAATAATATTATAATATATAATATTACTCTGTGACAACAAGACTGCACAACTATTATGCAATGTTTTATATAGATGTGAAGGGGCAGTTTACCTAAAAAGGAAAATAATGTCATCCTTTACTCATCTTTATGTAATTTCCAGTGCTATTTCAGTGTTTATGTACTATCAACATTTTTTTTCGAGTATGTTTTAGTAATTATGTTATTTGCTTTGGTCATTTTTAGTAGTTTTTCTTTTTTCTTTTTTTTTTAAAGAAATCTTCCATTATTTTTATTCATCTCTACACAATTTCCAATGCTATTTCAGTGTTTATGTACTATCAGCATTTTTTTAGATTATGTTTTAGTAATCATTGGTCATTTTTAGTACTTTAGTTTAGAAAATTCCCATTAATTTTTATTCACCCTCATGTAATTTCCATTGCTATTTCAGTGTTTATATAATATCAGCATTTCCTATGTTAATTTTAGATTATGTTTATGTCTAAAAAAATTAAAATAAATTTTGAAAAAAAGGAAAGAAGGGAAAAAATGAAACAGATTTTATAGTGCCCTAAAAAGGCATCTAGAAGGCCATTAAACTGCGATAATTTAACTTAACTTTCATCTGGTACTTTTCTAAATAATATTTTAGAATATTACAATGATATATTATACAAAAAGTTGTTTCATTTATATAAATGAAAAATATAATTAAATTTAACATCTTGCCATTTTTTTTTTACCCTGACAAAGGCATCCAAGGCCATTCTCCATAAACTCTGTGATAATTTAACTTTCATCTTGTTATTTTTAAAATAATATTATAATATATATAATATTACTCTGTGACAACAAGACAGCATTTATTTACACAACTGCTACACAAGGTTTATATAGATATGAAGGGACAGTTTAGCTGTTTATGTCATAATTTATTCATACTTATGTAATTTCCAGTGCTATTTCAGTGTTTATGTACTATCAACTTTTTTTTTTTTTCTTTTACATTATGTTTTAGTAATTTTGTTATTTGCTTTGGGCAGTTTTAGTACTGTTTTTTATTTAGAAAATTTCCATTATTTTTTATTCACCCTCTTGTCATTTCCATTGCTATTTCAGTGTTTATATACTCTCAGCATTTGTTTTATTTTAATTTTAGATTATGTTTATGTCTAAATAAATGAAAATAAAATTTGAAAAAAAAAGGAAGTTGGGAAAAAATGAAACTGATTTTATAGTGCCATAAAAAACTCAGCAATAATTTAACTTAACTTTCTTCTGGTCCTTTTCTAAATAATATTTCAGAATATTACAATGATATATAATACAAAAAAATTGTTTATTTTATATGATTAAAAAATTTAACTAAATTTAACATCTTGCCATTTTTTTTTTACCCTGATAACAGCATCCAAGGCCATTCTCTATTTACCTTTATAATATAACTTTCATCTTGTTCTTTTTAAAATAATACATAATAATACAATAATGCATAATAATTTATTTTTCCCGTAAGAGCAGGCACGGCCATTTTTAGCTGTACGAAACATCTTGCTTTGCTGCTTTATATTGCAAATTGCTGTTTCTTACTATATTATTTTAATGAATTATCTTAATTATGCGCACACTGGTTTGTACAAACAGTTTTACCATTTACTGCATGTTGTTATTCTTCTCATTATTTCCATATAGTGGCTAATGAACCAGAAATCTCACCCATAGGCGATGGAGAAAAAGGTGAATAAATGAATAATTTAATAGAATTTAACATCATGTAATTTGTTCTTACCCTGAGAAAGGCATCCAGGGGGCCATTCTCCATAAACTCTGTGATAATCCGTTCAGGAGGGGTGCGAGTGATCACACCTTCCAGTTTCAGTACATTAGGGTGGTCAAACTGTCCAAGGACTCCTGCCTCACTGAGAAACACATTCTTCTCACGGTCTGTCACTCCCCAACGCAAAGTCTTAACTGCAACCAACACCTCTCTACGACCCAGTGGCCTGTAGCGGCCACGGGACACCTCCCCGAACTGAGCTAGAAAGAGAAATTCAATCATTAGACAAAATTAGGTTTATTTTACGTGATTTACATGCTTTGTGTCAAGCTATCATTATCCAGCAATGAACCTCAACTAATGTACTAACCTGCACCAATGACTTCTTCGATCTTTAGGTGAGCAGGGTCGATTTCTCGTGCAAATTCTTTGACCGCCTCACTGGGGTCTTCGTAAGTGGAGGGATCCACGTAATATTTCACCCCGCCTGAATGAATAACAACATCCACATTGCGTTTCATCCACACTGATTATCTAATGACTGGTTCTGTCACAGACACGCTGCCAGGCAGCTCAAGTTTTCAGTAATACCACAAATATGTACACCACAGTCAGGACTACAAACACAAAAACTCCTGACACGGCACATTTATCATCCGTTGTCAAAATAGCAGAATTCTCACAATCCCCTCTTAATTGTGGTGTAGACATAGTACTTTACTGAATCATAGTTATTACGTAATAGCAATAATAACACAGTAGTCTGAATACGGCCCACTTTAGAAGATGAAAATATAATTGAAAAGCAAAAATGTGATTTTTCCTCTTCATTCATAGAGATGTACACAAATATGCACTGCAGTTCACATATGAAGCTCTCACCTCTGTTGCTGATGTATCTCTGAAGTCTGTCGCTGTAAGGGCTTTCTCTCCTTTTGCTAGTGGAAGAAGACAATAACAAAGACACAAAATTAATTGAAACTCTTTTATATGCAATAAACAGGTCTCTTTTTATCTACAGTTGAGGTCAAAAGTTTACATCCCCTATTCAGAATCTGCAAAATGTTAATTGTTTTAATGTTTTTGGATGTAAAGATATTACACATAAAATGTGTTTACATGTAGTCCAATAATCGTTGACCCTAGTCAAAAGTTTACATCCCCTTGAATGATCCACAACAGTGTTTTTTTGTTTAGTGATAGTTGTTCATGAGTCCCTTGTTTGTCCTGAACAGTTAAACTGCCCGCTGTTCTTCAGAAATATCCTTCAGGTTTCACAAATTCTTTGGTTTTCTAGCATTTTTGTGTATTTGAACCCTTTCCAATAATGACTGTATGATTTTGAGATCCATCTTTTCACACTGAGGACAACTGAGGGACTCATATGCAACTATTACAGAAGGTTCAAACACTCAGTGGTGCTCCAGAAGGAAACACGATGCAAGATCCAGGGTGTGAAAACTTTTGATCAGAATGAAGATGTGTACATTTTTCTTATTTTCCTAAATATCTTTTTTTTTTCATTTAGTACTGCCCTCCAGAGTGTTTTCCAGAGGACAAAATAAGTTTTTCAAATTCAAAAAGTTTTCACCCCCCGGCTCTTATTGCATCGTTTTTTCCTTCTGAAGCATTAATGAGCGTTTGAAGCTTCTGCAATAGTTGCATGAGTCTCTCAGTTGTTCTCAGTGATCATACAGTCATTGTTGGAAAGGGTTCAAATACACTAAAACGCTGAAAAACCAAAGAATTTGTGGGACCTGAAAGATTTTTCTGAAGAACAGAAGGCAGTTTAACTGTTCAGGACAAACAAGGGACTCAAACAAGGGACTCAACAACTATCACAAAATGAAAACACAGCTGTGGATCATTCAGGTAACAACACAGTGTAAAGAATCAAGGGAATGTAAACATTTGAACGGGTCATTTCTCGTGGACTATATGTAAATATCTTTTATGTGAAATATCTTGTTCAGGTCAAGTGAAATAAAAGTAATAAAAACATGCATTTTGTGTGATCCCTCTTATTTTGATAAAATAATTAACATTTAGCAGATTCTGAAAGGGGGCTGTAAACTTTTGACCTCAACTGTACATATATTGCACAATAGCTGAGGTAAAGAGTTTTGATGTACATACCTTCGAAACACAAACACAATGATGATCGCAATCACAACCAAGAGAAATGCTGCTCCGCCCATTACCGATCCAATCATGAGAGGCAGGCGATTTTGAATCTGCTTTGACTGTTCCTCTACAAAGTGAAAAATGGCAATATCAAATTAAATTTAAACAAAATTAATAACTGAAAAAATTTATATTTTATTATATTCACACAACTGTTCATAAGTTTGAGATTTTAGGTGTCTTATGCTCACGACGGTTGCATTTATACGGGCCAAAATACCATAAAAATCAGTAAAACTGTTAAATATTGTTACAATTTCAAAAAACATTTTCTATTTATATTCTATAAGATGCAATTTTTCTAAATGTAAAGCTTGAAGAGATAATTGTTCCTGAGACTACACTGCAAATTTAACTGTATATGAATATGCTTGCATGTTTGTTGGCTAGAATGATAGATTATGTGTGACATGTTGTTTTCTTGGCCTACCGATTGCTAGAGTGCTGAAGTAAATGGTGTGGCTGTAGGGTCCGTAGCCTCTCTCATTTCGGGCACGGATCTGGAAGGCGTAGATGGAGCCTGGAATCAGACCTCCGACTGTCACTGTGTTGGTTTCACTGAAGACGCTCATAGCACTGTCCTCATCAGACCCCTGCCAGACAGACAAAGCAACATCTCTGTGACAACAGGACAGCATCTATTTACACAGCGCTTTATATAGATGTAAAGGGACAGTTCACCTAAAAAGGAAAAAAAAATATATATATATTTTTTAGGAATTTACATAATTATTTAATCACCCTTGTGTAGTTCCTAGTGCTGTTTTAGTGTTTATTTACTATCAGCATTTTTTTTTTTTTTTTTTGATTATGTTTAAGTAATTTTGTTATGTTCTTTGGTCATTTTTATTACTTAAAAAATATATTTTTTTATTTAGATAATTGCATCATTATTTACATTATTTACATTATTTTATTTTAACTTTAGATTATGTTTTAGTAATTCTGTTATGTGCTTTGGTCATTTTTATTACTATTTTTTATATTTTTATTTAGAAAATGACAGTATTTTGTTTTGTTTTTTATTATAATTTTAGACTGTTTTAGTAATACTGTTATGTGCTTTGGTAATTTTTTTTTTTTTTTTAATTTTATTTATTTAGAAATAACATCATTATTTACTCATACTCGTGTCGTATAAACAGTATAAACAATCAGCATTTTTTATTTTAACTTTAGATTATGTTTTACTATTTCTGTTATGTGCTTTGGTCATTTTTATTACTGTTTTTTATATTTTTATTTAGAAAATGACATAATTTACTCACCCTCATGTTGTTTCCAGTGCTATTTTAGTATTTATATACTATCAGCAATTTTTATTTTAAATTTTAGATTATGTTTTAGTTATGCGCAATTTTGTTATGCGCTTTGGTCATTTTTATTACTATTTTTTTATATTTTTATTTTGAGAATTACATTATTATTTACTTAACCCCTTGTCGTTTCCAGCGCTATTTTAGTATTTATATACTATCAGTATTTTATTTAGTTTTTTTATTTTAATTTTAGACTGTTTTAGTAATTCTGTTATGTGCTGCTTTGGTCATTTTTATGGCTGTTTTATATTTTCATTTAGAAAATTACATCATTATTTACTCATACTGGTGTCGTTTACAGTGCTATTTCAGTATAAACTATCAGCATTTTTATTTTAATTTTCGATTATGTTTTAGTAATTTTGTTATGTTCTTTGGTCATTTTTATTACTTAAAAAATATATTTTTTATCTAGATAATTGCATCATTATTTACTCACCCTCATATAATTTCCAGTGCTATTTCAGTATTTATATACATTTTTTATTACAATTTTAGATTATGTTTTAGTAATTTTGTTATGCGCTGTGGTAATTTTTATTACTATTTTTTAATATTTTTATTTTGAAAATTACATTATTATTTACTCACCCCCATGTCGTTTCCAGCGCTATTTTAGTATTTATATACTATCAGTATTTTGTTTTTTATTTTAATTTTAGACTGTTTTGGTAATTTTTGTTTTTTTATTTTATTTATTTAGAAATGACATCATTATTTACTCATACTTGTGTCGTTTAAAGTGCTATTTCAGTATAAACAATCAGCCTTTTTTATTTTAACTTTAGATTATGTTTTAGTAATTCTGTTATGTGCTTTGGTCATTTTTATTACTATTTTTTATATTTTTGTTTAGAAAATGATATCATTATTTACTCATACTGGTGTCGTTTAAAGTGCTATTTCAGTATTGTCACGTTTCTCAAGGAGAGGTCTGGGTCCAAAATGCAGGTAAAAGGTTTTTAATGAATATAACAAACAAATAAACAAACAAAAAGGCCAACACGGCACAAACTAAGAACTCGAACACAAAATAAACAAAATCCAGAACATAATCAAAAGTCAGGGAGTCTCAGAAACAAGAAAACAAACATGACAGGAGACAATGCAGAACTGAAATCAGAATGAGCAGTGGAGATACTTATAGTCCTAATAGTGACCAGGTGTGGGTGATAGGTGCTGATGACAAGGACACGTGAACAATCAAGGGAGTGCAGTGTGGGACGGCGACCTCAGGTGGCTGAAGGAAAATCCACAGCCCCGATCATGACAAGTATAAACTATCAGCATTTTTTTATTTTAATGTTAGATTATGTTTTAGTAATTCTGTTATGTGCTTTGGCCATTTTTATTACATTTTTTAATATTTTTATTTAGTAAATGATATCATTGTTTACTCCTGTGATATTATTTAGACACTGTTATAGTTACAGTTACATTTTGGACATTTTGTTATGTGCTTTTTTATGTGTCTATTTAGCTTTAGTTTAGTTTATTTCAGTTTTAGTAATTGAAGTACTTCATGCAAGTTTAATTTAATGAAGTGTTTTAAACTTATATAACAAAAGATTTTTAGTAATGTACCGATCACAATTTTTCTTTTTTGGGGTGATCTGTTCCTTTAATACAGGGGTGTCAAACTCAGTTCCCAGAGAGTTTCGCTCCAACTCCTATAAAACACTTGAACCAGCTAATCAAGGTCTTCAAGGTCTTAAAATCTAAAGAAAGGTGCATGTTGGAGCAGGACTGTGGCCCTCCAGGAGTTGAGTTTGACACCCCTGCTTTAATATTTTGCATATATAACAGTATTGACCTTGTCGTAGTATCGGAGCTGATATTCCAGGATGTCACCATTGGGCCGGTCGGGCTGAGGCCAGGACAGTGTGATGGAGTCATGAACTCTGTTCAACTGGTGCAGCATGGGAACCTCAGAAGGCACTGAAACACAAAAATGTAATTATACAAGTGACCACATGGAGGCTCATCACTTCATAAATAAGCATCTGCTTTTTAACTGCTCTGAATGCTTTAGATACTCAACACCATGCTCATTATAAATGCTTTTTATTTATTAAGCGCACCAATACACACGTGGATTCACATGTAGGTCTAAATAAGCCATTTGCATCATGCTTTGGTGCGTGTTTGACGGTTAGTTAGACATTGCTGAAACCTCATCCGTGTTAATGAGGTCATGAGTTAACCATTCTCCACTCCCGCCCTCTTCCCAGCCCCCTGACCCCCTTCGTCTCTGACAACCGATGTCTCTGTCTGTTAATCATTCAAGTGGAAGCACACGGATAGGTGACTTTATTTTGTTCAATAAGCAGCACTGAAAGCTTAAATAACGGTAAAGTTATATAAACTAGTCATACACAGGTCTGCAGAATCCATCTGCGCTACTAAAGATAGAAAACAGAGACAGAGCGAGAGAGAGGGACATCTGAATTGCGCCTTTTGTTTCCAAAGTTTCTGTGGCCTGCCACATTGATTATCCTCCCTCCATTCTTCATCTCTTTCCGTCCCTCTAGTTGCTTTCTTGACCATTATGTGAAATGACAGCATATCGTGACCCAAAGCCACCTGGGTCCAGATAGCAGATGAAGAAAAATTATGAAGAAAAGAGAGAGACGGATGGAAAGACTGATCGTGGGTAGAGAAAGCGAAAGACAGGGGTGAAGGCAGAAGACAGACTGAGAAAAACATAGATACACTGAGCAAACACACACATATTGTGGACAGTGCCAGGCTAGCATACATCTGCTTTTCTCGTACCTGATTGGCTGGTGGTGAAGTTGATGCTGGCGAACTGAGGTGGAAAAGGGCTCAGCGCTGACACTTCATTTATTGCTTGAACCTGTAAAATCATA
Source organism: Garra rufa (assembly GCF_049309525.1). Classification (NCBI taxonomy): domain Eukaryota; kingdom Metazoa; phylum Chordata; class Actinopteri; order Cypriniformes; family Cyprinidae; genus Garra; species Garra rufa. The sequence continues at coordinate 26,230,165 of NC_133369.1, forward strand.
CAAAGCTCAAATTGCAGCTCCATGCACATAAGCTGCATTAAGGCATAATAATGTGCATCGTGTGGAAGCATATGGAAAGGCTGAGTATTTCTCAGAGTAGGTTTATTTTTTGTAGGTCAGTTTCTGTATGAGAAATTATACAACTGTTTAAAATTTAGGGTTGGTAATATGATTCTAAAAAAAAAACCTATTGTGCTCAAAAAGGCTGCATTTGTTTGTTTAAAAATACAGTAAAAACAGTATTATTGTGAAAAACAATTTACATGCACTTGTACCTAGTACTGTGTTGTTACCTGAATGATCCACAAACAGTTAAACTGCCTGCTGTTCATCAGAAAAATCCTTCAGGTCCCACAAATTCTTTGGTCTTTCAGCATTTTTGTGTATTTGAACCCTTTCCAACAATTACTGTATGGTTTTGAGATCCATCTTTTCACACTGAGGACAACTGAGGGACTCATATGCAACTATTACGGAAGGTTCAAATGCAACTGATGCTTTACAAGGAAAAACCATGCATTAAGAGACAAAATTTGAAGATCAGGGCAAATTTTACTTATCTTCTAAATCTTCTGTACCCTCTGAAGGGCAGTACTAAATGTAAAAATGTGATATTTAGGCAAAATAAGAAAAATGCACACATCTTAATTCGGATCAAAAGTTTTCACCCCCAGCTCTTAATGCATGGTTTTTCCTTCTGGAGCATCAGTGAGTGTTTGAACCTTCTGTAATAGTTTCATACGAGCCCCTCAGTTGTCCTCAGTGTGAAAAGATGGAACTCAAAATCATACAGTCATTGTTGGAAAGGGTTCAAATAAACAAAAATGCTGGAAAACCAAAGAATTTATGGGACATGAAGGATTTTTCCTGAAGAACAGCAGGCAGTTTAAGTGTCAGGACAAACAAGGGACTCGTGAACAACTATCACTAAACAAAAAAACAAAAACAGCTGTGAATCATTCAGGTAACAACACAGTATTAAGAATCAAGTGGATGTAAACGTTTGAACGGGGTCATTTTTATAAATTCAACTATTATTTTCTCTTATGGACTATATGTAAACATCTTTTATGTGAAATATCTTATTGAGGTCAGTACCAAATAAACAATAAGATGCAATTTGTATGATGCCTCTTATTTTGGTAAAATAATTAACGTTTGGCAGATTCTGAATAGGGGATGGAAATATCATTGATATCACTACTGCTACTCAAGTCTCCATTAAATGCATTTTCCCTCAATTTTAGCCATTAATTATAGCCATTCAATATTATAGTATAACTAAAAGCCATTATTTTTAACATTTAATATGCTTTTTAAACTATACAGTATGCATAAACTATAAATTGAATATAGATTAATCTTTATTATTTCAACCAAAGACAAGTAGCAAGCAGAGCAGTGAGTGATTCCTCCTTTTATTTTGTTCTTTGATCTACATCAATGACAGACTACAGAAGGTTTCACTTTAAAAGCAGTACTGTCTCTTTAAAACCTGATGCACATGGCACAGATGGGACACACATCTGATTTTCTCCTAGTTCTTTTCAGTTATTTATGGCATTTTAGGACTATGTTTACGAGGTCACTCGTCATATATAAGCATATGGGCAAGACTTCCCGCTATAGGGGAATAACAACTTGCAGTAAATGGTAAAACTGTTTGCATTACAAACCAGTGTGTTCATAATACTATGGTAAAACACACCAATTTGCAATATCAAGCAGCAAAACAATCTGTTTTATAAAGCTAAAAATAGCTGGACGCGGATGAGACCAGAAGCCAGACCCATAAAGTTTACAAATGGCGGCGCCCACTCCTACGAAACTGAATCCTCTTATTCTATAATGTAATTCCACTATGAGACTCTGGGTCTATATAGGTATTTACCTGTATGAGGTAGGTGACCCTAGTGAGCAGGTTTTTGAGGGTGACTCTTGTCTGCTTTAAGCCATTTTGAGAAGGGGAAAAAGTGACAGTATCTCCACACCAGGAACACATGCTTGGTGGCGTGTTAGTTGCAGACGGGCAGATTCGACACACCACCCCATACCACACTTCACTCCGACCGCCCATGTTTGCAGGAGGTCTCCAGCGCAACGACACGCCGCCCTCTGAACTCTCATACTCCCATGACAGAGACACCGGCGCTGACGGAGGGCCTGAGAACGAAAACCTGAGGTTATTCACAAACACCATAAGTGCTCACCAGCTCCTGAAACGTTTAATTATTACCCGCTGTAAACTAAAATGAAAACAGAAATTGATTTTGCTTAATTTGTTTTGCTGGAATGAGCTGCCAAGCTCCACCTGAACTGCTGAGACTATCACAACTTTAAAGAAGTAGCTGAAGACAAAACTCTTTTGCAAACATTATCCACCCCACAGCCTTAAACCAATGCATTTGCAAAAAATACAAATAAAAAATAAAACTTCTCTGCATGCCTCTTCTTCTCCAACTTGCTTCATAATTTAGTTGTCAAATAAACCTGTCATTGTATATCATAAATATTGTTGGCGTCTTGGCAAATGGCTTTTGTTTCACTTTTGTAAGCTGCTTTGAATAAAGAGTTTTTCTGAATGCATAAAAGTAAAGGTAAAGTGTTTGCTATATTTTAGAATAAATGAACAGATTCGAACAATAAAAAGGTTTCATATCATTGACCAAATGGGTTTTTGGCACAACTACCCACTTTTTATACCAGCTATCAACCTTTTTCCTATGCACCACTGCGCTTTGCGTGAATTATGCCACTAACTTCCATTACACTGTAAACAATCAGCAAGAGGTTTGCTCTATAAAACACAAGATAAGCATTTTAAAAAACTGGGCAGAATGAGGTGACATTATTCTACTCATTCTTCAACCATCAGTCATCAAAAGTAAATTAAAAAAGTAAAAGTGTAAAAGCCTTAACAAATAACTTTCAACATACCATTAATAACCCCAAAAGCTTGCTTATTTCCGCAACAATACCATGCACAAGATAAATATCACAGCAGTAATATATAGTCTATATTATATAACATATAAGTGTGTAAGCTGCTAAATCATATAGAGAAAGCTTTAGTAAGCAGGAAAGGGCGCAATATTTTGACAAACTAAAGTTAATAGGTGGTAAAGTTACGTAGGAGCAGTATTAAGATATTAGCCTAATATTTCACCTATCTGACCGAAAACGATAAGAACAAACACAAATGTTGTGAAGGTTCTTGCCCTGGAAATCCTGGTTCAGTTTGACCAACCACAAATGGCTTTTGTTTCTCAGACAGTTTTTTGCACTCGTCTTGATTTGTTTTTGGCAGTCTAGTACTCCAAATGTTTTTTCTGCTCTGGTCGATTAGTACAGCCCAAAACATGACAATAACTGACCATTTTCAGCAGCAAAAATCAGTAAAATATGTGAGTTTTGTTCGGTTCAGTGCCATTGTTTACGTTCGGTGCCGCCAATATGGCCAATTGATAAGGCGTCTATTAAAATGCATTTAGAATTCCCACAAAATGTAAGATAAGGGGGCAAAATCATCTGCGAAGTGACTTACATTTTGGCAGAGGCAGTAGTGAAGTATTTTTACTCTGCTTTCATAGTACTTTTCAAGACTTGTCTGTTTCATATTAAATACCAATTAATACTTAATTACATTAGAAATCTATTACTTTTTTTACTTTTACTCAAGTAAAAATAATTAAAATATTTACTTGAGTACTACATTTTTAATGTTCTTAAGTATTAAAAGTAAAAAACAACTTATTTATGAAATGTAGTGCAGTAAAAAGTACAATATTATGCTTTAGAATCTAGTAAAGTAAAAGTTTTCAAAAGAAAACACACACACACACACACACACACACACACACACACACACACACACACACACACACACACACACACACACACACACACACACACACACACACACACACACACACACACACACACACACACACACACACACACGCACAGAGTGCAAATACTTTTTAAATTTACTTGAGTAAAGTCAAAATACTTCACTACTGTCCACCTCTGCATTTTATACACAACAGTTCTTGTTTTGCTGTATTTCAACAATTAAAGTAGTTCTAAAACAGCACTGTTTTGCATCTCTGAGCAACACACGATGGTGTTTCCTTACTGAATCAATCAGGCATTTGAATGAAACCTTGAATGAATGACTCAAAGACTCACTCATGCAGTGATTTGCCGCCACATACTGGCGATTTTAGGTTTATATTGAAAGTATATTTTTTATTTTTTTTCCCTCTAAATCATTATAAATACCAGTATTCTTTGTTTTTTTAAACATCAAAACACTAACTACGGATTTGTAACTGCAGGTAAAATGCATTCATGTCCTGCATTTAAGGGAGAAGTTCACCTCCAGAACACAAATTTACAGATAATGTACTCACCCCCTTGTCATCCAAGATGTTTATGTCTTTCTTTCTTCAGCCATAAAGAAATTAGATTTTTTGAGGAACACATTTCAGGAACTTTCTATGTATAGTGAACTTCTATGGTGCCCCGAGTTTGAACATGCACAATGCAGTTTAAATGTGGCTTCAAATGATCCCAAATGTGGTTGTAAACAATACCAGCCGAGGAAGAAGGGTCTTATCTAGCGAAAGGATCTTCAAAATCGTCCTACATCCCTGTTTTACCTTTTTTGTTAAGGGTGTTTGATCTTCTTTGCATGTTCATGTGCAAACACTAGGTCGGTACTTCTGCAACGATGAGTTCAGGCTAGTCTCAGCCTCAGACGTCACACCGACGGAACATTGGCTAAACGTCTGATGCATATGGTACACTTAACTGGAAACACTTCAGGAATGTCGAAGTTGTCCTCTGATTAGTTGAATTTGACCGGATTTCCGGGAGACGCGAGTGTCGCGTTTATTTTCGGTCCGCCGGAAACAAAGCACAGACTGATTTAATCAGCGTTTTGCTAAAAGGTGCTTATGCCAACGCCATTGTTGTTATACACACTTGCGACGTTCGCGAACAATTTACTGACTTACTGCTTGTTCTCCCTCTTCTTTGTTAACTTTCAATGTTGGTTATTTCAGTGACTGACTTGTTGCACACCAGTCTGTTGTTGTGGGGGCATTTCCACGCACAGAAACGTGACGCTGAACGAAACGAACTGTGATTGGTTGTTTGACATGTCGGTCAAATGGCCTTATGGGCGGGTCTTGGCCAATGAAAGCTGCCATGAATTCCAGACCTTCAGCCATCAGTCTGAAGGTCTGGCTACACGAGACTAAGTTCAGGCAGAGCAAGACAAGATGAGCATTTGAGGTAAAAAAAAATATATTTATATATATAAATCGTAAAAAAGAAAATTAAATAAAAAATTGGTTTCGGTAGGTAAGACCCTTCTTCCTCGACTAGGATCGTCTACAACTGCATTTGGGATCATTTGAAGCCGCATTTAAACTACATTTTGGAAGTTTAAACTATAGAAGTCCACTATATGGAGGAAAAAAAAACTGACATGTTTTCCACAAAAAACAATTTCTTTACGACTGAAGAAAAAAAGACATGAACATCTCGGATGGCAAGAGGGTGAGTACATTATTTCAAAATTTTTGTTCTGGAAGTGAATTTCTCCTTTAACAGTCTGTGTGAATCCATCTAAATGCCACTTCAGATGCAGATTCTGTGTCACCTCTGCAATTTAAACACACATTTTGTTAATATACTGATTTCATTTGATTGGTAACAGCCATATAGTGTCTTACTATTTGAATTTATTGATTAAATTTAAGAATGTGGCACATACAATGATGAATACCTTTAACTAGGTTAGAGAAAATTGGCCTTATAAAGGTAAAAATGCCCATAAAAGGTAAAAGTCAATTTAAACTTTTTTGAAAAGTTAATTTATGTTACTGCTGCAAATGAACCACCACAAGGAATATAAAAAATATCAAAAGCTTTGGGATTCAGCTGTCCACCGCGATCCTAAACTTGTCAAAGTACCAGCCCAACAACGGTCCGTGTAACGGTTTGCAGTTCTTTGTTCAATTTGCGCCATCAAAATTAACCAGATAAAAACTGGCTTCAAACTTTCATTTTTCAAACTTTCTTTTTTTTTTTAAATACCTCACAAACAGATATTTGTCTCTCTGTTTAATTTTCTGTTCTACAAGTTTAGGTTGAAGCATCCGAATAAGATTTTTGATCACATAAAACATGACTCATTATTCTAACTTTGCGCTCGCGGTTGGTCCGTACCATTACTGCCGGGGGAGGAGAAGTAGCCTACAGCCAGAGCGCTGACGCTTTATGTATTGGAATGAGGTTCATTGATTTGACCATGCAATAATTTAATGGATACTTCAGAACTAGTGGTGTAGTGCAGGGTATACATAGGTATACGGCGTAGGCCTATACCCACTTTATCAGTCGCCTTCCGTTCCGTATATCCTCTCCTAAATCCACTCTGATGCGCATCAGTAGTGCCCTGCATTAGCCCAAATCCACCACCTGGATAGCTAAATCACACCCTCTACGTCCACTCCTCCACCCCAGATTGTGCGAGTGCATAATACGCAAGAATATGTCAGGGGAGGCGCGGGAAAATAATTATTATTATCGATTACTAATTTGGATCAGTATATTGCAACGAAAACATTACCTTAACAATGAAAAGAATCTGTTTTTTTTTTTGTTTTTTTTACTATTGGAACTTTTTTTAAACCAGCAAGTGAATAATTTATATCGAGGGATAAATTATGCGTATACTACTCACTGGTCAGAACTCAGCAACACTAGGCGCGTTTTCATTAAGCGTATTTTCAATTCGCAGTTTCAAGCTATTTAAAGGGTAATGTAAACGCAGCTAGAAAGGCAAAAATGTTTACAAATTTGCCAAAGTTTTACGCAAATATGTAATGTAAATCTGCATTGTGCGTGTTAACAGCCACATTTATGATGGCGTGGTAAAGTTAGTTTTAGTTTCGATATTCGCTGGATTACTTTCGCTTGCCACTGTTCAAAGATATCACTATCAGGATTAGTTTTAATAATATGCAACCAATTTATATAAACATGAAAAAAATATTTCAAAACTGCCCACGTGTATTGTAGCAGTAAATTTAAACCGGAGACAGCTTTGATGCGCTTTCGCAGCTTTTGATGTGTGAGAGACCGTCTGACAATTCCTTTGACTGAGTTAAAACGTCTAATGTGTATTTTAATTAAAATGACTTTTAACATTGAAAAGCACATTGTTAAACTGTAAAGCTTGTATTACTTTTAATGCTTTACTACAGGTATGATTTTGCCAGTGTATTCCTTCATAAATGTACAGTACACTACACAATATGTTCATAAAATCTACTGTACGTAAAAGGCTGTTCATAAAGGCTTTAGGTGTCATGATCCTGCCCTGACAGCCCTGTCTGTCTTGTCTTTGTTCAATGTTTCCATGTTTGTTTTGTGTTTGAGCACATGGCTTTGTCTGTGTTATTGTCTGCCATGTGCTCCTCTTGTCCTGACCCCTTGTTTCCCGTTTCCACGCCCCCTTGTTTAGCTCTCGTTTGTCTGAGTGTTGTCACCTGTCCTCCTCATTTGCCCAAGTGTCCTCACCTGCTCCTCATGTGCTTCCCTGTCTTTATATTGTGCCCTCTTCCCTCTTGTCTTTGCTGGTCCGTTTGTTTTTTGATGCTAGTCTTTTTGTGAGTTTGTTTGAGCTAAGATTTTTCTTCTAGCTCTTCCGTCTTGTTCTAGCTTGCCGCCTGTGTTATTTCCCTTTAATCTAGTTTAAGTTTTTCCTCTTAGCCCTAGTTATCACTTTCATTTCCCTCTGTTTTTTGAAGTAAAATTTCTGCTTTTTATTTATTGCCTTTTTGTTATCCTTTTGATTTGGTTTTTCTAGTTTATTTAGATTCTTTTATTTTGTTTTACTGAATTCCTCTAGTCTTTTGTTTTAATTCTAGCATTTTATTTATTGCCTTGTTATCCTTTTGATTTGATTTTTTTTTTTTTCTAGTCTTTTTGATAATCTTTTATTTTGTTTTACCTAGCTCTTCCCCCCCGTCTTAGTTTTTGAAGTTTCTTTTTTGTGTGTGTGCTTGTCTTTTGTTGTCTTGTCGTTTGTGTGTTTGTCCGTTCCTGCCCGGCCTCCTGAGTTCCTCCTGGTTGCTGCTTCCGGCCGCCCGGACTCTCTTTGGGGTTGCTCCTGTCCCTCCATCCACGTCCTGCCTGTCTCCCCTTGCCGTGTGTTCCCTGGCCCGTGTGGCGACTGTCTGCTGTCTTCCTATTGTTTACCCTGTCCAATCAATAAACTGTCTAACTGTTCATTCTGCGTTTGGGTCCTCACTTACCACATCGTGACATTTAGGTGTCTAGACTGACTTACTACGGGTGAGATTTTGCCAATATCTCCTTACTCTACGCACACAGTATACACATATTTTGCTCAAAAAAATATTGAAGGTTTTATTAATGTTCCAAAGGTTGTAGCATAGGCTATTTCTAGTTACAAGACTTAACTACAGGTACCATTTTGCCAAAATCTCACTTACTGCATGTGCAGTGGACAGATTTATTTTTTATTTTTTAGAAAGTACAATAATCAGCAAACAGTTATGTTCCAATGGTTGGATATTCCCAGTGGCCAGAAGGTTTTGCCAATAGCTTATTTACTGTGTGAATGGTACATTTTTCATGTCTATATAATATAATTGTTAAAACTAATTGTGATAGTGATATCTTTAAACAGTGGCAAATGAAAGCAATACGGCGAATATCTAAACTAAAACTAACTTTACCACACGAGACAATTTGTTGCTGTTAACACGCAATCGCAGTTACTGGGTTCTGACTTAGACCATAAATTATGCTATACACAAAGCAGCAGCGCTCTGGCGGTAGGCTAAGGGGCTGTTCACATGTCGCGCCCTAAAAACGCGTGGAAAGTGCTAGGCGCGCCGCTTTCTCTTTTTTTACAAACCGCTCTGTAGATTGCGCTCCCGTGGCGTCTGCCGTGCCCCTTACTAAGCAACCATGACCTGGGCTCTCCATAAATACGCGGAAGTTTCAGCAAAGGATAAATGGATTTTCAGCATTAAAAATCGCTTGCAGTAGCTGTGCTATTAAATTTATTTGAAAATATTTATTCCTGTACAGCTATGATAAGCTGTTTCTCCAATTTGGCAGTGCTTTCAATGTTATTAAGGGAATGGATGAAGCTGATTGGTTGGTTCATGTCACATGAGCTGCGTTGCGCTTGCGGCATTCTGAAAAGTTGAACTGCATGCGCGTCTCTTCCATTATGAGTGCGCATACCGCGCGTCTACATTTAAAATAACGAACTTGAGCGCGCAAAAGACGCTACATGTGAACCAAAGACTATGGAATACCCTTAAAGCGACTTTGATGCGAACGGCCCCCAATTCAGCCACCCCGTCTCCTCCCCCGGCGGTATTGGTACGGACCAACCGAGAGCGCAAAACACACAAAAAATGGAAAATCAGAATAATACGTCATGTTTTATGTTTGTTAAAAAAATCTTATACAGATGCCACAACCTAAACTTGTAGAACAGAAAATTAAACAGAGAGACAACTATTCGTTTTTGAGGTGTTTGAAAAAAACTAAAAAATGAAAGTACGAAGCCAATTTTTATCTGTTTAATTTTGATGGTGCAAATTGAACAAAGAACTGCAAACCGTTACACGGACCCAACAACAAGCTCAGCAAAATATTGTCTAATTATCATTACTGACAAAATTCTAATAAATATCAAGATAATATTTTGTCATTTTCACACTGCCCCAGTGACAAGCTGTTAAAAATAAAGGTGCTTCAAGATGCCATAGAAGAACCTTTCTTGTCTAAATGGTTCCATACAGAACTTTAAACATCTGAAGAACCTTTCTGTCTCACAAAAAGAAGGTTCTGCAGATTATAAAAAGGTAAGAAAGAGATGGTTCTTTAAAGAACCTTTGACTGAATGGTTTTTGTGGAACCAAAAATGGTTCTTCTATGGCATCGCATGAAGAACCTTTTAAAGCACCTTTATTTTTAAGAGTGTATGCCCAATGCAAGTTTGCACAGTTTTTCTGTTTATCCATTGTCTTATCTTCTTACATATAGCTAGTTGTACTCTTACTTGTGCAGGCGGTGGTGTTGGCATCAGCAGGCGCACGGTAGTAGCCACTCCGGCACTCACAAAGTTTAGACCCTTCTGAACTGGTTCTGCTGTTCGCTGGGCACTCGGTGCACGAAACTGATCCGGCCACAGGTTTATAGGACCCGACTGAGCACGCTGTTGAAAAGAGAGAAAAGAAAAACATTACAATTATGGCACAAGACATACTCAAGCTGTCTGGAAAGTCTCAGATTCACGCGTTGGAATTCTATCAATTACACCAGGAACTGGATGCCGAGTACAGAAGGGGTGTATAGCGATCCAACTGGATGCAATGACTGGCAAATGAAACGTAAAGTGTTGCAAAGAGAATTGGAAAAACAATTAGTTTCAAACACACTCAATTAGCGGGTGCAATTTTAATAAGCAAGGCTTATTGTGCTCTCAGGCACTTCATTTATTTAGTCAGATGTATAATTACCGAGAAAACAAAGAGCAAAATCATTGTTCGAGGGAAATTGCTCAGCGTGATTGTTGTTATTCTGACAGGATGTAGTTTTGTAACATGACACATGAAAAAGACAAAGATCTGAAGCTGTCAGGACCACTCGCCACCCAATGATATAATTGCTGTGACCCTGGGATCTCTGATTGGATGTTAATTTGCGTCCTTTGCAAGAAACACCGCTTCATTGGACTCTTGCAATTGAATATAATTATACACTCAGCTGCTGTGAAACATGTCAACCTTTCATTGGAGATCGATTGTGACCCAGCTTGAAGCTCTGCAATGCCCTCCATCCTTTCAATTGTGTGGCCAAAGAACAAACCACAACAAACACAATGTGAGGTACATAGGGGGATCAATATGCTTGCATAACCCATGCCGAAACATCCAGGCTTATCAAATACAACCGCTGAGTCACAGAAGAGCTTGTATTATGACAGGAACGCTGAAGTGCTCTGTCACAGAAACCCTGTGACTCTGTAACGCCTTAACATAATTACGGTTGATAGAGTAAAGAGTTTCCGTTTCATTCTTGTCAGCCTTGAAGTTCTCACAAGTCGTCTGCCCTCAAGTGAACAGATAGGTCAGGCACGTATAACACACTTAAAGCACTTCAAAGAGAGAGGGAAGGAAGAGATTGCAGTTTTCAGAAAGCTAAAAGGATTTTTATGTTCTCGCTTGTCTGTCAGATTCGATATTCGCTCCTAAACACTACTGTGAGAAGTGAGAACGAACGAATGAAAGATGGGCGTAGTGAGAGAAACCAAAGACAGCATTGTCCATCCATCTTTCATGTGGTCGGATTATATTATCCAATGTATTCTCCACTAGCGGTGACAAAATACATGTTTTAGCTACAAAGCTTCCTCACTTCTCCGACATCTCCTACACCTTTTAACATTTCTCTTATTCACACTCCCCGTTCACCCGCTTATCAGCCAATCGGTTTCTCATTTCCTTCTCTAGCGGCCACTATTTAGCCACGAGGCATCTAGTTTCCCCATAAAAATAATTTAACACATTTATGGCCGTTATTAACTGGCCCAGATTTTTTTCTATCAATTAATGAGATGGCATCAATTTGATACAGTTGCTGATCTGCTGAAGGGACAAAAGGTTTTTATCACATGCATGTCTGGCATTAGAGTAAATATGAATATATATAATCATTTGTAAGTGTTAGATTTATGCGTTAGATTTATGTGTC